>NC_137607.1:6430716-6588216 GCF_963280865.1 Gymnoscopelus braueri
CAAATGTCACATTGAGTGTATACAAAAACAAATCACTTCACATGCTTTTACAAAGACCTGTTTTTTCTTTTTTTTTACTACAGGTCTAGTCTCTGTGGCTTTTTAACTTCTCTGCCCGACCTTGTTCTCACACCACTGGGTGTGCTCTGAGATGTTTTTGGTGGAGACAGAGTTCCTGAGCCCGCACACGGAGTTATGTCCTCCTGCACAGGTTGGTTCTCATCCTGAGACTCTGGCATAGGCACGAGGTGTTGACGGTTCCTTCTCAGTGTCCCTTGTGGTCCACTGACCAGATAGGACCGTGGGCTGTGGTGTACAGATGTCACTGTCCCTTGTGCCTTTGCGTCAGTAATCCAAACCTGGTCTCCAGGTGACAACTTTGTGAGAGCTCTTGCTCTGTGTCTCTCATCGAAACACTTTGCATCCATTAGTCGTTTCTCTCTCTCCTTTTGCTGAAGGGCCTGCAGATCTGGTAGAGCTGGCTGCAACCTCTCAGGAAGGATAGGTAAAGTGGTGCGAAGGCAACGTCCCATGAGCAACTGAGCAGGGCTGTAGCCGTTACTCAGTGGAGTGGCCCTGTAGGCCAGTAGGGCAAGATAGGGATCTCTGGCCTTTTTAAGCAAGTTAACTGTTTGGACGGCACGCTCTGCCTCGCCATTGGCCTGTGGGTACCTAGGGCTGCTAGTCACGTGCACAAATCCATAGTCAGCCGCAAATTGTTTCATCTCATGACCCGAGAACTGGGGGCCATTATCAGAAAGAAAATGAAACGGAATCCCATGACGTGAAAACATAGATTTCAGATGGACTATCACGTCTGCGGACCTAGTTGGGCTGAGCTGCGCTATTTCCACATATCTGGAAAAATAATCCACCACTAGCAGATAGTTCTTATCTTTCAAGGTGAATAGATCTGCTCCTAGCTTTTGCCAGGGCCCGTCTGGGAGTTTGGTTGGCAGCAGAGGTTCTCTTGGATTAACCCTTTCTTTGATGCATTCTCTGCAGTTGAGCACTAGCTCTTTGATTTGGCTGCTCAGTCCAGGCCACCACACAGTCTGACCTGCACGTTCTCTGCACTTAACCACCCCCTGATGCCCCTCATGTATCTTGTCAAGAACATCATTTCTCATGTTAGCAGGTATCACTAACCTTGAGCCACGCAGGAGCAGTCCATGATGCACACTCAGATGTGCTCTCTCATGCCAGTAGTGTTTGACTGGGCCCTGTAACTGATGTCTGTCCGGCCAGCCATCAACACAGTACTCCATGACCTGGGCACAGACACTGTCAGCACTCAGCTGCTCTCGAAGCTCAGTCAGATATTTATCACTCGTGGGAAGATTGTCCAGTACTGAGTCAACATAGATATTAGTATCCTCCATCAGGTCATTGTCTGCTCGCATCACAACATTTTTGAGTGGCGCGCGAGATAGTGTGTCAGCAGTTGTGAGGCTCTTCCCTGGTGTGTATGAGATTGTATAGGAGTACCTCATTAAGCGCATCCTGAATCTTTGTATTCTAGGTGGCAGTGCGTCCAGAGCCTGCCCACCCAGTAGACTCACAAGAGGTTTGTGGTCGGTCTCCAGATTGAAATGTAGGCCCAGGATGAAGTCACTGAACCTTTCACAGGCCCATGTCATCGCTAGTGCCTCCTTTTCCAGCTGCGCATATCGCTGCTCTGTGTCGGTCAGGGACCTGGAAGCATACGCTACTGGTGACCACACCTCTTTGTCCTTCTGGAGCATCACAGCGCCTAGCCCATAGGACGAGGCGTCGGCTGATATTTTCAGTGGCTTGTTAGGGTCGTAGAGCTGGAGGACTGGAGCAGTGGAGAGCTCCTGTTTGAGGCTGCAGAAAGCCCTCTGTTGTTCATGACCCCAGCACCACTGATTCTTTTTGGACAGCAGATCTCTCAGTGCTTTGTCCTTCTCAGCCAGGTTAGGTAGAAATTTCCCTAACTGGTTCACCATACCCAGGAAACTTCTGAGCTCAGTTAAGTTTGTAGGCTCTTTCATGTCCTGCACAGCTCTGGTTTTATCTGGGTCCGGCTTCATGCCGTCTGCTGAGATGATGTAACCAAGGAACTTAACCTCTCTCTTTCCAAACTCACATTTTGACATGTTGAGTGTGACCCCTGCCTTTTCTGCTCGCTCCAGTACAGCATGCGTCATGGCGTCATGCTGCTGCTTTGTAGCCCCCCAGACAAGAATATCGTCCATGTGACATACTACACCTTCTAGGCCGGAAGTGACCTCAGTCACCATCATGTTTTGAAAGTGCTCTGGGGCAGAGGAGATACCGAAGGGCAGGCGGTTAAATTGGTAACGCCCATATGGCGTGATGAAAGTAGTATAGAGAGCTGATTCTTTGGCCAGGGGAATCGGCCAGAAACCCATATTTGCATCTAGCTTAGTGAAATATTGTGCTCCTGTGAGCATGCCTAGCGTCTGCTCTACAGAGGGAAGGATATATTTCTCACAGCACACTGACACATTCAGTGCTGTCATGTCCACGCAAATGCGAACTTCCTCTTTGTTCTTTTTCGGGGCTACCACCATGCCACAACACCAATCTGTTGGTTCTTCAATGCGGCTGATGACCCCAAGACTTTCCATCCTCTCCAATTCTTTTTTTACTTTGCCCATGAGTGGCAGTGGGACCCTGCGTGGCACTTTAAGGGAAAATGGCTGTGCGTCGGGCCTGAGTTTGATTGTGTAAGGCTTCTGAACCAGCCCGAGGCCATCACAGAGTTTAGGATAAGTCTGCTTTACTGAATCTTTATCTATTGTGTCAACTCTGGCCACTAATTTGAGACTACTGTAACTGAGGCTGGCCTGCTCAGCAGTGCCACCTGTAGGCCTCTCACTACAAAGATCCTCTCTGTAATGTTCCTCTCCTTGTATGAGAGCGTTTCTGTGGCTGACCCCAGGACTGTCAGTTTAACACCACCCGGCCCATAGAGTGGTTTGAGAGCTTTTTCTAGCTCCCCCTCACTGTGCATGACACTTTTGTACACCTGCTCTGAAATGGCTGTGACGTCTGCCCCGGTGTCTATTTTAAAGGACACTGTGCTGCCCCTTATGCTGATATCAGCCATCCATGACCATGGGTCCTCTCCTGAGGCCACCTCACCTAAGAACAGTTCATCCACATCCTCAGCCACTTAATTCACAGTTTTATTTGATCTGCACACCTTCCCAAAGTGACCGTTTACCACAGTTGTGGCATTCTGCACTCTTAGCAGGGCACTGTGACATTGGGTGAGAGGGTGATTTTCCACATTTGCCACATGCTTTATTTTCAGCTCTGTTCTGCACAGGTTTATCAGATTTCCAATTTTTGTACTGTCCCTGTGTCTGTGTCTGATCTTTGTTTCTGAATTTGTTCTGTTTACCCCTCTTAAAATGCATAGCATCCATAGCTGCTTTGCTAGAACTTAATCCCTCAGATCAGTCTGTTGCCTCTTAATTTCCTCAGACTGTCTGGCCATTGTGATGGCTTTTGCTAGAGTGAGGTCTTTATCCAGTTGCATTCTCTCTGACAGGGATGCATTTTGAAGGCCCACTACTAGTCTGTCTCTCAGGAGATCGACATGTAGATCGCCATACTCACAGTTCTCTGCCAGTGCATAAAGTGCTGTGATGAATACGTCCACTGTCTCTGAAGGCTGCTGTACCTTCTTGTTGAATTTGGCCCGTTCATATATGACGTTTTTCTTTGGGATAAAAAACGTGTCAAATCCGTTTTTGACTGTACCATATAGCTGTCGCTGCTCGGCTGTTAGGTCCAGCCCTCGTAGCACGTCGTCAGCCTCGTCCCCCATGCAGTATACCAGTGTATTCACCTGGTTCGCGTCGGAGGAGGAGTTCAGGTTGCTCACCAGTCTAAAACGCTCAAACCTCCTTATCCACTTCTCCCACTCGTGTGGCTTTGCGAAGTCGAAAGGCTCCGGAGGTTTGATGGTGAACGTCGCCATCGGAGGTGCCACGATCACCGGCTGGAGTGCTGCTGCATTCCCCGGCTGCGGTGCTGCTACCGCCGGCTGCGGCTGTGCTGCCGCGCCGCCTCCGTCTCCGCCACCGTCCATGTCGGCTTTTACACGGTTTCTCTTTCAATAAAGTCAAACGTTTGGTCGCTCAAAGTAGCTCCACTTCTGACACCATGTTGAGTTCTCGTTTAGATACAATGACAACTACAAGAGCTTGCGTTAGACTGTTGTTTACTCAAGAATATTCAGGTCATACAATACAGCGTCTCCACATGTCGTGCAGCATAATATCATAGACTTCCTGGTCGGTTCCCGGGCACGCTCCTTATAGGTCTCTCAAGCCCGGACCTCCCATAACCTTAACTTCAACATTAACCTGTTCCAAGCCAGGTAATAACATTACACCACAACCTACACCTGAGAGACTTTGCACAAGGAGAAGGCAGACTTGACTTAAAGGAGACAGGAAGTAGCCTACTTAAAAGTTTACTTAAATGGAGAAACAGTACTTAAAGCGGCACTATGAAACTTTTTCTTTTATGAATAAAATGTAATTTTAGTATAATACAATATAACTTTTACAATTGGGGTGGTTGTATTTTGTCTCCCTGCTCCAGTGCAGGGGTCGTGGCAAGACTTAATGTCCGTGGCCCATTTTGTTTTATTTATTTTGAAAAAAAAAGTTATAGTCTATATTGTTTTCATGACCATGTAAAAACATACTAAATATTCACAATCTAATCTTTTGAATTCAAATTGGTTTGAATAATTGGTGACCATCAGGTGAGGACAAGACAGGTCAGCTAGAAGAAACCCTTGATCCACCGCCTGGGGTCCACAATCACCATCAGACCTCCAGCTTATACGTAATTTTGCTCACCTCTGATTAAAGTGAGGATAGCCCTTGCATGACAGTAGTTGTGACACTGCATTATTTTAAATCCTGCCATGCCCTTTACCCTTATCTAATCACTCATCATGTACGTATAGGTACATGCTGGTTTTTACTCTGACCTTTCTTTTTCCATTGTTCCACATATCTTGCATCACAACTATGCAAGGTCTAAGACTTTCTCATCATGATAGAAGATTTCACAAATTGCGCGCACAAACTCCGCGCGCACAAACTCCGCCAGGCCCACTCAGGCCCAGTTTCACAGTGCCAAAAATCATGGTGAAAGGGCCCGCCTTTGGCCAATTGGAGTAAGATTGGCTATAGCATTTTTTTTTAATGCAAACTTTAAACAGGCATAAGTCATGCCTCATTTGGCCGAAAGTCGTGAAACTTGCTTACACTTGTGCCTTGACTCATGAGGAACACATGTATCACTTTGACCCTTAGATTGTCTGCAATTTTGAGCAGTTTGAAAAACACTTGTTTTTGGCAGTTCTGGCTTAACCGTGAATACGCTTTTTACGAAACTCGGCCATATGGTAGAGGGTCATGAAAAACTATCAAGAAATAATTCTCACAATCTTTCGTCAAAAGGTGGCGCTATAGCACTCAATTGAAAATGCCAACTTTGAACAGGTAAAACTCATGCCCTGTTTGACCTACAGCCATGAAACTTCGATACACACATGCGTCTCTTCATGCCCGACAACTTTCGTGGTCTGACTTTTGACCTCTGACCTTTAGATCTCCCACCATTTTGAATAATATGAAAAACATTTATTGGCTCAATGGCTCATAACTTATGCATTTTTTCACTTATGGAAAGTCCGCCGCTAACGCTTTGTCGGCAAAGGTCCTAAGTTGATGTGTAAAAGGTTTCGTGCAGATTACTAAAAAATCCCAGGAGGAGATAGGTTTTAACTATTGCAGTTTTATGAAAATTATTCATCTGCCCCTAACACACACATGCAGACTTATATTTCTTTGAAACTTTGCAGTAATGTAGATTGTCATTCCAAATATCACTGAAACCAATCTTACTCCAATTGGCCAAAGGGGGGGGCTTTAGCAATTTTTTGAACAGTAGTTAGCAAAACAGAATCTTGGTCCATCAGGGACAGAAAGACTTATATATATCAACAGACACTACCAGGGCTATCATATCTCTAGCTCAATGAGAAGAAAGGCAGCCTATGAGTCCGTAGGACACTGGGTCGATCCCTGTCCCCGACGATGTGTTGAGGTGATCATGATCGTAGGCTTACGCGTAGTATTTCTGAGGTTAAGGGTAGGCATAGCTTTACTGAGGCTAGGGTTAGTGAGGATTTTAAATGCTCATTTGTTAATTGCATGGTCTTCTTTTTCTCAAGTTCACTGTTTCTATGGCTTATTGTGCATATTACTTATCATTGCTTCTTTCTTTTTTCTCTCTGCATTCCCTGGCCCCGTATTATTGCTGCTTGCACAGTGCAAGGAAGAAAAGCTGGGTGACATTTTAGACCCCATACTGGTGCCTGAGACCTGGAGGTAAAAATCTGAGCCGAACATAAAGAAATTAGAAGTCGGTACAAGTTCAACTAAATCAACTATACACTGAGTGCTAGGGGTCTGGTCTGGGCGTTGTATTAAGAAATGTTCTGTAGCCAGTAGGCCCCCTTGCTGAAGATGGTACTGTGGCTGAGTATGACCTCTCTGCTCCTTTCGTCTCTAACCATGGAGCTGCATTGTAAGTAGATCTAATCCACCACCTGCTGATACCATGTGAGCAGGGGTGGAAGTACTCAGATATTTTTAAGTATCAATACCTGCAAAGACATTTCAGCCCCTGCCCCTGTAACATTATCTGCACATCCCTAAAGATCAGTCACTCACTACTTCCAAGTGTAATTCCAAGACGCTGCAATTTCTACCCCGAAAATAGACGATCTACAAGCTCACTTGTGATGATAGATGATAGATGTGTTTGCGGCCTGACGTTATTCTGTTCTTATTGACAGGCCCAAGCAAAAAAAAAAGAAGTTATTGTTTGGTGTATGCTGCAGGCAGCCTTTAGCCACTGAGGAGGCAGGACCCAGCAGCAAGGACACCCAAGATATACAGTAGAGGCTGCGACCACATAGGTGCCCCTGAGTCTGAGTTTAGAATGCAGGATAGCTAGGAGCTCAGCCCAGCCCGGCCCGGCCCGACGGTTCGGCTCGGCTCGGCTCGGGCTGGCCCGGCCCAGCTCAGCTCAGCTCAGCCCTTCCCAGCCCGGCTCGGCTCGGCTCGGCCCGGCCCGGCTCAGCTCAGCTCAGCTCAGCTCAGCCAACCTGAGAGACCTGGATGTAGAAGGGAGGCTTAAAAGGCCAGTCATGTAGGAAGGTGGGTGTCAATCAATTTAGCAAATATTAGATTTTGTTTAAATTGATTGCAAACAGTTTTAGCAGCCAGTGTAGAGCGGACAGGGTATGGGTAATATGGTTTCTCTTCCAAAGACCTGTCAGGGGCCTGGCTGTGGCATTCTGGACCAGTTGCAGGTGGGTTGCGGGCAGATGTCTTGTCTAAATAAATTTAACAAAACGGGAAAAAACTGGACATAGATGACTGATTAATCCCAGTCTACAGGGAGTTGCAGTAACCCAAGCGGAATGTCGGGATATAAAGGTGTGGATGACTTTTGGAAATGATACAAAGCTAGAAAAAAACTTGAACTGAATTTTACTATTGCATGTACCACCTGCTTGCTAAACTTAAAGGCAGAATCACACATCACACCAAGGTGTTTCACATTGGGTTTAAGAAGTGTGGACAGGTTTCAAAGACCGTTGGTATTCCCTGTGATGGTGTGACAGTGAGGGAGCCAAACAGGACAAGTTCCAACTTGCCTTCATTCAGCTGTATAAAGGTGTGTGCCATCACTGTCATGCAACACTTGATCCTCAAAGCAGGTCATGAGCCTGACTGCAGAGACAGGACTGGTTGTTTGGTTTCAGGGGAGATAAAGCTGTAGATCTTATCATATCGTCTAATCAATCATCAGGTATTTGTTTTGACTCTCAAGTTTCTTTTTGGCAGTTCCATTGGCATACGTTGCTGGTAGAACTTGATCTCATCTTGTCCTCAAGTAACACAAAGCCAGCAATCAAACGTATAGCGTATATTAATAATAATAATAATAATAATAACGGTGAGCTCAGTAGAAGCTAAAACTCTCCAATTGGAGACCCGACCTAATAATAATAGTGATGTATGCATTTCAATGTCTACCTACACAGCCATAAGAGAAGCACAGATTTGAAAAAATATATTTGAGAACCAAGGACTTTGTCCTGCTGTCAGTGTGTACGAGACATATGACACTGGCCCGGTTCACTGGCCTAGCGGTCCGGGCACCTAGGCTCAATGTAGCCTGACAGCGTGTCTCGGTTTGAGTCCCATTCCCAACGACCTTTGCTGCGTGTCTCTCCCCATCTCTCTCTCCCTCTTTCCTGTCCATCTTCACTGAAATCTATCAATAAAGGCAGAAAAGCCAAAAACAAATGTAAAACTGATCGACCATTAACTTCGCACGTACGCACTCTGTCTCTCACTCTCTACAGGCATTGCGTGAGAGCATACACAACGGGCAACAGTAACAACAACACATTCATGCTCAGACACAGTACATCTAAACAAACAGACACTCATACCTCCAGGCCAATTTCATAACACCTCAATGAGTCACCTTTGATAGAAACACATAAATTACGCTAAATCGTACGTCATCGTTCACTTTGTCAGTTGAAAGGCCTTTATTGCATAGCATACTTGTCCTCTCTGAAGGTAAACTAAGGTGATAAACACCCACTTCAAATCTTGTGTGAATGGTTTTTTTTTTTAGGGTGTTCCTTCAGTATGACTTTTGGGGCTGTTATTGCCATGCATTACTAAGCACTTTGACTGTGTGACAAGAAATGCAGAGGCTCTGGCTCTTTGGGCCCCTGAGTTCTTGAGCCCCTGAGCTTTTGGGGGCCCTGGGTATGGACCCAATAGGCCTGTTCAGTAATCCACCCGTGTTGATAGGGGTTTATCCTACACACCAGTCAGAAGTAAGTAAGATTAGGCTACTTTAGTACATGAATGGCTTCATTTTGTCATTTATATACTACATTCTACACATGAAAACAAAGATCGTACCCAGGACCAGCAGTGTACAGTAAACACAAAATATAACTATCAATACATTCAGAAAGATTGATTGAATACGATTGAATACTTTATTTAGAAAATACATGGAAACAGTACATGGAAGTACAATTCACAATACAAGGTCCTCTAAACTGGATCGCTCATAAAAGCACAATGGCTTATTTAAAAAGATAAGCATAGCAAATCCTGAACACAGCAAGGCAGAAATGCCTTTATTGGGGCATTAAGTTCACCAGTCTAACAGCCTCCGGGTAGAAGCTGCATCTAAGCCTAACTGCTCTAGCTTTGATGGACAGCAGCCTCTTACCCGAGGGGAGGGGGCGGGGTGAGTGGGGTCCTCCATAATGCGGGCCTCACCACTCCTGTACCTGCTGACCTGGGTGATCTTCTGGGCGGTTTCACCACAGCGCCAGCAGCAGAGCAGTTCTCATACCAGGTGGTGATGGAGAATGTGAGAGTTCTCTCCACCACACACCTGTAGAAAGCCTCCAGCACTGAGTTATTGAGGCCAGGCTGCCTCAGTCTCCTGAGGAAATAAAGGCATGTCATTCTGTCTAATCTGTATGGTAGAGTATGTTAATACAATATAATTTATACAATCTGTATGGTAGAGTATGTTAATACAATATAATTTATACAATCTGTATGGTAGAGTATGTTAATACAATATAACTTATTCAATCTGTATGGTAGAGTATGTTAATACAATATAACTTATACAATATGTATGGTAGAGTATGTTAATACAATATAACTTATACAATCTGTATGGTAGAGTATTTTAATACAATATAACGTATACAATCTGTATGGTAGAGTATGTTAATACAATATAACTTATACAATCTGTATGGTAGAGTATGTTAATACAATATAACTTATACAATCTGTATGGTAGAGTATGTCAATACAATATGATTTATATAATCTGTATGGTAGAGTATGTTAATACAATATAACTTATATAATTGGGGTGGTTGTATTTTGTCTCCCTGCTCTTCTATTGAGACATTTAGATTGTGTCAAAGGTCATGTCTCACCCAGACACAGGATCTGACACCAATTTTGACCTGATGGTCAAGATTTATCCCCTGAGCAAGCAGGCAGGCTCTATTAGCTCAATGGTAAAAATGTCAGCACTTGCGCAGGAAACCGGGTTCAAATCCGGCGTAGAAGAGGAAAGTTACATAGTGCAGCTTTAAGATGTTACAGGTGTTAGTAGTCCACTTCAAGTCCTCCAAAATGTGAACTCCAAGGTATTTAGAAGTGAGGACCCTCTCCACCATAGCTATACAGCCATAAGAGAAGCACAGATTTGACCTGCTGTCAGCAGTGTGCACAAGACATATGACACTGATCGACCAAAGATTAACTACTCACGCATGCCCATACGCACGTACACACTCTCTCTCTTTCTCTCTCTCTCTCTCTTTCTCTCTGTGTGCGTGTCTCTCTCTCTCTCTCTCTCTCTCTCTCTCTGTGTGTCTGTGTGTGTGTCTCTCTCTCTCTCTCTCTCTCTCTCTCTCCACACGCATTGTGTGAGATACACAACCTTCAACAACAAACATTCATGCTCCTCTGAAGCTAAACTTTGATTTGATGAATTATTTCACAACAGGAATGATATTCATTAATGCAGTATTATTCTTTAAAAAAAAAGAAAAAAAGAAATTTCTTCTGGCTTTTTCTGCCTTTATTGATAGTAACAGTAGACTGACAGGAAATGACACGTAGCAAAGGTCATTGGGATTACCAGCCTAGGTGCCCAGACTGTACCCCAACCATCCGGGCCAGTGTACAACTTCTTTCTGTGGCAAAGAGGTGACAGAATATTGTTGTGCACCTGACCGTTCACATTACATTATATTGCACGTTACAATTAGAATTTTATAAACATAAAACATTTACACAACACAAAGTACATTAAACAGAAAAGCCAAACAAATAGAAAAGAACAAAAAACAAAGACATACACTCTATATGTACAGTATGAGAAATACGATAGTGGAACTGTATACTCTACCATACAGATTGTATAAGTTATATTATATTAACATACTTTACCATACAGATTAGACTAAATTACCTCAGTGCTGGAGGCTTTCTACAGGTGTGTGGTGGAGAGAACTCTCACATTCTCCATCACCACCTGGTATGAGAACTGCTCTGCTGCTGGCGCTGCGGTGAACACCGCCCAGAAGATCACCCAGGTCAGCAGGTACAGGAGTGGTGAGGCCCGCATTATGGAGGACCCCCACTCACCCCGCCCCTCCCCTCGGGCAAGAGGCTGTGGTCCATCAAAGCTACACAGTTAGGCTTAGATGCAGCTTCTACCCGGAGGCTGTTAGACTGGTGAACTCTATGGCCCAATAAAGGCATTTCTGCCTTGCTGTGTTGTTATACAGCATGTCATGTTGCTGTGTTATCCTGATTTGATCAATGCTTGATGCTACTGGTTAGCTCAATGGTAAACATGTGATGGAGTGACAGTGAGGGAGCCAAACAGGACAACTTCCAACTTGCCTTCATTCAGCTGTATAAAGGTGTGTGCCATCACTGTCATGCAACACTTGATGTCCTCAAGGCAGGTCATGAGCCTGACTGCAGAGACAGGACTGGTTGTTTGGTTTCAGAGGAGATAAAGCTGTAAATCGTATCTTATCGTCCAATAATCATCAGGTATTTGTTTTGACCGTATTGGCATTGCGTGAGAGCATACACAACCTTCAACAACATGCTTTCATGCACAGACACAGTATTGTACAACTAAACAAACAGGCACTCATACCTCCATGCTCATTTATAACACCTCAATGAGTCCCCTTTGATAAAACACATAAACAAGTGATACATTACGCTAAATTGCCTGTCATCATTATGGGGCCAGGCTGCCAGCATGGCCCTGTTTTGATATTGGCATTATTACGGGCCAGGCTGCCAGCATGGCTCCGTTTTGATATTGGCATTATTCTGTTTCTTCTCCTTCTTCTTCTTCTGCCACTTTTCGCAGTTCTGGCTGAACCGTGCATACGCTTTTTACGAAACTCGGCCATATGATAGATGGTCATGAAAAACTATCAAGAAATAAATCTCACAATCTTTCGTCAAAAGGTGGCGCTATAGCACTCAATTGAAAATGCCAACTTTGAACAGGTACAACTCATGCCCTGTTTGACCTACAGCCATGAAACTTCAATACACACATGCGTCTACTCATGATGAACAACTTTCACACTCTGACTTTTGACCTCTGACCTTTAGATCTCCCACCATTTTGAATTATATGAAAAACAGTTATCTCCTCCTGGGATTTTTGAGTAATCTGCACGAAACTTTTTACACATGAACTTTGGACCTATGCCGAATGTCATCAGTGTGGTCTCTTTTTTCACAAGTCTTGTCTGTCGGCCCAATGGCTTCTCCCTTAAGCGAGTGCCTCGTAACCGCTAGGTTGCCGGTTCAAGCCTCACTTGATGCAGACACATTTAAGTTGAATTGCAAAGAACATGACTGTATCAATGAATACATGTGTAAACGGTAAAGATAACATGAAATGCTTATCTGAGAGTATGTTTTTTCAATGTATGACGTGCTTCATTGTGAAAATAGCCGATCTACAATCTCACAACTTTTCAGATAGCAACGTTTTGTGAGCTTGTAGAGATCGGCTGCTTTCACTGGTTTCGGTTTCGAGGAGACATACAATTTCTCTATTGGTAAATGGTTTGTGAACGAGTGATCTTAGTGTTAGTGAAACAGGGGCTTGGTTCATGAAAGAAGGCAAAAGTTTATGATCTTCAACAGACAACTTCAGCCTGGATGAAGCTATAGCACTACAGGTAGTGTCTCAGCCTGTGAGTCCGAAGGTTGAGAGTTTGATTCCTGTCAAAAAGGCAATAGGTTGAGCCGTCTATTTCTCTCACTCTGTCTGTCTATCTTGCTCTGTCTGTAGGTGGGTCATTCCACTTTTCAATTGCATCGCACAAAACATGACTGCATCAAATAATGCATGTGCAATTTTTAAAGATAACATGAAATGCTTATTTGAGAGTATGTTTTTACAATGTGTGACATACTTCATTCATTGTGAAAATAGCCGATCTACAATCAAACAACATCTTGTAGATTGGCTACTTTCACTAGTTCTTTCTGAGGAGACAAAAAAATCTTTATTGCTAAATGGTTTGTGAACCAGTTATCTAGAGTAGTTCGGGACACAGAGGCTTGGTTCATAATGGACGAAAATAATTATAGATGTCAACAGACACTGACAGGGAGGCCATATATCTAGCTCAATGAGAAGAGAGGCAGCCTGTGAGTCCGTGGGTCGCTGGTACGATCCCTGTCCCTGACAATGTATTGAGGTGATCATGATTTGGCATTCTTCGGTTTACACATAGTGTTTCTTGAGGATAGGCTTAGGCGTTGTTTTACTGAGGTTAGGGTTAGTGAGGGTTTAAAATGCTCATTTGTTAATTGCATGGTCTTCTTTCTCTCAAGTTCAGTCTTCTATGTTTCTATGGCTTATTGTGCATATTACTTATCATTGCTTCTTTCTTTTTTCTTTCTGCATTCACTGGCCCCGTATTATTGCTGCTTGCAGCTATATTTCTGTCACTTCTTCTTCTGCCACTTTTCGCAGTTCTGGCTTAACCGTGCATACGCTTTTTTACGAAACTCGGCCATATGGTAGATGGTCATGAAAAGCTATCAAGAAATAATTCTCACACTCCTTCGTCAAAGGGTGGCACTATAGCACTCAATTGAAAGTGCCAACTTTGAACAGGTACAACTCATGCCCTGTTTGACCTACAGCCATGAAACTTTGATACACACATGCGTATCTTCATGCCCGACAACTTTCGTGGTCTGACTTTTGACCTCTGACCTTTAGATTTCCCACCATTTTGAATTATATGAAAAACATTCATTGGCTCTTAAAAGCTTAATTCTTTCACTTATGGAAAATCCGCCGCTAACATTTTGTCGGCAAAGGTCCTAAGTTCATGTGTAAAAGGTTTCGTGCAGATTGCTCAAAAATCCAAGGAGGAGATGGTTTTAACTATTGCAGTTTTATGACAATTATTCATCTGCGCCTAACACACACATGCAGACTCAAATTTGTTTGAAACTTTGCAGTAATGTAGAGGGTCATTCCAAATATCACTTAAACCAATCTTACTCCAATTGGCCAAAGGGGGGCGCTATAGCAAATTTTTGAAAATGCAAATTTCAAACAGGCATAATGCATGCCTCGTTTGGCCGACAACCATGAAACTTGCTTACACTTGTGCCTTGACACAATTGGAACACATGTATCTCTTTGACCAGTAAGCTCCGCGCAATTTTGAGCAGTTTGAAGAACACTTAAACCCAGGATTTTTTAGCTATTTGCGTGAAACGATATCATCTGTCTAACCTAATTTTTCACTAGATCAGGTCTGAGGCTGCAAGTATAGATATTGACAGTTAAATGTTGTTTAACTGTTAAAAGTTAACTCATTGAAAAAGCTCCCTTCTCTGTCATTATCTGTCTTTTACTGCCCCTTGCAGTTAAATAAATAATGCATCTAATAAACTGTACAGCTTCTCTACCATGTTCTAAATTGTAACCAAGACAATACTGTTAATTTTCTTTTGCAGTCTTTACTTTATTAGTGTGGTTGCCCGAATAGGGCAACCAGACTATAGTAATAGATGAACTTTATAGATAAACTTTTGGCGCGCAATTTCTCCAACAGTATATTTTTCCCACACTCGTGCCATATGTCAAATTGACCGGCTTCACTGGGAATCGAGTGCTTGTATTTTGCTAAGAGATTGGTTGTATAGTTTAATTGATATTGATTTATTAGTTCATTAAATTTCCCCATTGACTTATAATGGGAATTGCAAAAACTCCCATTCAAGTATTTTTTTCTCGGAAACCATAAGGGCTACAGTTACAAGACTTGGATGGGAGGTTAATAGTTTAGTGCAAAATTATTAAAAAAAAGAATCACACTAGTCGGCCTCATGGTGGCGCTATAACAGCCCACTTTACATTTTGGCCTATAACTTTGGCCTAAGAAAAAAAACAAAAAACGTTTCCTCTGGATTCCTCTGATCATGACGTGACTCCCCATAAAGGCCACACCCATTTGCGTCTGGACACACTTTTAGCTCCTCTTCCTACAGATTTTGTCCAAATCTCACAAAATTCGGTACACATGATCTCTGGACCCATGCAACAGCCCACTTTACCTTTTGGCCTACAGTATAACTATTGAACCGTAGGTTGTACAATAAAAAAAATCCTTTTCCCTGGATTCATGACGCAACTCCCCATATAGGCCACGCCCATTTGCGTCTGGATAGATTTTTCGCCATTTTGAATTTTCTTCAAGCTGAATTTTGATAGTCCATACCGTTCGTCCGTAATTGGCTTCCAAAGTTAGCGGGAGAGGCCTATTTTACAAAAAATGCTCACACTTGTCAACTCTTGAACATGCACCACTTCATGAGTGTATATTAGTCATTTAACTTCAATATTCTGTGGAGACCATCGTGAAGCCAAAATTAACATTGTGCTTTTATTTGCAAATCAGTGATGCAAGTGTATAATTAGGGCACTGCACAGTAGTCTGAAGCCCTATTGAAACTGCAATGATTATTATTCCGCTTCCGCTTCCCGATAATGAATCAGGAAAATGAGGGCCTAAACGTACTCAAAAAGTTACGCAACTTTGCACACACATCACAAGTGGCGAAAAATTATGGATATTAATCGTCTACAAAAGGGGCGTGACCTAATGGCTCAATAGCGCCCCCTACAAAATTCTGTGCTTGAGGTCCCACAACACGGTTTCACCTACATGTATGAAAATCGGTACACACCTGTATCATGTCCCGACTTACAAAAAAGTCTCTTGGAGCCATGACCTAAACCCAACAGGAAGTCGGACATTTTTGATTTATAGTGACGTTTTTATGCATTTCACACCATTTTCACAGGTTGTACTTTAACAAACTCCTCCTAGGCGGATTGTCGGATCCGCCTGAAATTCGCTCAGAGTACACAAAAGACCATAACAATGAAAAGTTATCAAAAGCTTGAGTTTTCGTAAAACTGCGTGACCGTGGCGAAGCGTCAAATTCCTATTGGCTGGGCTTTAAACAGCCATAACTCCAGTTACCAGCATGGTAAACCTACGAAACTTGCTAGGTGCACTTAGACGGCCAATAGGGACAGGCTGTAATTGCTTAAGACCAGCCCCCTCTGTGTTCCTATTGGCTGGGCTTTAAACAGCCATAACTCCAGTTCCCAGCATGCTAAACCTACAAAACTTGCTAGGTGCTCTTATGGCCAATAGGGACAGGCTGTTATTGCTTAAGCTCTGTATTCCTGTTGAGCAGCCTTGAAATGAACGGACAGGGATTTAATATTGTTCCTCTAGTTCATATAGCTTAATGAAATTAACTCAAAGGCACTGTAACGGACCCAAAGGGGGGTTTCTTGAGCACAAATGTGTTGTCCCTGAGACTTTAATTTTGAAGGGCTTCCTGCCCAAACATCAGGTCTGCAAGGCTTTTATTTGTAGTGTTTCCTGCCCACAGGGACACGCCAGCTGCAATTAGAATAATCATGTTCACCTGGTGCTGATGGCCAGTATGGGGCTACAGGTGCCTGGCAGCAAACAATAAAATAGGCTCGGTGGTAGAGGAGCAGGAAGGACTGCACAGAGTTGCAAATGTTTGTTTTAAGCCAATGGACCCTGAAAGAATGGGTTAAGGACGGACGCCAATGGACCCTGGAAGGATGGGTGACGGACGGACGGAAGGTTAAATGACAACTATGGAACGAATGGAAGCCACCCCCCATGCCACTGTCTACAACACTTATAATAGCACCTAGCTGGAAGGGGAACAAGGTATATGTCTCTGTTTAATGGTTTTGTTGCACTGTTTTTCACAGTGTTTTTTCACGGTTTCACGTTATCTGAGTGATCTTATTGTTGCATTTTATTATCTGAGGGTTATTGCTATGGTTGGTACTTTTTGTCAAGCATTTTTTTTAATAAGATGGTTTATGTATTATGTAGGTTAGTTTTGTAATGTAGGCCCATGGATTTTGTGGGAAAACGTATTGTGCCATTTGAGATTTGATGACATTTATGGATTATTGTATTGATTTATGTTATGTATTTTATGTTTTCTTTTGTAGTTTCTACGTTGATTTAATAAAGAACCACCACAAAATCATCAGTCAGACTTCACCCTTTTAATGGCCAGCCGGGACCGCTACAGGCACCGCTCACTTCACACTCGGTGTGATTTTTTTTAATGTAGCCTAACTTTTCAGCTGATTGCCATACAGACTTGTGGGTGGTGTCATTGGACTCAGATAACAGTCTTTGTTCTTCATTGGTGTTACATAACTCCGGCCCCTCTTCTAATTGGTTGATATTTGATAGTTCCTATGTTTTGCCTTAATTTTTGAACAATTTGTCGTAAAGAGTCATATTTATCTCACTGGACTCTGGACTCACTGGTTAAAAATCCTTGTCCTTCATTAGAGTTACTTAGCTCTGCTCCCTGCTCTGATTCGTCGATATTTCTACCCAACGTGGACAGAGGTGCGAAGGCCTGGTCATCGCTGCTTGCTAACTTTGCATTTCTAGTCACATATAAAGGTCTTAGTAATGCATGTCAATAACAGCCCCAAAAGTCATACTGAAGGAATCGCCTAAACATTCAAAAAACATCTTAAGATCTTAAGTGGGTGTTTATCACCTTAGTTTACCTTGGAAAATATTCAATGCAATACTGTGTGGGGAGAAAACCAAAGGGAATGATGACAGATAAATGAGTGTAATGTAACACTTGTTTATGTGTTCTTACCAAACTCTTCTATGAAAGGTTCTATGAAATTAGCCTGGAGGTATGACCACTAGATGTACTGTGTCTGAGCATGAATTCATGTTGTTGAAGGTTGTGCATGCTCTCACGCAATGCCAATACAATAAAAAAAAATACCTGATGATTGATGAGACGATATGGTAAGATTTACAGCTTTATCTTCCCTGAAACCAACAACCAGTCCTGTCTCTGCAGTCAGGCTCATGACCTGCCTTGAGGACATCAAGTGTTTCATGGCACACACCTTTGTACAGCTGCAACAATGCAACAATGAAGGCAAGTTGGAAGTTGTCCTGTTTGGCTCCCTCACGGTCACTCACAGGGAATACTATCGGTCTTGGCAACCCAGGGACGCAGGAGGGGGGGCGGAGGGGTTTGAAGAAAAAAGAGAAAGAAAAAACCTCTACACTTCATGGAGTACATTTTTTGTACCGAATTAACCAAATTAAAGTAAATTGTGATGCGCACGCACACGCTGGGAACGCACATGCGTCCCATTCGGTTCTAAAATGCCCTCTGTGTCCACACTTGTTAAACCTAATGTGAAACACCTTGGTGAGATGTTTGATTCTGCATTTAAGTTTAACAAGCAGGTAAAAACAGTAGAAAAAATCTGGGTTTTTTTCTAGCTTCGAATCGTTTACAAAATCAAGCCATTTTTCTCTAACATAGACCTTGAGAAAGTCCTCCAGTCCATTTTTGGACTGGGGGGGCTCTCTATATTGGGGCCTATTTAGTTTCAATTTAATTAAGGGTCGGGCTCTGGAACAGTGGGTATCAGTCGGCCCATTTTTCTAGAGGCCCCCCCCTGATTCTTGGGCCCCTGGTATGATGTCACAGTTATTAACTTTGCATTTCTTGTCACATATAAAGAGCTTAGTAATGCATGTCAATAACAGCTCCAAAAGTCATACTGAAGGAATAGCCCCTAAACATTCACACAAGATGTGACAAGAAAGAAGCGATCATCATACCTTTGAAATGAGTGTTTATCCCTTTAGTTCACACCTTCACAGAGGACAAATATTCCATGCAATAATCAACTCTGTGGGGAGAAATGATGACAGATAAATGAGTGTAATTTATCACTTGTTTATGTGTTTTTACCAAAGGTGACTCATTGAGGTGAAATTAGCCTGGAGGTATGAGTGCCTGTTTGTTTAGATGTACTGTGTCTGAGCATGAATAAATGTTTTAGATTTACAGCTTTATCTCATCTATTCATCTATTTCCGTTGTGTTTGCGCTCTCTCTCTCTCTCTCTCTCTCTCTCTCTCTCTCTCTCTCTCTCTCTCTCTCTCCTGCACCAGTGCGAAGCCCTATTGAAATTTCAAAGATTATTCTTTGCAAGAAATGAGACAGCCATAACTCCAGTACCCAGTATCAAAAACCTACAGAACTTCCTAGGTACACTTAGACGGCCAATAGGGACAGGCTGTTTGCCATACAGACTTGTATCGTGGACAGAGCTGCGAGGGCCCGTTCCTCGCTGCTTGCAACTTTAATTAGTGTGGAGGGCAACCAGACTATAGTACTCTTCCGACTTTATTAGTGTGGTTTCCTAACAGGGCAACCAGACTATAGTAATCTTCCGACTTTCTTCTTCTTTATTCTAGATAAACTTTATTTTGGCGCGCTACTCCTCCCACAGTTTTTTTTCCAACACTCGTGCCATATGTCAAAATGACTGGCTTCACCGGGAATCGTGCGCTTGTATTTTGCTAAGAGATTGGTTACATAGTTTAATTGATATTGATTTATTAGTGCATTACATTTCCCCATCCACTTTAATGGGAAAATGAAAACTCAAATTCAAGTATTTTTTTCTCAGAAACCGTAAGGACTAGAGTTAGACTTGTCCAGTGAAAAATTATTTAAAAAATAATTACACCAACCGGCCTCGGACATAGAGTTTCATACATGTCCTTCCTAGGTATTTTAGGAAAAAGGTTTGGTGATGCAGGGCTGCAAGACATACTCATTAGTGTGAGGGCAACCAGACTATTGTTATCCTCCGAGGCCCTAACAGTTTATTTTGGACTGCATCTCCTCCCACAGTTTATTTTTCACAATTTAGTGCCATATGTCAAAATGACCGGCTTCACCGGGAATCGTGCGCTTGTATTTTGCTAAGAGATTGGTTACATAGTTTAATTGATATTGATTTATTAGTGCATTACATTTCCCCATCCACTTTAATGGGAAAATGAAAAAACTCCCATTCAAGTATTTTTTTCTCAGAAACCGTAAGGGCTAGAGTTATAAGACTAGGGGGGGAGGTTCATAATTTAGTGCGAAATTATTAAAAAAATAATTACACAAGTTGGCCTCATGGTGGCGCTATAACAGCCCACTTTAGGTTTTGGCCTATAACTCTTGAACCGTAGGTCGTAGAATAAAAATCCCTTGATTCCTTGGGTCATGACGCAACTCCCCATATAGGCCACGCCCATTTGCGTCAGGATGAATTTTCCGCCATTTTGAATTTTCTTCAAAACACACTTTTAGCTCCTCCTCCCACATATTTTGTCCAAATTTCACAAAAATCGGTACACATGATCTCTGGAATATCAAGCGGAATGTTGATAGTCATTACCGTTCGTCCGTAAATGGCTTCCAAAGTTAGAGGAAGGGGCCTGTTTTACAAAAAAGGCCAAAACTCACGAACGAAACGTCCGGTCAATCCCAAATTTGAATCACATGTCAAGGGTGGTTTACTCAACAAATCCCCAAAAGCATTTCCACTTTGATCCATAGGGGGTGTCACAAATGCGCAAAAAGTAACCGTTTGATGCAAAAAAAATATTTTGGGGGGGATCCCCAAAATTAAACTCAAGTGATCTCAGGAGTTACGTGACAATGTAATTGATGCAGCCTCCGACGGTATTCCTCCAGGCGTATTCCTCAAGTCCCGGCGGCCGCGACCCGCGACCGGCGTCGGCGCAACCACACTTTGCAATTTCCCAGAATTGCGACGAGTCTAGTTGAGTCTGAAGTTGGTGCCCCAGAATCCATCATTGGTGTGATCAGAGGTCATCCACAGGAGATGCAGTCTGCACTTTCATATTTTGTCATATTTGTATACTATTTTGCTGCTGTTGCACTGTCTGACAATGTCACACCAACATTTCTCTGTTCATACCTGTGAGTGACACAGAAGGCCTGATCTGGGGGGTGGGTGGGGGGGTTGATGTACAAATGACACATGCTGTGACACACTGTGGTATTTTAATACATATTTTATACCATATTTTGTAATAATTTGCAGCTTTAGTGTATTTATTTTAGACTAGTCTATTTTTGGCATTATTCCAATCTAGGGGGGCGTGGTAGCATTTTGATTGATTTTCAGCCATTTTGGGCCAAGGTGTGCTGCTTTTCTTTCTACCTTTCATTACACAGTAGGTTGTGAATGTTTTTTGTATGAAACATAAGCTTTTAGCTAAAAATGTGTATGTGTATGTTTCATTGTGCTGGGTGCCAATCACTTCCGTAGAAGTGTTTTCTTTAACAAATTTGCTACATTTCATGATCTAAATTCAAATATGAGTATAAGGCACCAATACTTGTTTCAGATGGTAGGTATATGTATTTATGACATTTGAGAAAGATTTTCTGTTGCCAAAATCACATTTTACAAGCAAAAACAGCCGCACAAGATTTTTGTTTTTTGATTATTCACTTTTATATACATTTCTGGCTTGTGAAAAAATACTGCAGGATATTGTGCGGAAACCTTTTAACCCAAAGTCCACAAGGGTATTGTCTATGCAAAAATGCATTGAAAAGTAGATCGAAGACGTGGGAACGGAATTCATTTTCTAGGCACTTTTTGGTGGGTCACCACACGGCTTATGGTGAGGACCCCTGATCCAACATACTACATTTCTGGTTTGATATGAAAAATCGATGTGTGCATATGTGCCCTTTCGTGGACATTTTGAGCACCTGCCCCTTCAGCAATCTCTGCACGGCCCTGGTCATCAGATCATACAGCAGAAGATTGGGAGAGAATTTGCAGTTCTAACTGCAAAGGGGAGTTAGCCAGGAAACACATGCACGCACGCACGCACGCACGCAAGCACACTAGTGTATAAAACTACAAATAAATAAATCTGCTTTTAAATACTATGCAGAGAAGAGATTTTTTTTGTCAATTACACAAAAAGTTTATTTGAAGATTATTCCATATTGAGCATTTATCACTTAAATAATCTAAGCTGTAAATGGTCAAACACAAAACGGGGAAGTAATACATGTTTTAAACTGTCACAATGTATTTCATCCGTACTTTGTACTGTATGTCATGAAGTAATTTTTTTTTATAAATAAAATAAGATTCTTCATTTGTATTTCAATTAAATATTCTCACATGAACATACATTTTGCACTTAGACTGCTTTTGTTCAGAAAATATTACTGACACAAAACAAATCATACTTTCAAGCAAACATAAACAGCAAAAGACTCATGTTATATACTTACATGAACATAGATAGATATACTGCAGATATGACTCATTCTACCGTAAAGTTTTACACTCTTTCATTAAAAAAATAGTTTTTTATTTGCTTTTTCCACAATAAATACAAATTTTATGGCTACATTTTCTCTTTATTCAATCTTCATTCTTTTAGGAGAAACAAATGAATCATAACTTAGGTTAAAAGATATGCTTTTTATTTAACCTTGTTCAATTGCATGACCACCAATTAATTAAAAAATAAATATATATATACATATATATATATATATATATATATATATATATATATATATATATATATATATATATATATATATATATAATGGCCTGCCAAACATCTGTGGCCCTTATCAAAACAAACATTTGACAAATAATTATAATTTCACAATCGTAATTATTATTCATAATTACATTTTAAATGAGCTGGCTGCCATCAGTCAGTTTTAGTCTCACTTTTCACCTGATGCAGTGATGTCAAGTGCCCTCCCAGGGGTCATCAACATGTCCGTACACGGACAAACATGTCCGTACACGGACAAACATGTCCATGGCAAGACATGTCTAATAAGTAAGTAATAAGTAGGTCGGGAGATGGCTTATTGTCGGTATCAGCCGAGTAACACGCGGGAGTCTGTCCCCGTTACTATGCGCTAGACCCCTGGGAGATGGAATGTCTATGTCCGAGGCAATTCTAGATATATTCTATATATTTTCTTCATTATAATGTAGAACCATATAAAAATGTGTTTGAATAACTTAACCAGAATCACATAGGCCTAGCCATAAATAATATAATAATGGACTCCTGATGTGCCATATTGTCTACTCTATTCCAGGGCGCTACACATTTTTAAACAAGCCACTTATCAAATAAGTAAATAAAATATTATTTGGGGGGGAAAGCCGATCTACAAGCTCACAACACATCACAGCATGTTGTGAGCTTGTAGATCAGTCATTTTCTTATCTTTTTAGCCTATAATGACATGCCCAAAATTGGGATGTCAGGGTTAAAGTGGTAGATATACTTTCGAAAACCTGGAGACTGGGAAGTTATCCACTGTATTCTGGCAGGTGGCAGTCCTGAGACAGGCATTAAATGTGGCATGGTCCAAGTATATTCCATGTTTGGAATTTCAATATTTGGGTCTTATCAGTACAGACAGTGCTTTCATCTTACATCGCAGGAGCAAAAGGGACATACTTGAGGACAGGAAGAGATTAAGTTCTACCAGCTAAACTAGTTTTTTATGTGTTAACTTTAAGAGTTGTGGTTTCCATCAAGGTGAACAGGTACTAGCTATGTTGATGAGAAAGTCTAAGGTTTGCCGACTCGAACTATGGAAAATTACTTGAGAGTCAAAACAGATAATTGTGTACAGTACACGATGAGTGATCCATGAAGGGCATGGCAGGATTTAAAGGAATGCAGTGTCACAATAGTTTGATGCAAAGGTGCCTAACTTTGATCAGAGGTGAGGAGGTCTGATGGTGAGGCTGTGGATCAAGGGTTTCCATGGATTATGATTGAGTGTTACTATGGTTATTATTAGCATTATTGGACACTTTGAAACGCTTTCAGTTCTGCCCTCCTTTGCCTCGGTGCCTCGGTGCAGAACAGCCTTCTGTTTTTGCTCTTTTCCCGCACCATTTTCACTGTGGTCACTCACATTACCGTTGACTTTAATTGTTTCATTGTTTGACACACATCATACACTCCATTAATCCATTGTCTTGAAAATTTTAAATACTAGTATCCCACAAAGGATTGAACGGATGTTTTGACATTTTAAGGGAATCTTGTTGTCTTGTTGTCTTCATATATCAATCATGTATAGGTAAAACATACAATACCACAAATCACCTGCATCATTTTAATGAGAATGTCATCCTGACACTTATGAGTCACCAAAATGATTCAAACACGTTTTTTTTGTGTATTTTAGAATGTGTTTTTACATTATAATGAAAAATATGTAGTAGGCTAAATGTATTTTTCTTTAAAAGCAAAAAGGAAAAAAAGAGTGCCACGGACATAGACAAGTCTTGCCACGGACATGTTTGTCCATGTACGGATATGTTGATGACCCCTAAAGGAGCTATTTGCTACCAAGGCAAAGGAGGGCAGAACTGGACAAGTTAAGCTGGTTGTCGTTAGTTGAGAGACAGTGTTTCAAAGTGTCCAATAATAACAATTATAACAACTATAATCACTATAATAACACTCCACAATCATAATCCATCCACAGCCTAGGACCTCCTCCAGTCAAACCTACAAGTTAGCTCACCTCTGATCAAAGTTAGGGGCCTTCACATTAAACTATTTTGACACTGCATTCAATTAGAGCATGCCCTTCATTAATCGCTCATCATGTGCATATTTTTTTGTCTCAAGTTTCCTTGTAAATGGTAAATGGTGCATTTATAAAGCGCTTTTATCCAAAGCACTTTACATTGATTGTGCCATTCACCCATTCACACATTCATACACCGATGGCGGAGGAAACCATGCAAGGCACCAACCTGCTCATCGGGAGCAATTAGGGGTTCAGCGTCTTGTTCAAGGACACTTCGACATTAATTCTGGGGGAGCGCCCCAGCCCGGGATCGAACTGGGAACATTGCAGTTTTCAGTTCACTCTACCCGGCCAATCTACCCCTGAGCCACTGTCGCCCCAGTCGTTCCACTGTTCCATTGGCATTTTATCCTTAGGGACCAGTCGAAATTTACAGAAGGGGGTCCCTGGAGGAAAATAGGGGAGGGTCATGCCTTTCTAATTTTAGTACAAGGGAGGGTCAGCTAATTTTACTTTGAATCCAAGGGAGGGTCATGCAATTTTGAATTAATAAGATAGTCCGTTTTTTATATACATTTTTAGTACAGCAGAACAGTGGTCAATGACACCTCTCTATTTTTATTCAGCGTCTTAACGATGGTGGTTGAACAATTAAGCAACACTTCAACAGGTGTTAGGCATATTAGAGAGATGCATTATCCCAATTTCCAACACAGAGATATCCTCTTTTAAGTGTGTTTTTGTTGCTCATAGAATTACATACACCAGGTAGGTTACAATAACCAATTTATAACTGGATATTCATAATCATTTGAAGTAATTCTGTGCATAGGATTAATTTGGATCTATATGGACAGTTGTGCATAGATGCCAGCCTAGCTCCACAAGTAAAACCAGAATCATCGGGCCATAATTGATAGCCTAATTGTTAAGACTTAGACAGGGGCCATTTTCGAATTGCACAAGTACAAGCAAGCACATGCGATTGATATGGGCACATTTCCTACTAATGATGACTCAACCAGGTAAACCAGTACAGTTTCCCTTGAAATTCTAACTCCCATTTCTGTGGAAGTATTTAAGGGAGGTTTCAGTACATCAAGGTAAATACAGGCTTTTATTTGATGTATGATGACGCATCAATGTTGTCAGTTACATGGAAGTCGGAGTACATCAAGGTATATACAGGCTTTTATTTGATGTATGATGACGCATCAATGTTGTCAATTACTTGGAAGTCGGATGTCTGACTCGGAGTCGGATGTCCAAATAAAAGCCTGTATTTACCTTGATGTACTAAAACCTCCCTTAAATACTTTGCGCTGTGTGCAAGTGTAAAACTGTCATCCTTGAGTTGAATTTCCTTTCTGTTGTCACACACATTAACACATCCACCGCCAGAGGTTAATCTCATAATGTACTCACCAGTGCCAAGGTGTTTTTGTTGTTTTTTTGTTTTTTTCATGTCGCCATAGATCTTGTTAAAATCCTTAAGATTGAGCCGTGAACGGTCTGTTTACATCCGCGAGATCTCCCTGTATCTCCCAGTGAAGATCGCGTGTCAAACGGGGCATCCATGTTTGAGTTAGAGCGGATTACGTTAAACAGTGAAATGCGAGGAGAAAAACTACAGGAAGAGAATTGAGTTTCAGTTTCGTCTGTAGAATGGGAGCGGGCGTGATCGTCGAAACCGGATCCCAAATAATTCTATTTCCTGTCATCAAACCGGAAACGGAAGTGGATCAAAAAAATTCCGAAAGTGCACCCGGACCGCGCATGCGCGAAAAGACCGCAGCCCGTAGGACTACGGGCTCGGCGCTTAACCGTTGGATTTAACGGCCCGTAGAACTACGGGCCCGGCGGTAAAGGTGTTGTTAACAGTATCCACCATCGATAAAATAAAATATAATACAAATCTTCACTTTCCTACATTACTAAATGCATGGTCAGGGACCACATGCAATACCTCCACGGACCACCAGTTGAAAACCCATGATGTAGGCAACAGTGTAGTCACCGTAGTTAATAATTATGGGATTCAATGGGTTTCCCACATGTAAGTTTAGAACACTGTCCATTCTGCTACCACTACAGACACTACACTGTGCATTTAGCAAGACTGACAACAGTAATGTTCTAATCAATGTGGAAAGCAAAACATCGGACATATTATCAGTTTTAAATGTCATGTTGTTGTATTTGATGGGGAGGGTTAGGGGTGTGGCAATTTGCACTGATGAAAGTCCCACATGGACTGAAGCTGTCAAATGAAATTAGTTACTTTGCCCTCATCTTAAAGTTAACGTGTTAGGCTGTTTGTGGTATGATGCAGGGATAACGGGATAGCTGGGCACTAGGGACATCTGGGCACCTCGATGTAAAATTGGCTATTTTGTCCAACATGTTAAAAAGATATATATATTTGGAAAATGTTTTAAAGTAAAGTGTACATGATTAGAATATGCTAAAACATTCGGCAATTAAGGTGTAATATTTCTACAACTGTTACAAATTGCTACAAAACAGATCCAGTCATTTTGGGGCATAAACAAGAAGTTGAAGGATACTCTGATAATGATGTGTTACGCCCCGGCCTAGGGGAACCGAGACGCAACATATGATGTGGAAGACCGCCCTTCCCAACTCCCAAGAACCGATGTCCAAACAGTTTGCTTTTTCGGTATTTTCTTTTTATTCTTCAAAGTCGTTAAAAACTCGCCAGGGGCGGAGGAATAGTTACAACAAAACTAGAAAACAAACCTCTTACCTACCCACGAAAGAAAGCAAAATACAAATACTAACCTCCCTATCGGAAAACAAAGCTCAAACAAATAATAATAATAGTTCCCCCCCCCTTCTTAGCTGAGACAACAGAACACAAGATGATGGCAAAAGTAATCGGCCGAGGTCGAGTTAGGATCGAGCTGTAAGCATCGAGATCTATAGTTTAGATCAAGTGTTTGCAGAGATCAAGTGTTACATATCTGTTCGGCTTCACATGCACAAAATGGCTACTACAGAACACAGAGGACGGACGGACAGGTTGGAAGTCGAGAAGGAACGGGTTCACTGTCGCCGGCCCGCTGACAGCCTTTTAAAGTTGAAGCCTCCCTCTGGCCACCAATCAGGAACGGATGCGTCTGCTGCTCCTCCTAATAATCATCCAATCACACCACGACACTCTCCCCCCCCACACACACCCAAGCCAATCCATACACACGCACACAGGAGAGAACCCTAGCCTACACTCAGCCTCTTCATAGTTACCCGTCATAATCATAACAGATGTACCATGCATGTTCACATCATGTATACTTTACATTACTTTCAAATATATATACTTTAAAAATGTTGGTGAAAATAACATGGCCCATGTCATTACTGCCATTACCCTCAATGAGGCAGACGAGAGGGTACTGGCAGTAATTACATGGGCCATGTTATTGTGGAACATCTTGCTCCATTAGCATAAGACATCCCACATACTACATTTCTGGTGTGGAATGGCACGAGGGACACCCACAAAAAGACCACCCCAAAAATCGGCGCGAGCATATGTGCCCTTTCGTGGACATTTTGAGCACTTGCCCCTTCAGCACTCTCTGCACGGCCCTGTACAAAAGACTATAAAAATGGGACCCAATGCCTCCCTGCTTGGCACTCAGCATCAAGGGATGGATTGGGGTAAGTCCCTGCGATATACTAGCGTCATGTCCAGGAGGTGTACTTAGTACTTAGTACTCATAGGCGGCAGGTGAGCTTGACAATTGGGAAGGCTGGGGGTCGGCCGCTTGCGCCGAAATCCGTACACGCGCACAAAAAAATGGGCGGATTGTGTTAGTTTCTTTTTGGTTTTTGGTTACTTTATTTCGGTTATAGGGTTAGGGTTAGGGTTAGTGTTAAGTCAAAACTGGAGCTTTGACTCAGGAGTGGAGCTTCATTGCCAGATCCTCTTCCTTATATGGTCAAAAAACTACAACTACTCAAACAGCACTACACTTCCCAGAATGCAGCAGCAAAATGGCTGCTCGTTATCAGATTAGGAGCACCTGAAAAGGAATGGAGGTGCTCATTCAAACAAACTAACTCCAGAGAGAAGGAGAGACTCCAGAGAGGAGAGAAGAAATTCCAAGTTCCAGTAAAAGAGTTCAGCCCAAAGACGCCAATGGTCGGTGAAATGGTTTTATTTAATGTTGCTTTGAAATGCTGTTTAATGTTTGCAATGCTGCTTAATGTGTTCATGTGTAGGCTACTGCTAAAGTTTAAGTTAAGGAACACATTGCAGCATCGGTCAAATAACTCATTACATTGCAACATTGATTTCTTGTGTTTGAAAAGTTAAAAGTGTGGAATACAAAAGAATAATACAAAGTTAAAAAGGCTAATATCCTGTTTATGATTTAAAATGTAGACAATTCATGCAATTACCATGTTGTGGTTTATTTGATTTAAAACTACTAAAATGTAGAGTTCATGAATTTGCCATGTTAAAAAAGGTTTAAAATGCCAAGTGAAAAAGAGCCGATCTACAAGCTTGTGGATCAGCTATTTTTCTGAAGATGTGTCTTTATTGTTATTTATATAATTGTTTTAAGACACGTATTGTTTGGTCTAAGGGCTTTAATTGTTTGGAACATTGATTTTTAGACATTTATTGTCTTAGGACATTTATTGTTTTAGGATATTTATTGTTTAAAACTTTATCGTTTGAAAACTTTATTGTTTGAAAACACGAAGTTGTTTAAAAAAATGAGGAGTTTAAAAAAATGCTATGATTTGTTGTAAAATGGCAATGTTGCTAATCTTTATTTTTCTCTGTGTTAAAGGTTTACAACCTAACTAAACTTCTAAACTACTATTGATTGACCAGACCAAATCAACTAAAGAAGCCAACCAATGAGAAAACAGAGTTGGAAAATAAAAAGTTGATTGAGTTTGGAACTTTGAGTTGCGTCCTTGTATGTCCTTTGGAGCGAAACTAGAAAGGGACTTGACAGTTAGGGTTAGGGTTAGGTTAGGTTATTTAATTCTTATTTTTGCCTGATTTTACTGATTTATTATTTAAAAAAATACTAAATAATGCTGCACATATTTATTATATATAATTTGCACAATTCCCAGAATTTCCCAGCATAACATTTAGGAAGGCTTAGCCTACCCTAGCCTTCATTACCCGCCGCCTATGGATGTACTCTTATATGAAGCCACCTCACACTACATAAATAGGTGATAGGCTCCTGCCCTATGGGCCACATGGCTTACTTCTTTCAACTGACTGTCACACCAGTTGCTTAAAACATTTAAATGTTGAATCAGGCATTCCAGGCACACTAATGAACTTTGGCATTAATAATGCTGTAATAACTGATATATTGTCAGCCAGATTAATTTGTGTGCATTTTGCTGTTAATCAAATAAAAACTAAATAATGTTGGTATTTTGAAGTGTGTTGTGGTTGTTTGTGGGCCATTCGACATGTTCTCCAAAATTTCAATAGCTTCCTGTTTTGTATGCTCTTTCAATTATTCAGGAATTTCTCCTCTACCCTCAAATTCTTTGCCATAATGATCCTCCAGTATATAGGTTTTGACTATATTCTGGACCACCATTTCTATTGTCTTCAAATGGAATTAACTTAGTGGCGGAAATGTCTATCACTTGCAACTGCTGTAGCGATGAAAAGGGACACTGTGATGATCTGGACACTGTTCCTCAAGGGTGTTGGTACAAATTGCACTACAGGAAGGACACTGTACCCAGCTACACTTGCACAATTGGTCAATAAGAATTTGATCTGGTTTCTCTGAGGCATCCACCAATGAGCGGCTGTCCAGACCTGCATTCATGGGATCAAAGTCTTTTGTAATATCCCTTTAAGAAAGTCATCTATGTCATTGAAATGTCCATAGCAGTTGATGCCAAACTTTAGGTAATCTTTTAACAGACTGGAAAGCTCCTAAAGCCATGTGACGGTATCTTTGAGTTTACACTGAGTTTTGTCCTTGGATGTCTGCTCTGATGTAGTTCATGTAACTGTTAAAGTCCCCTTGCGCTGCTGGTGATTTTAAAACATGTTTCTCCAAGTTCATCCTATTCCCACTGAAGGGAGGGTGACTACATTTCATCTATCCGGCCAAGTGAATGGCAGTCTTGTCAGCCTGAATTGCAGAATCTTTAATTTCACTGCAAAGCAGTTCACCAAGCACAACAGCACATGAGCTGCCTTTTGAATAATTATTGTTCCTTTTTGTTTTCCAAATAAGCAAGTTCATCATTGTTCTTTTTGAATTCCTTGTGATATTTTAAATGGCATTCCTCTGCATGTTCAAATACATGAAGTCAAAAGAGCAACTGCAAACTCAGTTTTAAGAGCTTAATTATTTCCTGATAAAAAAAACTTACTTTGGTGTGGACCATAATTGCAAAATGTAGTATTCATTTTTGTCACAGAATCCACATCCTGTGTAATGTTGTAGCGGACATGGCGTAATTATTATGGGAAGTATTAATAATAATTATTAAAATTATGAAAAATCAAAATATAAAATTTCACCAAAAATTAAGGAATTGTGCAAATTAAGGGATTAATTCGCTCCTCAACACACCCATGAAAAAGGCTACGTAAGAATCTTGGACACAGTATGATGCATGGATTCTGGTTAAAAATTGATTGGAAATATATGCGTTGAAATCACTTGGAAAAGGACTTCCGTTTATATCAAAATAAAGTGTTTATTAATATAAATCCTATGTAGATGATAATAAAACAACCAATGAAATGGGGAAAAGAACAATTGGTCAATAAAACAAAAGATGATGAAACTGGTTAAAATCTCAACAATATACAAAATCACAGATCAAATCTGGCCGATGAGGAGAATGACGTCAGATCAATAAGGTCAAATAAGGAAATGGCCACATTCTAATCTACTAAGGGAGAATAAGGGATTAAAGTCATAAAGAAAAGAGAAAGATCAATGGTTAAAAATAGCTAATCTACACTCACAACTAAACTCAGTTGCCAACCACATGTGAATGCACTATGCTCGCCTGTCCATTAGAAGGAGGAGAGGAGATGATTCCTTTGTCTCTGGGGAGAGACCATGAGGCGTTGGCTAGCAGGTATAGCTAGCGTCCGGGCAGTAGCGCCTGTGCGGCTACTTCACTGCCTTCCTTCTCAGTCTCCACTCAAGCTAGGGTTGAGGAGCCAGGATGTGGCAGAAAGGCTGCCCACGTTTAGAGGTCACTGGTCTGTATGCCTATGGCCAAGCAGAAGAGAGGGAGCAGAGCAGCTGTTCGGCTTAGCTCAGCGTCCCCTGGGATGCTGACTTTGGCTTGAGAGCTGGACCTAGGACGGTGGCTCTTCTCGTGGGGAGACCATGAGGCGTTGGCTAGCATGGATAGCTAGCGTCCGCGCAGTAGCGTCGTGAGGCTACTTCACTGCGTCATGAGGTAGAGAGGGAGCAGCTGTTCGTGGTCATCTGGAAGCAGGCATCTGTCTGGCTCAGCTCAGCGTCCCCTGGGATGCTGACTCTGGCTTGAGAGCTGGCCGAGGGAAGGTGGCTCTTCTCACGGGGAAAGGGGACTTCTGTCGACCCTTGTCTTCGAGAAAGCTGTGGTGAGGGGACGTGGCTGCTCGTCAACCCCCGGGTCCTTTAGAAGGCGTCGGAAAGGGAGCCACCCTGTCTTCTTGGAGAGTGTGTAGAGAGGGGACTCCGGTCAACCCTCCTGTTGCTGCGTTGTCCTCGGGGAGAGGTGCAGGGAGAGAGAGCGGCGGGGGACGGTGTCGTCTCGTCACCTCGGAGCATCAAGAGAGAGCGAGCTGGGGGTTCCCAGCTTACTTAGGTAGAACGAGGAGTCTTCCTCCTTGTCACACTGGAGGCGTGTTTGAGACAGCTGCTGTGGCTGGCAACTTCCCTCCTAATTTGTGGAAAACTAAACTTCTCTGCTACCTATCTTAGGGACATTCTATTAATACATTTGGTTGGATATTTGAAATCACAATGAATTTAGAATTGTCTAGATACTAAACATGACTGCTTCCTGTCAAATAGAAAGCAGGTAAGCATTGAAGTCTAATTAACAAGAGAAGCATCATATTTAAAAGCACCAAAGTTCATATTATTGTCGTAGTCATAATACAAGACAATAAATATATATTTTAAAGTCACAGAACATAACACGTAAGCAGTTTATTCACATTTACTTGTCCCTCACTGTATTGTGCTCAGTGAGTCTGTGTGTCAGACTGTGGGCCCTTGGTGACGACATTCCTTCATGTCGTAAAACTCTTAGGTTCCCTTATCTCCCAAGGATGAAGGAGGGAGAGAGAGAGACCCAAATAACATGTCTCTATATTAAATGGGGAAAGAAGAGCTGGTAGGACAGACAGCCGTCAGGGTCAGTTAGAAAGACAGGCTGTGTGTCTCTGGTGAAGACATTCCATGGGGCAATAAAGGTATCGCCTTCCGCTGAAGGTGCAGTCCTTTATTAGTGGGGTTTTGTCCTCTGAAAGGGGGAGGGGGGGGGGACTTAAGCGATGAGCTCATGGCCGACCAGGTCCACTTGGTTATGAAACCAAAAACCTTATCAATTAGCTTTCTATGTCCATACCTGGCTCAGCATCATCACTACAATGTTGATATCCAGCAGTGCACTCTGTAACCCACTTTTCCCAAACTCCTTTGCAAGTTCCTCTTCATCCTTTGGCTTTCCGTTTAACTTATGGGCAGGCTCGTGGCTCTTCTTGATGAGCATGTCCTTATAGTCTGTCTTCTTATCATCAAGGATTTTTGGAGAATTCCTCTGCTGAATAACTTTCTCTAGCTTCTGTTTAGTTCATTTCACCTGTTCATTCATTCATCCATTCATTGTGGAAGATGTCAATGTTGATTTCCTCTCCAACCAGTATATCTTTAACTCTGTCAACATTAGGCAACGATTTATCGTGAGACGATTAAAATCGCTTCAACCTGGTGACGATTTAAATCGGTGAAATAAAAAAATGTATCGTGATGCAAACAGCAGAGGGCGCAATCTAGTTAGACTCCCTTCCTTGTTCACCACCTATTATTTCTGCCTGCGTTCTGTCGTCACTCACTGAACTGGCAGTTGTGCAATAGGCTACGTTTACCCGGCCGAACGTCCTCTCAGACTATGAAATCTAAACAACTAGGTGCTAGCGCTGCATAAAGAGGGAAATGTGCATCGCATATAGGCCTAAACATATTTATTTGATTAATGAATGGCCCAAACTATACCGTTTACTGAGTGGACCCCCTCCCCCACCTGACGACGTTGTCAACCTTCTGATTTAAACTCTGCAGGGCACTGAGGTGCTCAAAATGAGAGATTAGATAAGAATTCATTGATTAATATCAATGAAATTCGCTATATATCTGACAATATTGAAAGGAGTTTGACGTTGTCAGCGGTCTGATACAATTGTTAAATTATTAAATAAAAAATCGTTTTGTGAACCTTGTATCGTGAAACGTATCGTGAGTTGAGTGAATCGTTACATGACTAGTCAACATCAAAGTGTTTTTTCCCCTTAGTCTTTCATTTTCAATTCTGTTGAAAATTTGGTTTTCTTTGCTTGCTTTAAATCCAAGATCCATTTCCCATACTCTCCTTCAAGTTTTCTGTACAGTACAATTTCCTGTGATTTTGAAACTGAAAACAAAGTTTTCATTCAACAGGGCATCCCAAAGTTTTTTAATGGTGCTGTTGAATTCCAAAAGTGTCATTCCACCAGACAGTGATGCTTTTGAAAGGATCATGTTCTTCAGCTCTTGGATATTCTCACTATAAACTGGATTTGGAGGGGCCATGGGTGGACTGCCTTTCCACAGCTGGGAAATGTATTTCACATCTTTTTCTACATCAAATGCAATGACATCACCGAAGAAAACCTCTGCTTCAAACTCTTCCTCTTTGGCAGCTAACTTGGTCATCTCATCGAGTTTTTCTACGAGGCGTCTCTTTCCCACTTTGTTTTTTTCACAAGCTTCAATAGCTGCAACATTCTGGTGAACAAACATACAACTTGGAGACAGTTTAACCTTCTTCATCCTCATGAAGGCCTGAACAGCAATGTGAAGAACATCTGTAATCTCAGATGCATTTTCTCCAAAGATGTTGATCAAAGTCATATTTGCCAGGCCAATGACAAATGTTGCCAATGCATTGTCATGGTGACGAGTGTCCTGCCCTGCCAGCTCAGGAGCACGCAGTCCTTCAGTGTCCACAACCAGGAGATAGTCAAACTTAAAGTCTTTCTGGATCTCCTCTGACACTTTCACTAGCTGCATGAAGGCCCCTCTAGTGCACCTGCCAGCACTTACTGCAAACTGCAATCCAAACATTGCATTCAGCATGGTAGATTTTCCACTACCCTGGATGCCTAAAACTGACAAAACAAAAACTCTCTGGTCTCCAACTGTCTTGATGACCTCATCTAGAACATTAGTGATCCATGTTAAAGGCACATGAGCTGTATCTCCATCCATCAACTCCATTGGGTGTCCTACTATTGGGTGTCCTCCTATCATAAGCTCTGCTGCCAGCTTTGGGTATTGAGACCATTTTTCCAAAGCAGTGCAAGGTGCATAGGCTTCATAGATCTGTCCCATTTCTCTCCAGAGGTACTCAACTCCAACAGTTGCTGACTTAAGTTTGTTTGAAATGTCCTCCAACTCCCTTTTCTTTGCCTCCAGCTCATCTGAAATGCCATGCTTCTTTTTTTTCTTTTTCAAAACCAAGACCTCAGACCGCGTTGCATCATATTTCTGGTTGATTTCAGAAATGTTATCTGTGAATAAGTTATCAAGAAAGAATCCAATCCATTTTAGGAAGTGACATTTTTCATTCAATTTCAGAGACTGCAAGTTTTCAATGAACATCCGCATCAGCTCACTGGATGATTGTTTACGTTGTTTACATCTTATTTCCCTCAGCTTCTCTTGTTTTTGACTTTTGTCCTTCTCAATGTGTCCTCTGAGGCGGTACAGCTCTTTGTGTATTTGGCACCACTCATGCCACAGTTGACCTTGACATGGTAGAAATGTGTCTTTGACCTGTGAAAACTCTTTTCCTTCAAGCAATTTCAGAATCTCCTCAGCAGCAGATCTCCCATTTTGACATGCAGGATCATCTTCATCGGTTTTGATTCCACAGCCTTTTCCCAGGCTTTCAAGTTTGAAGGGTGTATATGGACTTGACAAAATCGTTTTAATTATACGTTTCAATTCTTTAGCCACATCTGACTGACTTCTATCCTTCAGACCCATTGTATACTTTCCTGGTTTTATCTCTTTTGTAACAGAGTCATTATCAGCAAGGAGACAAATGAGAGGTTTTGGACCCTTAACAAGGTCTGACACCATTATCATACCTTTGCCATCTTTTCCCAGAGTAGGTAAAAGGACAACATTGACTGAAGCCTTGTCGATCAATATTTGACGCTGTTTTTCATGTGACAGAGCATCACCATGAAGATTACAGAAGGCAACACAGTCAGAAAAAGCATCATTTGTTTTTCCAGCAGGGAAGTACCAGGCAATCTCTGCCATACCATCTATCAGGCAGTGAGATTTGGTGGCACCTGGACAATCCCTATGAAAGAATGTGTTGTGACGGTCATTGATTAACATATTCATCAGCTTAGATTTAGATGATGACAATGAGCCAAGGCGGGAAAATGACACCATAGGTGTCTCAGCTTGGCAAATGGGCATATTCTTAATTGTGATGGCACCTGAAAGATTATCAGTTTCATTCCAGGATTTTCTTAGTTGCCTAAATGTCCACAAAGGACACTGAATGTCCCTTGTGACTGGGTCAGGCACAAGTAAAGGTAAGGCATACTGACACTGTGATAGTTTGGTAATCATGTTCTGCCTGAGAAAGCTATCTGAGCAGTGAAACACAGCCATCTGAACATCCATTGGATGGACATTGCACTGCTTTATGCTCTGATCAGTCTTCACATTGGCCCCAAAGAAGATATCATACAGATCTTCTTCTGTGTCATTATTGTCATAATCTGGAGTCTCTTTTGTACTGTCTACTGTTACTGTCATGTCCCTGGCTCTATAGTCTAACATAAACAACTTCTGAAGGAATGTATAAGCTATGTCATTGTCAGTTATCTCATCTTGCTTCTTTATGGAGGGGCCTAATTTCAGAAAGTCAGCAGTTGTCCACTTATTGTTGTCTTTGAGGTTAAGTCTGCAAAGCAGTTCATCAAATAATAAGTCTCTTTGACGTTGCTCCTCTTGGCTGTTCTCTTCAGAATTCTTCACAGATCCATGTCTTTTTTCAACCTTAAAAATTAACACAAAAAAAAGTCAATAAAATAAGTGAAATATCCCTTTAAGCAAAAAGTGTTTGAGTTCAGCGTGACTTGCAAAATAGCGATTGCGCATAAGATGGTGGCGTTATGGCTTAATTACCGCATACGACCTGAAAATAAGATGCGCATATTAGGGCCCTCTGAGTTGAAAGTGGATAAAATAACACTGAGGAATTTACTTTGCAGTGCGGTGTGCGCTAGGGGTTTCACCAACTAGTCGACTAGTATGTGACAGCAAGGCTTCCAAACGTGTCTGGACTTTGTAAACATAACAATGGTTACGTATGTAACCATGGTTATGAGAGGGATTGGATCACTTCAATATGATATATCCCTCCGTGGCGGCGGAGGCATTCGAGGTTGTCTCCCCAGAGCACCACAGGTAAGGAGGGAGGTCATCTCCAGCCGGAGGACCTGACCTCCGGGACAGTCGGACGCAGTAGCCTGTATACACTAGTAGGGTGGCGGCCGACGTCGGAATTGAAGTGTTCTGGTACCGTGTCCAGCACCCAAGGGAACTCCACTTGTCCCTCCCAGTCCGTCCTTTGGGCCTGAGAGAAACGGCCAACGTCGAGCCATGGTCGGTCAGGCCGAGTGCTGGGGGCCGGCCCCCCTAGCCTTAGGCCTGCCATGGCCACGTTCAGCCCTGCGCTGCCATGGGTGTCCATGGTCTGGCCTCCTCGGAAGGGTGGAAAAATGCCCCTGTACCTTAATCCAGCACTCGCGGAACGCCACAGTGAACTGCGGACAGACGGGGACAAGCAGGTCACCAGCGGCCGGCTCTCCCCACACGAGGCCAAAGGCCCTTGCCACCCTCTCCAAGAGGGCACACATGGCGTATGGCGCGCTAGTAGCTGGCATCGGGCCCACCAATCCAAAACTACTAGCGCGGGAGTGGGCAAAAGACCCAGCCGTAGATGGTGCCGCCCGGAACACTGAGGCACTGTCACCAAACACCAGCTCCTATGGGGCATGAATGGAGAAAACGTCACTCTCCTCTACATCACCCACCGCGCTCACTGCCTCACGCCCGAAGCGGTCCAAGGCCTCTGCCGCACAACGTTTAGGAGGGGGGCACCGAGAGCAGCCGCGGGGGGACCACGCCGCCGGTTTATAAACTGCTAGCCTCGATCTCCAGGCTTTTATTGTTTCGTTTTGCTAAAAAATAAAAGCCTGGAGGAGCACGTCGGTGTACCCGGTATGGGAAGTGTTTCATTTCCCCAACCAACCAGAGTGGGCGTCGCTCGTAATGTTGTGTTAACGGGCGGGGGTTGACAGACAGATCGGTGAACCAATGGGACCAGGCGCAATCTCTCTGCTCCTCTATGCACCCGCCCCTCTATACACGAAAACAGGAGCGCTAGTGCAGCCTAATAAACTGCTGACGGCCCACCGTTTACACAAAGCACACTCTTGCACCTTCTGTTTTCATAATTTATCAAGAAAAGACCCACTGTGTATAGCCGAGCTACTGTAATATGGGGGTCTAACCACTGTGACTCACCACGCACGCCCAAACACAAGCTCTCAGTGGTATTCGGGGGAAAGACAGAACCTTGCGTAGACTTCCTACACCTGCTGCATATACTGTCACTGGCCTATGTATTAGCCTGTGGCCTCATACAGGGAGGATAAAACAGTGTATATTCCTCTTGTACTTACCAAGCCCCCCCCTACAAATCTTCGCTTAGTTGGGGGCAAAACACTGTAATGCAACACTCACACTTGTTTGTTAGCTCTCAGCCTTATACGAGGTGAAGACAGAACTATGTGCGTATATACATCACTGTGTAATATAGGCTCCCACTCTCCTGTTTATTAGCCCGTGGCCTCATACAGGGGGGGATTCGTAAAACAGGACTGTATAGTGTGCACTTGAAACTTGAATGTGTGTGCCGGTGCCCGCTCGCTAGGTCGAGAAGCTCAGACCTCTTCACCATGGAACGCATAGGGGAAACACAAAAAGCACGCGTGTGTGGTCAGTTTCACTCGCTGGGGTAGAGAGATCCTCACACCCCACTCACCCGGGATCACACAAGTCTGTGATGATAAACACTATGGCACAGACGCGTGAGGAGAAAAGCATGCACGCACGCGTGTGTGTCTCAACTCGGGAAAGTTGTGAGAAAAAGCTTCCCACAACTTGTTACAGGGTAGGCGCGGTCCCCGAGAGGCAAAACGGGAGGGTTTCGGCAAACAGTCCACAATAAGGACAAAAAACCCTCTGCGCCGCAATACAGGCTGACCAAACTGTGTATCGCCCACTTGTTTGTATACGGAAAAACCTGCAAACAATGACAAACTAATAAACGAGATGCTTTTCCTAAATATGCCATAATACACGTGTGTCTTTCAAAGTCAAAAACGGAATATGGTCACTTTATACCAAAACTATTGAATAGCTGCTGAGTATACTTCTGCACACAAAGAACTTACCAAGAGGGAAAAAATGCGGAGTTCCAGAGTCCACCTCTTCCTCACGCCGAAGAAAGTAAGAGGAAGAAGGGTAAAGCGCCTGCCCAAAATCATCTCATCTCATCTCATCTCATCTCATCTCATCTCATCTCATCGAAAAACAACGAGAATGAGCCAACAGCAGATGCTGCTAACGCCTGGCTGACTCTGATAGTGACAAAGACGTCTCTGCTGTTAGACACATGAGGAAGGAAAATAGTCATTTCCTTCATCATGTCAGACTATGTCTGTCATTTCAAATGACAGACGCTGGCCTGCAGACCATTAATGAAAGGTTCGAAAAGTTTGAGGTTGGTTTTAAATCTCTACAAGCCTCGCAAAACAAACTTGCAGGCCGAGTGGAGGAACAGCATCAAAGCAGGGAAGGACTTAATCACTAAATTAAGAGATGAAATCACTGCTTTCCGGGCCAAAGTGAACGACCTGGAGGGTCGCTCTCGGCGCAATAACATCAAGATTGTGGGCATACCTAAAGAGGAGGAAAAGGGAAGACCAACGGCTCTCATCTTCAGGCTTATTCCCAAACTGATGGTTAAAGGGAACTTTCGGAGGCCGGTCATCACCGACCATTCACATAGAATCCAGCAACACAATTCTTCAAATAGATCTTCCAGACCTCGTACACTGATGGTCAGAGTGCACTACTTCCAAGATAAAGAAAAGATTCTTCGGCTCAGACGGGAACAACAAACACTGGAGTACAAAGGCAATCGAGTTTTCGGTATATTTCAATTTAAATAATTCAAGATTAAGTTAGCCGTGGAGAGGCTTTGTTTATTGTTTGCTGGATTTGGCCGGAAGACACCAGTAGCCTACTTCTATACTCCCAGTGGTCCTACTTTCATATAAAGGGAGTGTAGATGCTTCATTTAGAGAAGTATCTTAAGGGGAGGGGGGTTATTGTGGGATCGCTTTAGCGATCACACTAATGTTATCTTCACTATTTATTATTATTATTATTCCCCCCGTTTTTTTATGGGTCATTTCAATGGAGAAATGCCATTTAGTGACGTCATAATGCATAATGCCATTCTAGTGAATGGTAATGCCATTCTAGTGACGTCATAATACTGATGTCATTGTATTATGACCCTACTATAACAGTACTAACACTATCAATACTCAATACCAGCAACATTCTTAGCGATCCCACACTGTTTCTTCAGGAACAGTACTTTCTAGTTGCTAATGTTGTTGTTCAGTGTTTATTAGGTGAATTCTATATATCCTATATTAACACCTTTACCGCCGGGCCCGTAGTTCTACGGGCCGTTAAATCCAACGGTTAAGCGCCGAGCCCGTAGTCCTACGGGCTGCGGTCTTTTCGCGCATGCGCGGTCCGGGTGCACTTTCGGAATTTTTTTGATCCACTTCCGTTTCCGGTTTGATGACAGGAAATAGAATTATTTGGGATCCGGTTTCGACGATCACGCCCGCTCCCATTCTACAGACGAAACTGAAACTCAATTCTCTTCCTGTAGTTTTTTCTCCTCGCATTTCACTGTTTAACGTAATCCGCTCTAACTCAAACATGGATGCCCCGTTTGACACGTGGTTTTCACTGGGAGATACAGGGAGATCTCGCGGATGTAAACAGACCGTTCACGGCTCAATCTTAAGGATTTTAACAAGATCTATGGCGACATGAAAAAAACAAAAAAACAACAAAAACACCTTGGCACTGGTGAGTACATTATGAGATTAACCTCTGGCGGTGGATGTGTTAAAATTGGCTTAAGGGCTGGCAGATACAGACTGACAGATACAGAGATCTCCATAGCCTATATGGGCATATACAGATATCTCCATATATGGGCATATCGGTCGGATTGGTGGTGTAACGTGAGGGCGCATATCAGCCCGAACATCTAGTTTCATAACATTATAGTGCCGGTTATGCTTAGAATGATAAACCACTCTATTCAAAACAATAAGCTCCCCAAATCCCTCTATGAGGCAAACATGTGTTCTGCTGAAAAAGGGTAAGGATGATACAATCCTGCCAATTATAGACCCATTTCCCTTTAAAATGTTGTTAAATAATCCATATTGAAGGTACTCCTAATCTGCCAGTGCAAAAAAAAACTCCTCTGCAGATTAGGTCTGGCCCCGCTCGGTTGTGATTGGATTTAGCTGTCCCCGAAGTTGTGGGGCACCAATCAGGGCCCAGTATAAAAATATGGGGCGGGTTTATCACCAGAGGCGTTTTTTTTTATCCGTCCCTTGGAAAGGCAGGTTCCACACAGAGATTCCAGACTAATATCTACGCATTGATATTAGTCTGGCCATGCCAGGCTATATTTGCTGGGGGTGCTACTACTCTGACACCAAAATGTGACACCATTCATTAAAAGATGTGAATCACTGGTTTCTTTCAAAATTGGTCTGAAAAAAACATCCATCATGAGACCACAAGGGGAGGTAATTGTAAGTTCCCACTGAAAGGATTTGTACATCACGCGCTTCGCACGGTCGGGGTCGGGGTCACACATGTACGGTCACACATGCATGGTCGGGGTCACACATGCACGGTCGGGGTCACACATGCACGGTCACACATGCACGGTCGGGGTCGCAGCGCGCGTGCATGTGTGCCCACCCGCGACTCCCTAGGCCCAGCCTCGGCTAGCGCTCTGGCTACGCCACTGTACTCAATTATGACACACTTTTCAGTATGTTATTTAGTTATCTGATATAAGGTATTGTACAGTAGGTTTGTGTGTGTGTGTGTGTGTGTGTTGCCTGGGGTTAGAGGGGTGAGATCAATCAATCTGACTACAAAGTTTTGGTATAAAGTGACCATATTCAGTTTTTGACTTTGAAAGACAGACGTGTGTAATATGGCATATTTAGGAAAAGTCAGGGAATGGGAGCATTCTGAGAGCTTCCTGCCCAACATCAATTTACTTCAAAATAAAAAAATCGGCCTGGTTGACCGCTCCGTGCTGTAAGTGTTAACAGTAATATGTTATGTTATTGCTGGTAAAACACAGGGACATCTTCAATTGACCAGTCCATTAGAATGTAGCACATATGGGACTATACGCAAACAAGTAAAACATGTAGAGATAAGCTATGAATGCAATCAGATATGAAGCAAAAACTTTCTTCAGTGTGTACAGTATGAAGCCAAATACATGTTTCTTACCATGTCCTTGTTGCCACCATCTCCATTGATGGAACCTATTTGAAACATTAAAGATACAGGTAATTAACATGCTAACACAGCTTTATTTAATTATGTGTGGTGATATGTCATGTTCTTCCTGAAAACCAGTATAGTAAACAAATCAACACAACTTACATAATCAACAGTCACAACAATTAAATCTAACCCTGATATAATGTTTAACAGAATGTCATGTCACCATTGTCCTGCAATGAATAAATACAGGATGTTCTGGGATCAGTAAAACAATAATTAAAAAGAGTAAAGCAGCCTTACTCGTTTGAGATGTTTCATCACTGTCCATTGCAGTATCACCCTCTTCAGCAGACAGCTCCTCAGCTGCTGTTTCCGTCACCTTATCTATACTCTGTATTCTTAGAAAGAGTCACAAAACAAACAAACAAACAAACAAACAAACAAACAAGCAAGCAAACAAACAAACAAAGGACAGGGTTTCATTTCATATGATGTCATAATGTTTATAAAATAATGAAATATAGTACCAAGTGAGTACAGCAGTAAAGCTTTATAGAGCTTTATCTGTAAAATATTTGGAATGTAATGGCAGGTCTGATTTGAGCCATGTTTCTTAAATGGAAAAAGGAGTCCAATTGTCTCTGTATGTGAGATGATGGTAGGTTTTAGAGGGTTTGATATTGGGTACAGAGGATCACTTAACTGCTGCAATTCCATAGCTTCAGTAGGGGTGGGCGATATCGCAAGAATATAATATCAAAAATATATCCAGGCAGGATCACAATCCATGATAATTTAGATTCTGCCCTTGATTCACGATACTGAACAGCACAACCAAACTAATTTCCCTTAAAATTAGCGAATGAATACATAATAATAATAAGGGTAATAATAATAATAAGGGTAATAATAATAATAATAATAATAATAATAATTCCATAGGGTCCCAAACTCAGGGATGTATTGGTCTTGGGATGTGATAACACGCTGTGCAACCCCTTTTTTGAGCAGGAGCACGCGCACGCACATGTATAGATTTAAAGAGGTGGTGCCATGGTTTTGCACTTTTTCTGTTTTTCATGTGTCTATGATGTTGATAGAACTTCATTAAGCCCACTGGTGGTGTTTTTATGGTGTTTTATGTCTTCTCTGAATATTTTGAGTTTCTTCCTGGAGGCTGAAACCTTGAGGGTCAAACGTGCCAATAGAAAAACAGCACTTTAATGACACAGTAAAATTATACCCTCCCCCTCATTATCATAACACAACAGGTGTGGGCATGAGGAGGAGGAGGGACTAGGACAGGTGGGTGGTGCTAAGGTGGTGGAGGAGGTGCTAAGGTGAGAACCAGGTATACTTAATGAACTGGAGGCGTGTCCACATAAAAACAATTTTAACACTTTCTGTACACTTTTTTCAAAAAAATCTTCCTCCTAGTATAACCATAATACCTGATGATTATGTTTTAGGGGGGGGGGGGGGGGATCACTGAAAATCATGGCACCCCGTCTTTAAAACAACCTTAAATTCACACCTCAACAAAGTTAACAAAGGCTGCCGACTGCCGGTTATCACACCAGCATGAATTAACATAGGATTAACATAGGATAATGGATTTAACGTCATTCCGTTCCCGTCGACTCCATGTTTGTTTTTGTTTTTCTTTTGCCTGTATCTCTGTTCTTTTTTTTGGTGTCCATTTTTCCGAGGAGACGTGTGTTTCCAACGGCCTGTAGCGAAGGGGACACTCCGGATGCAATGTTTTGCTTCCGGAGCAATAGTCAGAGACTCCTGCTCCGGAAACACACAGTGAATCGATCGATAAATATGGATCTAAACTTTTATGACAACTTTAAAACTACTAAAAACACGAAAATCGCTCGAAAATCGCTTGGCACTGGGTGAGTACATTATGAAAATACTCTGGCAGTCAAAGAGTTAAGAACGTTGGTGAATGAGGCCCATTGCTGCCTGAGTCCCAATAATCTTACTTTGGGTCTGAAGGTCCAGGTTTATTTCTGAAGTTCGCAGTGTAATCCATGGACTGGTCACTCTTGAGAGACTCACAGTTAGATATTGGAGACTCTGATCTCTGTGAAAGATTTCTGGAATCATAAAAATGATTACACAATTATCATTTTATTTATAATCAAAGCTCATGCTGCTATATGTATGACCACAAAACACCTCAGGCCACTAAAGCCTTAAATAATTGGTGAAGTGAATATGCAACTCATGAGGAGAGTAAACATTTTATAGTAGTTGATAATATTTGCATGTAAAAAAAAAAGAAATACAAAAAATATAATAATAGGTGCACTGTACAAGAGACATTAAGGTGCACAGAGAGTATCAGCACATTGTCAGGTTCAACCACATAGTCCACAAAGGGCGGTAACTTTCACAAGTACGATCCACATGGTAGATCCACAAGGAAAAGTAAAGTCCATGTCCGTGACAGGCTCACATAGAGTGATAACTAAAAAAGAAAAGGCAAATCTCTCAGTTATTGCAGTGAAACATCTGGATGTGGAGCAAGTGCTCTTCCTCTGGTTGCCTCCGTAGCTGTGGGTGCTCAGCAACAAAAACACTAGTTTTTGTAGTATAAAGGAAGTGGGAATAATAGAGGCACTCCAAAGATTAAAATGCCAGGCTCTACTCATTCTTTTCACAACACGCTGATGAAGCTCCGGCCAACATTTGTAAGCCTGATCTACAATAAAACAAAGAGCATCTACGTTTTCACCTCAAGTGTAATACAAGCTTTCAACCAAGACTGACAGAGATAATGCAAATGTCATAGAATCGATAAGTCAAATCTCTGTCAGTCTTGTCCATGGCTATATATATATACAAATGTTGGATGGTACAACATTTCTTTCAGTTGAACGACAGCAAGTTTGAAGTTGTCTTATTTGGTCCCCCTGATTCCATCGCACAGGGCAATTTGGCAACCTCTCCACCATTGTCAAACCCCTTGTCAAAAACCTGGGGTTGACTCTAATTTTAAGTTTAATAAGCAGATCTATAATAGACACTATAAACGCAGTAGTAAAACTCACCTTTTTCCACCTCCGCTCCATCGCCAAAATCAAGCCATTTCTCTGTCCCCTTAAAGGAGAATTTTGGACTAAAGTTTTCTTACCTTTTCTATGACGTTATGATATCTTAGGATGAATGGTACAGTAGAAAATGTTCATAACTCCACCCCTGAGCCGCCACAGCTTAAAAGGTGCGCGGATAGGCCTTAGGTTAGATCACATATTTTAATAGCTTTTTTTTTCTTTTTTTTTTTTTAGATCTGACGTTCATAGTGACAGAACACTATGCAACCAAAAAAAAAAAAAAAAAAAAAACAGAAGTCTTGCTAGACGAGATTGAAATCTCGAGATTGAAATCTCGTCTAGCGAGACTTCTGTTTTGTTTTTGTTTTTTTTTGGGACAGTGTTCTGTCACTATGAACGTCAGATCTCACCAAAAAAAAAGAAAAAAATATCATAACGTCATAGAAAAGGTAATAAAACTTTAGTCCAAAATTCTCCTTTAAGATAGTCACGAATGCCCTCATATTGGAAGGTTACGTTGTAACCCCGGTTCTCTGAGTGGTCTCTCCACCCACATATTCCATATGTACCGGTTAGGATCACAATGGAAACAAGTCCCCAGGACTTTTTTGTGTTATCCTTTTAGCCTTAATGTCTTACTGTACCTCGTGGTACGTGTTTACATTTCTGACTGATAAAGTATTCAATAATTTAAAAAAAGACTGACCCCCACGGGGACAGTGACATGGATAATCTTTACACTTGTGGTGGCCAAGCACTGATTCTTGGCTGGGGCTGGAGAGACGGTCTTTCCACTCAGAAAACCGGGGTTACATCGTAACCTTGTCAAGACTGCCATAAATAGGTGGAAGCCACCTAGCCCGCAGATACATATCATGGATGCATAAGTGGATACATATCAGGTCCGTACATTTGGAATACATTTTAAATTTCCTATTTGTTTATAAAGCTCTTAACGGGCTGGCCCTCTCTTATATCGTTGACCTTTTAACCTATTTCTCCACCACCAGGCCCCTCAGATCAGCCAACTAAATAGGCAGTTCTGTTGAAGGCATCCTAACAGGCTGTGTCACGGCCTGGTACGGGAACTGCACTGCCCGAGAAAAGATCAGCCTACAGCGAGTAGTGCGATCGGCGGAGCGGATAATGGGAATCGAGCTCCCAGCGCTCCAGGAACTGTACAAAAAGCGGTGCGTGGTCAAAGCCAAGCGCATCATCAAGGACAAGCACCACCCAAGTCACAGACTGTTCAAACCCCTACAACGACCGCGACCGGGCAAGGGGCTCTACCGCAGTATCAAGAGTTCCACCACCAGGTACTGGTGCAGTTTTAATCCGGCTGCTGTCAGGATGCTGAATGAGGCATAAGCCTTGTTCAGCAGCCTGACAGCAGGTGGTGAAAAACTTTTCTGGCTCTTCCTGAACACACCTGTGGATTATACCAGGGACAATGACTTGGACTTAGCTCCCCCTCGGGCACACCTGTGGACTACACCAGGTACAAATGACTTTTTTGTTAAAAACTAACATGCACAGTATACATACATTGCTGCTATGCTCAGGCACCTTAGTTTTTTATTATCTCAGGTACTTTGTAAATATGTAGATAACTTGTCTGGCCTTCTGTTGCTCTCTTGTTTTGATCTCCTTCCCACTTGCCCCCCACCCCTCTTCTTCTCCCCCCCCCCTCTTCTTTCTATGGAAATTAACGTTGCGATGGGAACGATGTACAAAAACGAATTTCACCCACTTTTTTACCTTGTAAACCTGTGATGTGACAATAAAACTGATTCTGATTCTGAGTTAAAATAAAATAAAAGAGAATTTTAAGAGAACATTGCTGCCTGAGTCCTAATAATCTTACTTTTTGTCTGAAGGTCCAGGTTCATTTCTGAAGTGCAAAGGGTGACCCATGGACTGGTCACTCTTGAGAGACTCACAGTTGGATGTTGGAGACTCTGATCTTGGTGAAAGATTTCTGGAATCATAAAAAATATTCTATAATTATCATTTTATTTACAATCTACAATCAAAGCTCATGCTGCTATATGAGTGATGTCACAAAACACCCAGGCCACTAAAGCCTTAAATACCTGGACATATCCTGAACACCACACACTCTCTCTCTCTCTCTCTCTCTCTCTCTCTCTCTCTCTCTCTCTCTCTCTCTCTCTCTCTCTCTCTCTCTCTCGCTCTTTCCCTTTCTTAGTCTCTCTCTCTTTCTTTGTGTGTGTGTGTGTCTGTCTGTTTGTCTGTCTGTCTGATTCACATGCATGCACGCACGCACGCACGCACGCACGCACGCACGCACGCACGCACGCACGCACGCACGCACGCACGCACGCACGCACGCACGCACGCACGCACGCACGCACGCACACACACACACACACACACACACACACACACACACACACACACACACACACACACACACACACACACACACACACACACACACACACACACACATGTATGTGAGCTTGTAGATCGGCAATTTTCAAATGGCCGAAATGTATATAGGGCTGAAGTGGTTGGTTAATGTATGTTTTGTAATAATAATCTAAATATACAAAGTAACTAGTATACTAAAGTTTTCAAATAATTGTAGTGGATTAAAAGTACAATATTTGCCTCTGAGATGTAGTGGAGTAGAAGTAAGAGTACAGAAATGTGGAAATACTCCAATAAAGTAAAAAAAAAGAGCACTCTTAGGGTGGCCTTTGAGTTCTTAAATGTGACATGTTTGTACAAATTAACTGTTTCTTCTGTTTTCTCAATTCTACAATTGTATAATATAGGATTTAAATTACAATAATATTTGTATCATATCTTTAGAGCAGTGGTTCTCAAAGTGTTGTCTGTGGACCCCCAAGGGTCCTTGAGGGAGTTCCAGGGGGTCCACAGCAAACGAGGAACAGTTTAACCACTTTAACCCTATGTTATACTTTATTTTCTACAAGCTCACAACACATCGCATTACTGCCCGTTTTGAGCTTATAGATCGGCTATTTTCGAAACATTTTGATAAATCACATTTTCCCCTGGCAGAAAATATTTTCAGATTGGGGTCTGCAGCCAAATGCATGTCAATTTGGGGGTCCTTGACATGAAAATCTTTGAGAACAACTGCTTTAGAGTTTTCATCTGGCCTGAAATTACAATCTAACCCAAACAGATCCGGTTGAGTTGAAGCCGAAGCCCCATACCACCCACCCCATAACCCCCCACCCCACCCGCCCTCCATCATTGATAAGAACAGCTGACAATGGATCTCCAAGCTCACAATGCATCACAATGCATTCACGGAATTGCAGTTTCAGTAGAACTAGCGCAGTGGTGTCCAAAGTCCGGCCCGCGGGCCATTTGCGGCCCGAGGACAAATTTTATACGGCCCTTGGCTTCATTCCTAAATTGTATTATGAACGGCCCGCCTGCACCTTCAAAAAAATAAAAAGATTTATAAAAGTGAAAGTTGCATTTTCCTCCTTCGCCTCAGGATGGCTGCACCTTCTCTAGCTCTTGCTTAACCCTAAAACCGAAATAAAGTAACAATAAAACGCCCCAAATCTGCCTGAAAACCGCGCATATTTTGCCCAAAATCCGCCTATAATCGAAAATGTTCGCGCGCGCAGAGCAAGAGCAAGAGCAAGCTGGCCCTTGGGTGTTTTAATATTTTCTAATTTGGCCCCCTTTGAAAAAAGTTTGGACACCACTGAACTAGCGAGAGAAATGCTATTATTCCCATTTAGAACCTCTCCCTCCGCTATGTAGCTCCGAGATGAGGTCCTTCGTGGCCCGGTGCCGTTTGAGCAGGACATTTTTGAATATTTTCCACTTTACATGTTTCTTACCCCTTTCTGCACATCGTATCCAAAAAGTAAAGGTTTTCTGAAATGCTCTCAGATGTTTTAACTTCTAGGGCCCAATAAAATATATCCGACGAGTTGAAAAAAGCGTTTAAATAGCTTCTCTCCTCAGCCGGTTCCATAATATTATGCATTAGAAGATGCAATTCAACATTTGACCAGTAGGGGAATCAGTAATGTTGCCTCTGCGGGCGCAACTTCTGGGTATGTCTTAAAAACATTTAGGAGAGAAGCTAATTAAAAGCTTTTTTCAGCTCGTTGGATAGATTTTATTGCGCGCTCGAAGTTAAAACATCTGAGAGCATTTCAGAAAACCTTTACTTTTTGGATACGATGTGCAGAAAGGGGTAAGAAAATATTCGAAAATGTCCTGCTAAAACGGCACCGACAAACGTATCATAGTTGATGTTTTTTTTGCTTTTACTTAAACCATATCACATTGAACTTTACATATACGCTTGTATCTGCTTTATTTCACTACTTACAAACATCACATACAAATAACCCTTCTACAGCCATAACATAACACATGTTTTTCACCCTGTCCGCCCGTCCGTGTGTCCGTCTGTATGTGCTGTCCGTCCGCGACCAACTAATCTCCGGCACCGTTGGCCCGTTCGCTGTGAAACTCTGCACACACACTCTATGGATGCCAATTCAGAACCTCTGCCCTACATTTTTCACATGGGCCTGTTATAACCGATTTGTGCAAAACCCATTTTTTTATATTACTCCTACAGATTTTATCCAAACATCATGCAAATGGGTACACCGTATCTCTATAGTCATGTGATCAACACGGATCGGTCCGATTTCCCATATTCCATCCATCATTGGCTAAGGTTGGCTTCCAAAGTTTGCAGGATTGGTCCATTTTGAACAAAATGGCTCAAATTATGCACACAGCTTGCGATTTCCGTGAAATTTCACGCGCACATTTACGGTAGGCCGAGGAAGAAATGCCACCCTTTTCACATTGGCCTGTTATAGCGCCACCAGCATGTCTAATTTAGCAAAACAAATTTTTTGAACAAAATGCCTCAAATCATGAATGCAGTGTCCGATTGCCGAGAAAGGCCTAAGAATAAATGGCACCCTTTTCATATTGGCCTAATATAGCGCCGCCAGGAGGCCACAATAACGTACCTGACCTGGCGGAGACCTTTTTTTTTTCTAGTTATTATTATTATTATTTTACCACTTACCCTGTTGTAGGATGACTAGGGTCCATGCTGCTTACTGCTGTAGGTTCACTAGGGACCATGCTGATTACTGTTGTAGGATCACTAGGGTCCATGCTGCTTACTGCTGTAGGTTCACTAGGGTCCATGCTGATTACTGTTGTAGGTTCACTAGGGTCCATGCTGCTTACTGCTGTAGGATCACTAGGGTCCATGCTGCTTACTGCTGTAGGTTCACTAGGGTCCATGCTGATTACTGCTGTAGGTTCACTAGGGTCCATGCTGCTTACTGCTGTAGGTTCACTAGGGTCCATGCTGATTACTGCTGTAGGTTCACTAGGGTCCATGCTGCTTACTGTTGCAGGTTCACTAGGGTCCATGCTGCTTACTGCTGTAGGTTGACTAGGGTCCATGCTGATTACTGCTGTAGGTTGACTAGGGTCCATGCTGATTACTGCTGTAGGTTCACTAGGGTCCATGCTGCTTACTGTTGCAGGTTCACTAGGGTCCATGCTGCTTACTGCTGTAGGTTGACTAGGGTCCATGCTGATTACTGTTGTAGGATCACTAGGGTCCATGCTGCTTACTGCTGTAGGTTGACTAGGGTCCATGCTGATTACTGCTGTAGGTTGACTAGGGTCCATGCTGATTACTGCTGTAGGTTCACTAGGGTCCATGCTGCTTACTGTTGCAGGTTCACTAGGGTCCATGCTGCTTACTGCTGTAGGTTGACTAGGGTCCATGCTGATTACTGCTGTAGGTTCACTAGGGTCCATGCTGATTACTGCTGTAGGTTCACTAGGGTCCATGCTGCTTACTGTTGCAGGTTCACTAGGGTCCATGCTGCTTACTGCTGTAGGTTGACTAGGGTCCATGCTGATTACTGCTGTAGGTTCACTAGGGTCCATGCTGCTTGCTGTTGTAGGTTGACTAGGGTCCATGCTGATTACTGTTGTAGGTTGACTAGGGTCCATGCTGCTTGCTGTTGTAGGTTGACTAGGGTCCATGCTGCTTGCTGTTGTAGGTTGACTAGGGTCCATGCTGCTTGCTGTTGTAGGTTGACTAGGGTCCATGCTGCTTGCTGTTGTAGGTTGACTAGGGTCCATGCTGCTTACTGTTGTAGGTTGACTAGGGTCCTAGTCCATACTGCTTACTGTGATCTTGTACTTTGTAAGTCACTCTGGATAACAGCATCTGCTGAACGACATTTTATAAATAGTTGTAATTGTAATTATCTTCACACTAACAGCTTTTTATTTTGAAAAGGTGCTGCCTCAAGCGCTTTTAATGCTCATAATGAAGGGTAAAAGAAGAAGGGGGGCGACAGACTGAAACAGACTTCAATATTCTATGGAACTTAATTGTGATTGATTGAATACTTTATTAGACAGAAATGTAAACAGCATGTGGTACATTAAGACATTTACTGTACCACACTTTTTTTGTGTTTCCATTATGGTCCTAGGTATTCAATTAATCAACAGAGCATCAAATATTACACATTAATACATGTCATCAACAAATATAAACAGATATACAAAGTAGGATAGGGGAAAAGGAAAAAACGGCTGTAGTGTAAGACACCTCCTTTTGGAGGGAAATAAAACTTGCTCCCCTTGTGACCTTCTGATGTTTTGTCAAGCCCAATATATATATATATATATATATATATATATATATATATATATATATATATATATATATATATATATATATATATATATATATATATATATACATATATATATATATATACACATATATATATATATATATACATATATATATATATATATATACATATATATATATATATACATATATATATATATATATATATATATATATATATATATATATATATATATATATATATATATATATATATATATATATATATATATATATGGCATTGAATGAGGGCTCCAGCTAGAGTCTTTTTAGTGTGCTCTTGTTGATAAAAACCGTGTTCTTTGGTTGACTTTCTTGATCACTTTTGATAACATTTTTCACCTGTCACCTGCCTAAATAGGCTTAACCTTAACTTTTTCTTAGTCAGTTGCCTTACTAAGCAAATCTTTGGACCCAAAAATAATGGACTCTGTTTTACCAAGGTGTTATCGGAGAGCCAAGTGCGGATTTTGCGGAGTTCAGTACTGAGGGCTTCCTCAACTTGCGTTTTGTCCTCGCCCGAGACCAGTATTAAAGTTTTAAACTAGTAGGTGTAATGAATGAAGGTTGATCAACTGTATGGCATATTTATTGCCATACAGATGTTTTATACAACCAGCTGTCAGAGATGAGAACCAAGGTTTGTTTCTCCCCCCGTTTCTGTCATACAGTATCTGCTGTTTGGGTAACCAGCTGTTGCTGTGTCACCAAGAGGCTGGAGCTCACGTTGCTGTACCACCACGACACGACTCACTACTGCGATATATGAATAGGCATGCCTTCAATAAATTACAACTCCACGGTGATATAGCGAATACAATGTAATTACAGTATATTAGGTAGGTATAGGTTTAATATACTGTTTTGGCATAGCGAGACAATCAGTTCGGAGATTTGTGTACAGTCTTGATTGGACAGCTGATAAAAAGTGATCTGCATCATTAAGCAAATTTCTAAACATTTTATTTAACTATGTTGAACTTTTCAAAGACCAGCGGTTTCTAAGAGCGGCTTGTGTGCGGCTAATTTTGGTATTTTCTTATACGTTTTCATAAAAAGGCAGTGCCTATAAGCTGTCTATTTGGTTTTGTTGTAAGCCATCAGTGTGAATGCTACCATAGACTGTAAATGTCATATAAAGTGTTAGTTACATTACCTCTCCCTTTTGTCCATAATCTGTCACCAAGCTGACGGTTTGATTCTCTATACTTTAACAAAGACTCTGTTGACCTTGCATTGAGAACTGAACTGAGAGAGAGAGAGAGAGAGAGAGAGAGAGAGAGAGAGAGAGAGAGAGAGAGAGAGAGAGAGAGAGAGAGAGAGAGAGAGAGAGAGCGAGAGCGAGAGCGAGAGCGAGCGAGAGAGAGAGAGAGAGAGAGGAGTAATCTAATTAGAGCAACAGTACTTTGTCCTGAGTGCAAGGTACAAGCAGTGAAATAATAATAATAATAATACTGGATTGTTATTATGAAAGAAGTGTGCACAATTTCAGACACAAAACTCAATTACACAGGTGATTCAGGCTTTAATATTGTCAAATCTAGCTATTTCCCAGCAGTATGGTCCAGTGCTAAAATGGATAAAATCAAATAAAACAAAATAAAATACAAAGTGTACAAACCCGAGAAGCAGGTTTAGCACTCGAATACAGAACTAATATTGTTGCAATGCAAAATTGTCTAGATTGGTTATTTGTTAAAAACAGATTACTCCAATCATTGCTCGTATTTATTAGAAGTATTTCTGTTACAAACACTCACTCAATCTTTCCGTTTAGGCAGACATGATTATACTCTACCACACATGCTGCAGGAGGAAATTTCACATTACCAGGAGCAAGATCAAACTCAATTAAACAAACATTTATGAACTATGCATGAATCTACTGCCCAGACATATCACACAATAAGATACACTAAGCTTAAATATTTATTAAAAGCATCTTTTGACTAGGAATTGATTAATAAATGCTGTATTGAATGTTATGTATTATACACCTCATTAAATTATTTGAAATTTCATTAGTGGGTGTTAGGAGTGTATGAATACTTGATTGTTATTTACTCATATGTTTGTATTATTGTACTGTAAGGATATTTATTTTTATAATGTTGTGCATTATGATGTCTTGTATGTCATTATGCTCTATAACCAAGCATACATGAGGCATAAGGAAGAGGTGATGGATGCATTTTCTCAAAACAAAGTGGCGATAATAGTATATTTCTAAATGTTTGTTTAATTCAATATTGATAGTGAGAAACAATGTTAACAAAGACTTCAACTAGGACTATGATTATCGTTAGTTTTAGTTGGTATGATGACTAGTTCATCTGTATGGTATGAATAAGTTAATACAATATAACTAGTACATCTGTATAGTATGAATAAGTTAATACAATATAACTAGTACATCTGTATGGTAGAGTATGTTAATATAATGTAACTAGTGGTGGTTAGAGGTGGTCTCCCTACTCTTCCAATGAGAAATGTAGATGCTGTGGTTGGGTAGGACACCTACTGGTTGACAAGAGGTATTGCATTAAACCCAGGTGGAAATAACTCACCTTCCAAACATGCTCTCGGTTACAGATCAACACAGGGCCGGTCCATCTGGGGGCCCTAAGTGGGTTTAGGGAACTCAGATTTAAGACTTTTTTTTAATGCCACTTTAAATGAAATTTAAGACCAATTTATCAATAACAAAAAAGTGGTCAATGTCAGTATAAGTACTCATATTTAGGGTACATTTTGTCCACACATATAGATATAGATATGGCATACATTTTAAATGTATTTCATGCAAAAACACACAATAATGATATTTTTATCCCTATCCACTCAGTGTGGATAACTGAGTTATGATCCAGAGAAGATTTTGCCTACATCAAAAAACAAAACAGAAGCATCATCATCACAAAGTACTGTAAAAGTGGATCTAGTTTCTGATTCCCAGGAGGACAATTAGCTCAAGTATAAAGAGAATGAAGAGGGTTTGTTTGTTTATTTATGTCACTCATAAAAGTATCTCTGTAGGCAGTGGTGTGGCATGTCCCACACTGTGTTAAGACACCAATGAAATATAACCATATAATAATATTCCTGGGGTGCCTCTGCCAAGGTACTACGAATATCCACATAAGCCCTGGTCTTAGCGGCAGCAGAGGACTGTTCCCCAGCCTGGTGTAGAAGCCCACATGCCAAAATGGTTGGCATGTGGGCTCTGGTCATAAATCCACCCCATATTTGCAATCACAACCGAGCGGGCCAGACCAAATCCGCAGAGGGCTATTTTTCTTTTTTTGCACTGGCAGATTCGTCTGGTTTCCAGGCTACGTTGTCACCGTTACATCTGGGACCTGGGAGACAGCGTCAAAGGAGAAGATCTGCCTCGCTGGCAATGGACCTTGCTGAACCGACTGCGTACTGGGGTCGGCCGCTTCAAAATATCTAAGAAGTGGTATCTGGCAGACAGCGCAGAATGCGAGTGCGGGGAGACTTTCAATCACATAAACACCACATGTGCCCTGTATAGAGCACCATCGGAGGCTGGCCTCTTTGATGTGGGACCTGAGACTGCGCGTGGCTCGGGGCTGGACTGGGACATAAATTCGGGCCTGACTTTCACCACAACCGGCGCGCAGATACTCTACCGCCCCACTCCGTCAAGGCACATACAAACGCACATGCCCTTAACGCACATGCTCTCTATGATGTGACTATCTTTTTAACTGCAATGATGAGCCTGCACAACCAAGAATTTCACCCACTTACTTGTAATGTGATGTGACAATAAAGATTGATTATTGATTCTGATTCTAATACCACCACTTTTACTGAAAAGCCTCCCTCCATGTTCTGGAGCCTTGAGTAAAATAAATGATAACTACACGACCCATACACAACTAAAACCCATAAATATGATAGTTAGCCTACAGTACTCACAAACAATGAGTGTGTTGCTCTTATAAGGAGGATGCAGGCTAAAGCACATCATGGCACTGGCAGCAAGCAAGCCTAATCTGGGGAGATCATCTCCACTGGACATTATATAATGGACCTTTTACAAACCTGGATATGAGCCGTAGAGGACTATTATGAATGGGTTAAGTATGAACATGATTACATGCAAAACTGAGTCTGCATGTAATCAGAACTGTAGTTTGCTAAAGTATAGACAACAAGGCTAGGCTATAATGATCTGAGAATGCATCTGTTATAGGCTAGGTCTATAGGCTGTATGAGGATATGCCTAACTTATACATAGCAAAGACTGATTTGGGAACTGTATGTATGCAAAAAAGTTGTTTTATTGTAACAGCAAAATCATTCAGTGTTTTTAATAACAGCTATGCATGACCCTGTGAACATTTTGAAAGGTCAGTAAAAACAATAATAATAACTGAAACAATATGTTTGACTTTGATCAATGTCCTTTAAGCCCATAGGCTGCCTGGGCAACAGGAAAGACGCATTACACATGTCATGTAATTATTAGCAGAAATGTTCATTAGTTGCAAAAATAGCAAATCTACAAGGACACACCACATCACAATGAGACTGAGCTTGTAGATAGTTATTTTTGTGTGACATAATTGTATGACTAAAGTATAGAATAGGGCTTAACATCTAATCAATCAATTTACTAATAATAATTACTTGCAAAACATCATGCAGTTTGCGGTTTAATGTTCTTCAGATCGCTAGCAACCATTCTGAACCATTTTGTGATAGAAAGCATGAAGGCATAGTCACCACATCACCTTCTTCACGTGTTAAACTGTCGTTCTACAAGTCCCATCAGATTAGCGCTGTCTCTCTCTCTCTCTCTGCCAAGTGTACTGACAGACGCATTCCTTTATTTATGTTTCGTCAACGCGTCGAAGCAGCGACGGGTTGTGGACTTGTAGATCAGCTGTTTGGGTGGGACTCCTGGGCCACTTGGGCCTGCGATTCGGCCACTAGGACGGCCACCCAGTCCAAAAATTACCGTAACTATCCTAAAACGGTGGCAAAAATACGCCAAAAAAATCCTGAATACCCGAAATGTTTTACCATTTTAAAAGACGTATCCAAGTCTTGTAGAATCGGGGGGGGGGAACACACAACTCGTCAATGGCAGTGCGAGCCTCGGGTCAACTGACGAGTGAACTCGGCAATGGCAGGCAATGAGTTGATGGTTCGGCCGACTGGGCAAATCTGGCCCGGTATGCCAGATGCCCAGTCCACCCATGGTCACAGTCTTTACAGTGGAACGGTTTTAGTGTCTCTCCAGTGTGGACAAGCTGGTGTATCTTGAGGGCACATGGCACACCAAAAATTCTCTTACACAGAGTACAGTAGAAACGTTTTTCTCCATGGCTGGTGTCAAGCTGGTGTCTCTTCAGACCATCTGAATGGGTATATCTCTTGCAACATTGTTTACAGAGGAAAGGTTTTTCTACATTATGGACAAACTGGTGTCTCATCAATTCCCTTGGCTCGCCGAAACTCTTGTCACACTGGTTACAGTGGAAAGGTTTTTTTTTGTGATTCCACCTTATGTGTTTATGGAGCCAGATCTGAGATGTGAAGGCGCATGGACACTCAGAACAAGAGAAGGACTGAATCTGGGAAGAGTGGGACCTCACTCCTGAGAGGAGGGGGGGGGGGAGAGAGGAGAGAAAGATAAGTGGAGAGAGAGTGGGGGAGAGAGAGCAGAAGAGAGAAGGGGAGAGACAGGTTAAAGATGGTGAGTACAGATACAACTTGAAAAGCTTCCATCATCAAACAAGTCCCTTGTTTGGGAGCACTATGTTTATATAACATGTTTAATATAATTATTATACTCTTTTATTCTCCTAATTTAGTCATTATTCCAAATCCCAGTTTCCCCCCACACATGTAATTCCTGTCCCTATGTTTAACACTGACTGACCTCCACTGGTCTCCTCCAAATCATCACCGTCTTCAGTGACTTCAGTGTCAGGTTCAACCTTGACTTCAACTTCATAGCAGTGTGAAGAGATGTCTTCATCGTCAACTTCACTTTTCACTGCTAGTAATGTCAACATTGACCCGTTAGGCTCCTCTGGTCTTTGAAGTAGCTCCTCCTGTTCCTCTTTAATGTGTGGAGGCTCTGGTTCCTCCTGGAGCAGACTGGGACTCTGCTCCTGTTCAGGAGAAACCTCCTCTTTACACACAACCATGTGCAGGATGTCTAGGAGCAGAAAAATAACATGATAGTCAACACTAGATTACTAAACGTTTATGTTGATGTTTGGAGCAAAAAGTGAGCAAGTGTTCATCCATGACGGTCGTAACAGACGACCTGGTGCGTGTATACGTTCTCATAGAAGCACATGGCTCATTTGCATGCAAGTACTTTTACTCAAGTACTGTACTTAAGTACAATGTTTCATTTTCAGTCATGTCATTGTTATCCAAGTCACTAGCATTTAATCAACGGTGGAAAAATAAATAGTGGGAATAACATTAGTGTGATTGCCTTAGCGATCCCACAATAAATAGTGAAGATAACATTAGTGTGATTGCCTTATCGATCCCACAAATATTTTAGGAAATCTCTATGGGAAAAATTTATGGGTTTTCTATCTGAGGCACAACAAAATGCTGCTGATATGTGCACAAGGTGCATTATTTCCCTCAGACATGCAAATGTAAAGGCCGCCTTCATGTACTGAGCGAACAACTGCGAATGAGGATGTATTGTTTCTAGCCTTCTGGGGGCTGCTGTCTTTCAGGACAAAGAGTTCCAAACCATGTTGCTGAACTGATCTCTAATTTTCTAATACTTTATTTAATTTGAACTAATTCTGCTATAGTTTGAATTTGTTCAAGTGTTTTATTTATTTATTGTTTTTCTTTTACTTTTTTCATTAAAAAAGGTAGGGTGAGTGATTTTCTTTGTTTAAAATAAGTGTTAAATACTTGCTATAAAGAGTGTTTATTCAGTAACGGGAGTCTCCATGTCTCTCTAGCTCTTTATTAAACAGAACATGCATTTTCAGGTCGGGATACCAATTTGAAAAAATTGGAACTGGAACACTATACAAATGAAGCTGATAAATGGGTACTCTCTCCTGATTGGCTGAAAATGTATCACCTACCTGAAAATGTTCAATTTATTAAAGAGTTGGAGAGACAGGGAGACCCCTGTGACTGAACAAACACTCTACAGCAATGATTACTATCAGAATATAGAGAACTTTTTTTTTGTTGCTGTTTTAACCAAAAATATCACTTACCCTACCTTTAAATGCAACCAACCCGGTCTGTTTAAAGGGGTATTTCACTTTGAAACCCTTCTGGAGTCATTTTAATGTTTAATCAGGCTTTTGTGTGCACCCCAGAAAGTTTTTAAGGTGCTTGATTTAATATTTAGATATTTAATATTCATGTTATCAGACACGCCCCCTCCCTATATGAACCTATCGTAACTTCAAACAACATTTGAAAATTTTATGTTAGATTCATTGAAAACACACATCCCATGTGTGAGGGGGCCGTGTTTTTTCAATGACCACGGCTCTCGGTTAGTTACCGTTGGTGTTGGGTTGTGATGTCTGTGTCGTTGAAGGGACATCTTTGTTGAGTTTTCTGCCTTTCTTCTGCTTCTTTCCGTTTGACCGAGACTTTGAGTGCGACCAATCAGAGACGGAGTCGTTGCCCCCGTCGTCTTTTGGTTCCCAGCACGTGTCAGAATGATTAACCTTCTCCTCTTCATCACTGCTGCATTGCTGCAGGTGTGCTGGTGGATGGAGAGCCTGGCGAACCATGTTCAGAGGGAGTTCGTGAAGGACCACCACTGGATTCATATTAGCCAGAAGAGGACATAAATAAGGTATATTGCCTAGGAAGGAGAAACGTTTGGAAAATATGACATCCTTGGTTTAGGTTTAATAATTGCATGTCACCACTTGGATTGTGTTGTGAAATCAGTAGAGTATCTGATGTAGGCAGCAAGTTGACAGGCATAGAGTTGGCATATAGACGTTTGGCTACCTGTCAGTCGACAGTCAACCAGTTCATGTTTCCATATTTAACTAGCAACTGTATTGTATGTTTATGTGACAATAAACAAAAAAGAATAAATTCTGCACACTGGTAGTTGCAAAAAGGTCCAGAATGTATTGCTCGTCTAACGTTGACGAGCAATACATTCTGGAGCTTTTTGCAACTACCAGTGTGCAGACTTTATTCTTTTTCATTATACTTTGTTTGTCTAAGCACCTGGACCAACGGATGTGCGTGCACTACCTTTTTCATATGTGACAATAAACACCTTGAAGCTAGAAAAGAAAGAGAGAGACAGTGACACTTACTGAGGTCTGGCTGGTCTTCAGGTTCCTCCTGTTTCACTGAAACGGGTCTGGATGGGTCTGGAAAGTTCATTCTGCAGCTGAAGTCTGGACTCGACAGAATCTGGAATGAAATCCCAGGAGTTTAGGATTCATTAAGAGGAGAAACTCCTCTTACACTCAACTTCAACAATAACAGACATTAAGGAAGGATTCACTTATTTGGTTAATAGCTTGTCAACTGGTCAAGTTACTCACATGTATCACAGAGCACTTCATGAATATTCAATTATAATACACAAGCTTTTTCACTTCAAGCAGCCCAGCAGTGTTGAATATCATGTGGAAAATATAATTAATCTTAATTTAACTGTATCTCTGACAGAAAATGTTCCTTCTTAAAAGGTAAGACGTTCTCTCCCCGCTGAAACATTATTGTCAATTATTTATTAATGATTTGAGCAAATTAAATATATACATGTTCACCAATGTCTGTTGATGCTTGTGTAGTTGTTGCCCAAGACCCCAACCCCTTTGTAGTGTTGCCATGTCCGTTTATTATAAGCAACTTTGGGCTTGTTTTTCTGTAAAGTAGCTTGTAAATATTGGTAGTTGCGGGTTGCGTTTTTTTGTGCTTGTTTCTAAGGTGTAGTTGCTTATTTCCTATTGTTGTTTAAACCAGTGGTTCTAATTTTTTTCCAAATTAATGTATTTTGTCCTGCAGACCCCCATCTGAAAATATTTTTGTGCCAGCCTGCCAGGGACCCCCATACAAGATTTGTTATAATGTTTAAAAAACCAACAAAAAAACTACATTTTTTTCCTTTTCTTTTAATAGCCGATGAATATTAAAGTTTAAAGTGCTCATGTGGTCGCTTCTTTTGGGCTTGTTTTCATAGACTTGGTTGACACTACTGCTCCTGGGAGAGCAAAATACAAGCTGTACCTTCATAGACTGTACCTTCTTTAACGTTCCTGGATGTCCCTCTGGACATTCCGTTTCCACAACTTTACACAGACTGTCGTGCAAATACAATCTCAGACACAAGTTACACAAAGGTTTGTTTAACCGCAAACTTATTACATTATAACCAGTGTTGGGCAAGTTACTTTACTTTAAGTAATATATTACTATTACTTATTACCTTCCTTTTAAAGTAATACATTTCGTTACATATTACTGTCTGAGCAACAGTAATATATTAATATAACATATTACTTTTTAGTTACTTAAAAAAAAAAGAAGCAAAAATTGAACAATTAAATAATCTAGATTTTGTATTATTATTATTAGCCCACAAATTATTTTTGGAAATTGGGACACAGAGATGGCAGATGGGCAGGCATTTAAATTATAAGATATGATTATAAATTAATGAATCAATTTATTTACTTAAATTAATCAATTTAGGTATGTTTAATACTTTATTGGAGTATTTCCAAATGTCAGTACTTTTACTTCTACTCCACTACATCTCAGAGGCAAATATTATACTTTTACTCCACTACAATTATTAGAAAACTTTAGTTACAAGTTACTTTGTAGATTTGGATTATTATTACAGAACATACATTAACCACTTCAGCCATATATTTCAGCCATTTGAAAATAGCAGATCTGACTACAAGCTCATGATGAGCTTGTAGATCTGCTATTTTCGAAGGATATTTGTTTACATTTGAAAACTTGGGACATTCTGCATAATGAGTACTTTTACTTTTGGTACTTTAAGTACATTTTGAATTCTGGACATTTACTTGTCACAGAGTATTTCTAAATTGCAGTATTGATGCTTTTACTTAAGTAAAACATTTGAGTACTTTTTCCACCGTTGATTAAATGCTAGTGACTTGGATACAGGCATGCAAACAGCCCCGATACGAGGTGAAAAAGGTGACAACATGTTGTTTTCTTTCGGGTCAGGTGTCACACAATTGCCCTATTTGGGTTCAAAAAGGTGACTGTAGCTGAAAAGTGACACTTTTGCATGTCTGGGATAACAATGACATGACTGAAAATGAAACATTGTACTTAAGTACAGTACTTGAGTAAAAGTACTTGCATGCAAATGAGCCATGTCCTTCTATGAGAACGTATACACGCACCAGGTCGTCTGTTACGACCGTCATGGATGAACTTCAACCTGGTGTTTGCACTTGCTCACTTTTTGCTCCAAACATCAACATAAACGTTCAGATTTCGAATATAAAGTGCTGACCCCATGGCCACGGATGTTACAATTGTGTACGGGCCCTCAAAAGTACCCGTATCTTCCGTATTCTTCAATAAAAAGCATTTTAATCAGATTGGTGGCCATTTTCTCATAGAGTTATTATGTATCAGAGTGCAATACACCTCCCAACAGATAGGGTCACGTAGTTGAAATATATGGAGAAAATACGGGGGAAATGGCCACCAATCGGATTAAAATGCTGTTTATTTAACAATTCAGAATATTCGGGTACTTCTGAGGGAACGTACATAATTGTAACATCCGTGGCCATGAGGTTAGCACTTTATATGTGAAATATGAATGTTTATGTAGATGTACGGACAAAAAGAGAGAAGGTTTAAATACCAGGTTTAAGTTCATCCATGACGGTCACGATATGACAGTCACGTTTCAGGTTAGCCCCTACGGAACCTCTCCCTCCGCTAAGTAGCTCCGAGATGAGGTCCCTCGTTGGTTCCTGCCGTTTGCGGTCGACATTGTCGCACATTTTCCACTTTTACATGTTTCTTACCCCTTTCTGCACATCGTATCCAAAAAGCAAAGCAATTGCGCCACTCTCTCAGATGTTTTAAGTTCTAGCGGAACATAACAGCTTCCAACGTGTTGAAGAAAGTATTTAATTTGCATCGGATTTCATCCGGTTCCATAATATTTTGCATTAGAAGATGCAATTTAACATTTGACCAGTAGGGTAATCAGTAATGTTATCTCTACGGGCGCAACTCTTGCGCAATGTCTTAAAAACATGTAACCGGATGAAAACCGAGGCAAATTAAATACTTTCTTCAACTCGTTGGAAGCTGTTATGTTCCGCTAGAACTTAAAACATCTGAGAGAGTGGCGCAATTGCTTTGCTTTTTGGATACGATGTGCAGAAAGGGGTAAGAAACATGTAAAAGTGGAAAATGTGCGACATATGTCAACCGCAAACGGCAGGAACCAACGAGGGACCTCATCTCGGAGCTACTTAGCGGAGGGAGAGGTTCCGTAGGGGCTAGTTTCAGGATATAAACTCATGCATGATCTTACCTTATCGGTTTTAACAGGGATTTTGCCGACAAGCGTTCTAAAAGCTGGCGACTCCACTGTTGACAGAGGCTTCATGTCTTCCACAATATACTCCGCTACCAGTCTCCTCACTTCTTTGGGTTCAAGCCGTTCAGTACGGGCTGGTCTGGTGAAATCAAGTTTTTGTTGCTTAATATTGCTGCTTGTGCCAGCGTCATCTGCTTTTCTTTTCCAAGTTAGTTTGAGTTTGGTATTAGGGTGCACTTTTTACAGGTGTTTTTTCAGGTTGCTTGTGCTTTTCTTTGCCGTAGAGAGCTCCCTCGTCTTCCTCCCTGGCACTGCACAGCATAGCTTACATTTGACTGAAATGTTCTTCTCGTCCTTTTCTCTTACAAATTCAAAATAGTTTGAATATCCACGCAGAAAACGAAACGCCCGGGTCCCCAGACTCCCCAAGCGGCTAATTTTCCTCAATCTCCTCCTCATTGTCCTCAACCAATATCTCATTCTCAGACTCTGCCATTCTACCTGGTGTCAATGTTGTTGTTGTTTGTTGTGGTGTGCTGGACTGGTGCATCACATTCACAATCGCATTCGCAAAGTGCGCCAACAGGAAATAATAATGGATCGAATGGGTCAGTGCATGGGTTTTGTAGTTTTCCGGGAATGTAGGCTGCAGCTTTTTCACTTTGGTGGGTAACGCACTAAGTAACGTAGTAACGTAGTGTCATCTTACTACTATATTACAGCTTCTCCTTGTAGTAATGCGTCACATTACCCGTTACGGCATTTCGGTAATATATTACGTAACGGCGCACGTTACCGAACACTGATTATAACACAAACTTCCGTAGCACGTTCGCTCCGCTGTGTTTGTTTGGCTCTCCCGTTTCAGTCCTTGGTTTCACACCGGAGGAAATAGAGGGACGGACACCAGAGTTGCCAGTTTGTGTGAGAGAAATAAGCAACTGGGTCTATGAAAACAAGGCAAAAAGAAGCGATTGAAAATAGCCGATCTACAAGCTCACAACGCGTTGCAATGCGGCGCACTGTGAGCTTGTAGATCTGCTATTTAAAAAAAAAAAAGTGGAAAATGTAGAATATTTCTAAAAACACAAATCTTATATGGGGGTCCCTGGCATAAAATATTTTCAGATGGGGGGGGGGGTTCTTGGATAATTATTACATATTAATTTGGGGGGTCCTTGACATGAAAATATTTTGGAACCACTGGTTTAAAAACAACATTACAAGCAACTTCACAGAAAAACAAACCCAAAGTCGCTTATACTAAGCGGACATGGCAACGCTGCCTGTGTCCATCCTTCTCTCTCGTCCGGGTGAAAACACACACTATACTCTGAACCCTGCAGATTGTTAAAAAGCCCCATAAATGCTGGTTTGAGATCATAAACAGAAAACATTGTTTTAACAAAACATAAATAGACTCCCAACGAATTAATGACCATGAATTCCACAGTGTATTTTTTATGACCCGAAGATGCAACTATATAAACGTCCCACCAGCAGGGGTCGCTGTATGGATAAGGATAAGGATAATTCCTTTTAACAGGACGTTCATGAAAGTCCTTGCGGGCTTGTTTCCAATGAGGGCCTGTGAGCAATTAGGGGTTAAGAGTCTTGCTCAGGGACAAATTTCATTTCATCGACACATATGCTGGCGTGGCCTGGAATCGTACCTGGGGCAACTAGGGCCTCTGGCTCCCTAGGCGGGCTCACTAACCACTCAGCTATGGCCGCCCCTAGGTTATATGGAGATGTCCCACTGTGTGTTTTCTCCTCTTGGCCCGTTGTTTATTATTATCATCCAGTAAACATGGCGGACGAGGTTGATGTTGACCATAGCCGTAGGAAGCCATTCCCAGTTGGGGGGGACATATTTGTACCGGCCCACGAAGTCGCGTGCGTGCGCTCAACGCGCGTGCGCACCCCCATCCTTGCGCGCGCGAAGCGCACGATTTTTTTGCGGTTTTGGGCGGATATTTCTGAGTTTTGGGTGGTTATTTGCGGTTATTTCTTTTTATAACTCTTAATAAATGTGATTGTGCCGCTCTTCCACCTTCAAGCAGCTCACAGCAGCTCACAGCAGCCAGCAGCCAGCAGCCAGCAGCCCTCCCTTCCAGGCAGCGGCCGCGGGGTCCTAGTGCCGGCCTCATTTGAGGCTTTTTTTCCCTCCTCTTTTTCCCCGTGGCCTCGCGGCCCAAATACCGGTTCGTGGCCCACGCGAGGCCGCTCCGCGGCCCACGGGGGACGAGTCCCCCCCGTCCCCCCCCCCCTTTCCTACGGCATTTGTTGACATCGAAGGAGACGAATTCTATGCCGATCTGGGGTAAAAAGCGCGTTTATTCGCTTCGTTCAGTGTGTGTCCCTATCGTTGCTTGTTGCATATGTATTATTATGCCTAGTGAATGAACATAGATAAAGGCTTTCTTTGCATGTGAGGGCTTTGCACTGCAGTGATGTCACATCATTAGCCTTAGATCAAGACTCGTAGATGCATGTATTTGATCGATTGTTGTTTTTTTTTGTCGATACAAAATGTCAAAATTGACAAAATACATCTACGAAGGTCTTGATCTAAGGCTATCATCATGATTTGTGTGCATGGGGATCTCATCTTAAACAAGCTCAGTGCTTAATGAGTCTTCCAGTTTAGTAGACCTTGTATTGTGAATCTATCCATGTACTGTTGTTCTCATGTCTTACTAAATATTTTACTTCTACTCCACTACATCTCAGAGGCAAATATTGTACTGTTTACTCCACTTTTTACTCCACTGCCATTTGAAAAGAGCAGACCTACAAGCTCACATGCGTCGCAATGCATTGTGAGCTTGTAGATCTGCTATTTTCAAAATATTTTTTGACATTTCATACATTTGACAACATGTGGAATGGGACATCCTGCATAATGAGTACTTTCTACTTTTGGTACTTAAGTACATTTTGATACCAATACTTAAGCTTCCCATAACATAGTCTGAACTGCAAGATCCGTTGAAAACACATAATTATTTCGTCAAATGTCATTTCAAAAGGGTCATACTGTATGACATTGTATAATACTCTACATCCTACAAACACACAAGGCCTGCACATTGAGGTTTAAAAGGTAACCCGGTTTATTATTTTATTATGGTGTCATAACTGTATTATTGTCAATGTGGAACAAATATTTGTTATTTGATGCAGCTGAACCATACAGCTAGCATGTTAATCCTCTCTGAGCAGGACGTGCGGATGGTGCTGGAAAGGGTGAACATCGGGAAAGCAGCCGGACTGGACAGGATCTTTGGGCAGGTCAACAAGACCTGTGCTGACCTCCTGTGCCAGTGGTCATCACAACCACATTGAACCTCCCCCTTGCTCAGTGCTTCGTGCCCTCTTATTTCTAGAGGTCCATCATTGTCCCTGTACCCAAGAACACCTCTCCAGTTGGCCTGCACAACTACCAGTAGCACTGACCTCAGTAGTCCTCAGTAGTGGCTGCAATTTGAAACTGGCCCCTGTAGAAGTCAAAGCCTAGCCCCCCCCCCCCCCCCCCCTCAAACTGTTTACTGTTTTATTTTTTTACAGTTTTGATGATGTTTTGCATAGTAGTGTAAATCTGTCTGTCATTAAATGTCTCTGTGAATTGAGTACACACAATTTATAAGAAGTATCTCTGTTAGGAAAACTCCTTTTATTTGATATAATCTTCTTTTTGACAAACATGATTACTCTCAATTCAACAAATCTTTATGAGCTATGCATTAATCTACTCCCCAGACATATCACACAAGAAAACACATTAAGTTTAATTATTTATTAAAATACCATATTTTGACTAGGAATTGATTAATCAAGTTCTCTGTATTAAAATGTTATTATTATAATACAATTATTTAAACGTCATTAGATGTATAAAGAGTGTATGAAAAATGTGAATATATTCTGGATTGTTATAAACTCATATGTTTGGATTATTGAACTGCAAGGATTTTTTGCTTTGTAATGTTATGCATTATTATGTCTTATTATGATGTTGACAAGTTATGCAACTCTATCACAATGAAAAGCTGTTTGTGGAGCCCAGGAAGAATACATGCTATGCTGCTGCTAATGGTGGATCCTAAACAAACAAACAAACAAACAAACATTGTCTTGAATGTCATAATTCTTCATTCAGGTTGTGGATTGACCTCGGCTGTGATGCAGATGACTCGTTTCCATGACGATGAAGATTGATCCGTCCTCATGTGCAACGATGACTGAAACCTGATTTATACATGGTTGAAAATCTAGAAAATCGCAGATCTACAAGCTGACAAAGCGAAGTGCTGCAACATGTTGAGAGTTTGTATATCTTCAACTTTCAGTGTGTATGTATAAGTGAGGCCTGATGGTTGCTGGGGTAATGAGAAGATGGAACACAGCCATCTACAGAGAAGCTCTGAAGTGATGGTGACACAACATGGACAAACTGTAAAGGCTGATTTATACGTTGTGTCCATGTCATGCACTGGAAATAGCAGATCTACAAGTCACAACGCATTACAGTGTAACTCATTGTGAGCTTGTAGATCTGTTATTTTCAGTGCAAGGCTGCCCACAACCAAGGCAAAATAAATGAGGCATACGGAGGAGGTGATGGATGCATACACTATAAAGTAGTGTTACTGTAGTACACTAAGGCATTAGTGGGCCAGAACACATAATAAATAATAAAGTCTAATTTAAATAAATTTATATATTGTTTTTTTACTGAAAAAAAAAGTGCGATGAATTCAAATGGATCAAAATAAAGAGCTGTGGTGGCTTAATAAACTAAACAAGCTCTTTCCCCCCCTAACTGTAATGGCTGGTGAATGTGTGTGACCCAAGCGCACAGCAAGAGGAGACGTAGGTTTAGGTGAAGCCCGTGGGCATATTTATTCAATGTTTAAGGGGAAAAGGTAGTGGAGTGAGTGGAGGTGGTGTGGGTTGGTGGCTCCGTGGTGGCACAGCTCAGCTGGGGATCTGGAAGACTGGAGAGGAGAGGCAGGTTCAGTGACAAATTAATAACCACCACAGGGGCCAGTTGCACCACCTCACACTAAGTTCAAACTTAACCCATTCAATCCAGGGACGCATCACTGTCATTTTAGATTTCTTTGGCTATTCAAAAATAGCAGATATACAAGCTCATAGTGCGGCACTCGGTGCCGCGCTATGAGCTTGATTTTTTTAATCGTGAAAATGTGTGCAGATCTTTGTATATATATATATATATATTTAACAATATGTAATTTAAAGATTTGCACACATTTTCACATATTTAAAAAAATAGCAGATCTACATGGTCAGGTGCCGGGCTATGAGCTTGTATATCTGCTATTTTTGAATAGCCAGAGAAATCTAAGATACTTTCCCGGCTAAATGGGTTAAATGGCTTTTTTAAAGCCATTTAAGCTATAACTAGGCTAAGTTTGAACTTAGTGTGAGATGGTGCAACTGGCCCCTGGTGAACAACAGAAGGCTGGTGCCTGGGGGTATAACTGCGTAAAGTTGAACAGCTAGGCAAATGGCAGTGTAAGACTAAACCAGCACTACAACTGGGAAAAGCTAACTGTAGGCTGGCCTGTACTTTACCGTCTGTAAGTGTTGACAGGTGAAGCTCTGGGTAGGAGACGGAGAGAAGTGCAGACTGGGGTTTTGTAGTGGCAGCAGTTGATTGCAGAATGAAAGGCAGGTGTAGAGATTGGTGAGGGAGAGCAGGTGCGTTGAGTTGAGCCATGGAGTAGTCCGTGAGGGGGGATGAGCCGTGAATCAGTTACATCAGAGTTGGAGGAGACTTCAGACATGATGTCATGACTCATGACATCATGTCTGAAGTCTCCTCCAACTCTGATGTAACTGATGTAATGATGTCACAGTGGAACTGAACTTAGACCCATTTGAACTATTTAAACCCTACAATATATACTTTGTTGACTGGGGTCCCCCAGGGGCAGTGGTGGAAAAAGTACTCAAATTCTTTACTTAAGTAAAAGTATCAATACTGCAATGTAGAAATACTCTGTTACAAGTAAAAGTCCAGAAATTAAGAAATTAAAAGTATTCGAAATTGAAAATACTCAAGTAAAGTACTAATACCTAAAAGTTTTACTTAAGTACAGTACTTAGTAAATGTACTTAGTTACTTTCCACCACTGGTCATGACATGATCAGTTAGATAGATATAGCTGAGTGATAGATAGACCTTTTAACAAACAAAACCAAACACATGTTGTAGTCTCATTAACTTCTCTGACAAGATCATTCACAAGTTTTCATTTGTTTATTCCATATTGCTCAGTGATAAAACAAAAAATAAAACATTTCTTGACTCTTTAATTTTCATTCTTTTATGACATTATTATTTTTTACTTTTTATTCTTCCTTGCTTAAATGGACTGTCACATTTGGAAATGTCAGTTGCTTTGAAAACTACACTTAATGAACTTGTGTATATTTAGCTGTTAATCAAATTAAAGCTAAATCATTTTGTATTTCAAAGTGTGTTGTTGTTTGTAGTCCATTCACAGACTACATGCTCTCCAAGCTTTGTATAGCTTCCTCTCTTGTATGGTTTTTCCATTCTGCAGGAATTTCTCCACTGCCCTCAAATTTCTTGCCATAATGATCCTCCAGTTCCTTTTGAAATTGACAGACAAACCATTTCCAGTATGTCAGTTTAGATTCATCAGGGGTAATTCTCCAGTTAGCATACTCTGGACCACCCTTTCGATACTCTTTGTATGGAATGCTCTTCTTTGAATTTGGTGTAGGGAAGAAACATAGATCACTTGCAACATCTGTTGTGCAGAAAGTAATGCATAGTTTCACAGTACCTCTGAAGTGCCATCCAGTAATTCCAGACGGGCGATGAAAAGGGACACTGTGATCGTCTGTACCGTGATCCTCAAGGGTGTTGGTACAAATGGCTTTACAGAAAGGACACTGTACCCAGCAACACTTGCACAGTTGGTTGATAAGAATTTGAACTGTCTTCAACCAGAAATCCTTCTCGTTTATTGAGAGGTCCACGTTTAAGGACTTCTCAATCTCCTCCTTAAGAAAGTCAAAGTCTGTAATGTCATCGAACAAATGATCGTAGCAGTTGATGGTAACAGGTAGGACATCTTTTAACTGACAGGAAAACTCATTCAACCATATGCTGATGTCTCCACTCTGTGTTTTGACCTTTTCTGTTGCCTCATACACTGCTTGATTCAGTTGCCGGACTAAATCCTCCGAATTCTTTTTCATGATACCAAGTACCTTGTTCTGATTGGTGGATATGTATTCCTTAACATAGTCTTCTATAAATTGCTCTACTTGTTTCCTTGGATCTCTGATGTAGTTCATGTAACTGTCAAACTTCTTTTCTTCAGCCAGTGATTGTAAAACATGTTTCTCCAAATTCACCCTATTCCCACTGAAGGGACTTTGACTACTTCTAATCTGACCAGCTAAGTGAATGGCAGTCTTGTTATAGACGGCCGGAATTGCAGACTCCTTCAGTTTGCTACAAAGTAGTTCACTAAACACAGCGGCAGAGGAGTTACCTTCACAAAGACTTCTGAATACATTATAGTACTGTCCCTTTTGGTTTTCCAAATACGTGTGTGCATCATTGTTCTTCTTGAATTCATTGTGAGCCTTTTGAAAACAATCCTTTGCAATTGTACAGGCATAAAGTAGTAGATAAACTTTAAACTCCTTCTTGAGGGCGTATGTCATTTTCTTGTCTGATTCAAATTCTTTCACTTGTTCTTCCACATTGTTGGCTACTTCATGCATGTAACCAGTAAGGTAGCCTTCTGTGTTAACAGGTTTCTTCTTAATTAAGACATTGGTTTGTCTCTCGACTTTGGCAATGAGGGCTCTTATCTGTTCATTATCTTCATAAGGAAGTTCTTTTTTCTTCTTTAAAGCCTTTGTTGAAGCTATATAGTCTGAAAAATGCCCTATTTTTGACATGTCTTTGTACCATTTTCTGCTGTCTTTTAGAAGAGACCGATCAAAGGCCATATCATGATGATGAATGATAGAATCCACATCCTCTTGAATGTTGATATCCTTTATGGGTTTGACACCGGCAGTGAGCTCAGTAACCTTATCTTTCCAAAGAGTGTTGAACTCCTTTTCAAGTTCATTTTCATCCTTTGCCTTGTCTTTTAGATTGCTGGCAAGCTCTTTGCTCTTCTGTAGAAGCTGATTCTCATAGACTTTCTTCTTAGCGTCGATCTTTTTTCGAGCATTCCTCTGCTGAATCTCTTCTAGATTTTGTTTGGCTTCTCTCACCTGCTCATCGCGGAAATGCTTAATTTTGGTTTCAAATTGTGTTTTCCACTGAACCAGTGCATCTGCATCTTTACTTTTGTCAAAGTAATTTGTCACTGTTTTTTCCACGTCCTCCCAAGTCGTTTTAATTTCATCCATAAGATCACTCTCCTTAATCTTGTCAAGTCCTCCATTTTCAATTCTGTTGTGAAGTTTGTTTGCAATGGTCAACATTTCCTGCCTTAAAGCCCAGGTCCATTTCGAATACTCTCCTTCAAGTTTTCTGTACAATGAAATTTCCTTTGTGTTTTTGAAATTGAAAACAAAGTTTTCACTCAACAGGGCATTCCAAAGGTCTTTAATGGTGCTCTTGAATTCTGTAAGTGTCATTCCATCAGACTGTGATGCTTTTGAGAGGATCATGTTCTTCAGCTCTTGGATGCTCTGACTATAACCTGGGTTTGGAGGGGCCATGGGTGGACTGCCTTCCCACAGCTGGGCAAAGTATTTCACATCTTTTTCTACATCAAATGCAATGACATCACTGAAGACCTCTGCTTCAAACTCTTCCTCTTCGGCAGCTAACTTGGTCATCTGATCAAGTTTTTCTTCTAGTAGTCTCTTTCCCACTTTGTTTTTTTCACAAGCTTCAATAGCTGCAACATTCTGGTGAACGAATATACAACTTGGAGACAGTTTTACCATCTTCATCCTCATGAAGGCCTGAACAGCAATGTGAAGAACATCTTCCATCTCAGATGCATTCTCTCCAAAGATGTTGATCAAAGTCATGTTTGCCAGGCCAATGACAAATGTTGCCAATGCATTGTCATGGTGACGATTGTCCTGCCCTGCCAGCTCAGGAGCACGCAGTCCTTCAGTGTCCACAACCAGGAGATAGTCAAACTTAAAGTCTTTCTGGATCTCCTCTGACACTTTCACTAACTGCATGAAGGCCCCTCTAGTGCACCTGCCAGCACTTACTGCAAACTGCAATCCAAACATTGCATTCAGCATGGTAGATTTTCCACTGCTCTGGATGCCTAAAACTGACAAAACAAAAACTCTCTTGTCTCCGAGTGTACTGATGACCTCATCTAGAACATCAGTGATCCATGTTAAAGGCACATGAGCTGCATCTCCATCCATCAACTCCATTGGGTGTCCTGCTATCATAAGCTCTGCTGCCAGCTTTGGGTATTGAGAGTAGTTTTCCAAAGCATCGCAAGGTGCATGGGCTTCATAGATTTGTCCCATTTCTCTCAAGAGGTGCTCAACTCCAACAGTTGCTGACTGAAGTTTGTTTGAAATGTCCTCCAACTCCCTTTTCTTTGCATCCAGCTCACCTGAAATGCCATGCTTCTCTTTTTTCTTTTTCAGAGCCAAGAACTCAGACCGCGTTGCATCATATTTCTGGTTGATTTCAGAAATGTTATCTGTGAATAAGTTATCAAGAAAGAATCCAAGCCATTTTAGGAAGTGACATTTTTCATTTGATTTCAGAGACTGCAAGTTTTCAATGAACATCCGCATCAGCTCACTGGATGATTGTTCACGTTGTTTGCATCTTATTTCCCTCAGCTTCTCTTGTTTTTGACTTTTGTCCATCTCAATGTGTCCTCTGAGGCGGTACAGCTCTTTGTGTATTTGGCACCACTCATGCCACAGTTGACCTTGACATGGTAGAAATGTGTCTTTGATCTGTGAAAACTCTTTTCCTTCAAGCCATTTCAGAATCTCCTCAGCAGCAGATCTCCCATTTTGACATGCAGGATCATCTTCATCTGTTTTGATTCCACAGCCATTTCCCATGCTTTCAAGTTGGAAGGATGTAGGACTTTCTTTCAAAATCTTTTTAATTATACCTTTCAATTCTTCAGCCACATCTGACTGACTTCTATCCTTCACACTCATTATATACTTTCCTGGATTTATCTCTTTTGTATCAGAATCCTTATCAGTAAGGAGACAAATGAGAGGTTTTGGACCCTTAACAAGGTCTGATACCACTGTCATACCTTTGTCATCTCTTCTCAGAGTAGGTACAAGGACAACATTGACTGAAGCCTTATCGATCAATATTTTACGCTGTTTTTCAAGTGATAGAGCATCACCATGAAGATTACAAAAGGCAACACAGTCAGAGAAAGCATCATTTGGTTTTCCAGCAGGGAAGTACCAGGCAATCTCTGCCATACCATCTATCAGGCAGTGAGATTTGGTGGCACCTGGACAATCCCTATGAAAGAATGTGTTGTGACGGTCATTGATTAACATATTCATCAGCTTAGATTTAGATGATGACAATGAGCCAAGGCGGTAAAATGACACCATAGGTGTCTCAGCTTGGCAAATTGGCATATTCTTAATTGTGATGGCACCTGAAAAATGATTAGTTTCATTCCAGGATTTTTGTATTTGCCTAAATGTCAACAAAGGACACTGAATGTCCCTTGTGACTGGGTCGGGCACAAGAAAAGGTAAGGCATACTGACACTGTGATAGTTTGGTAATCATGTTCTGCCTGAGTAAGCTATCTGAGCAGTGAAACACAGCCATCTGAACATCCATTGGATGGACATTGCACTGCTTCATGCTCTGATCAGTCACATTGGCCCCACAGAAGATATCATACAGACTTTCGTCTGTGTCACTCTTGTCATCATCTGGAGTCTCTTTTGTACTGTCTACTGTTACTGTCATGTCCCTGGCTCTATAGTCTAACATAAACAACTTCTGGAGGAATGTATAAGCTATGTCATTGTCAGTTATCTCATCTTGCTTCTTTATGGAGGGGCCTATTTTCAGAAAGTCAGCAGCTGTCAACTTATTGTTTTTTTTTAGGTTAAGTCTGCAAAGCAGTTCATCAAAGTCTCTTTGACGTTGCTCCTCTTGGCTGTTCTTTTCATAATTCTTCACAGATCTTTGTCTTTTTTCAACCTGAAAAATGTACACAAAAAAAAAGTCAATAAATACAATCAGATATGGAGCCAAACGTCCTGTTGGTCAAAATAGAGTCAAATACAGCCAAAGGTGACATTACTGTGCAATTCCATTCTTCCCGTATAGTCACCTTTTCAGCAGTTAAAGGATCTACACCATGAATTAAAAATACAAATAAAAATTAATATCATATTGTTTATGTCCCTCAACGTTTTTCAAAAGGTTTGAGCCTAAATCAAGCCTCAGATATACTCATTCCAACTAACTTCTCTCGGGCTTATAAAGCACTTTCACCTGCAATACCACATTGTCCTATTAGTGGGGTCATTTCGCACAATTATCGATACGAAGCTGATAATAGCGCCAAATTTTGCATGAGGCTTCTTTAGGACCTACTGATGGATTCTAGCCTTGGGTACCAAACTTTATTTTGAATATTTTCCATACATTTAGGCTTATCAATATTCATTAAAAAAAACAGGCCGATTCACTTTTTGGCCTATAACTCTTGAACCGTAGGTCATAGCATCAAAAATATTTTTTCCCTGGACTCCTTGGATCATGACGCAACTTTGCATATAGGTCCCGCCTCTTTTCCGATTTCAAGATTTTCCGACATTTTGCGTTATCTTCAAAACACATATTTTGCTACTACTCCTAAATATTTTGTCCAAAACTCACACAAATCGGCACACCCTCTGTCTTTGGTCATGTGATCAAGATTTATCAGTCAGAATTTTCATATTCCCTTCGGATTGGCTACGATTGGCTTCTGAAATTTGTGGGAGGGTCTGTTTGGAAAAAAATGGCACAAATCATAAACACAGCGTCCTATTTGTCCTAAATTCATATCATTGAGGGGCCATTAATAAACGTAGAGCCAATGCGATTTCACTTCCACCCATAGGGGGCGCAACAAATTCTGCAAATGTCACTGTTTTTGCGCCAAATTAAGTACAAATGGTCTTGTGAGTCAAACATTTGCAATTGCAAAGTGGAGAACAGTCCAAATTTGATTTGCCACATTTGCAGGTGGAACAGTCCCCTTTACAAGAGCATTTGATCAGCTCTCAGATTCCTTGGTCCATCCATACTCATGTGGGGAAGGAATAACTTGTTCTGTTTGTAGGCTGGTCGCCCAGATGCCTGCTTGATACACTGCCCGCTTAACATGCTGAAGTAGTGCATCTTGGGTGGGTGGCAGTTTCTCCATTGACCTATTCCCATGACAGAAGAGTTCTTTTCTAGTCTAGTTGATGGAGCTCAAAGGACTGGATTTGTCATACAGGATAACCGTCAGTCTCTCAAGCTTCTGGAATCGCTGACTCTCAACATTCAGCTGCTGGAAGGGATGTTTGGCCAGACTGACAAGTATCTCTGTGACATCATCATAGGCTTGCCAGGCATGCCAAGCTGACTTCTTACCCTTACTGTGGAAAGCAGATGTTGTGTCTGGAACATGCCAAAAGCCCACCCAGATGTCAGCCAAAGGTTGAATCGACCTGTTGCAATCATGAGGAGGCAGACACCAGGATTCTGGTTCATGTACGGCATGCACTTGAGCAAGGAGCAACAACTATCCTTGTGCGTACTGTGGACACTGATGTCATCGTGATCCTTGCAGGCTTGTTCCATCATTTAGTTACGATTCAACCTTTGGCTAACATCTGGGTGGCTTTTGGCATGGGCAAAAAAGACCGATTTTACCACATCAACAACATGTGTAAATCTCTGGGGGAGCCACAATCTCGTGCTCTGCCTATGTTCCATGCATTGTCAGGTTGTGACACAACATCTGCTTTCCACAGTAAGGGTAAGAAGTCAGCTTGGCATGCCTGGCAAGCCTATGATGATGTCACGGAGATACTTGTCAGTCTGGCCAAACATCCCTTCCAGCAGCTGAATGTTGAGAGTCAGCAATTCCAGAAGCTTGAGAGACTGACGGTTATCCTGTATGACAAATCCAGTCCTTTGAGCTCCATCAACCAGACTAGAAAATAACTCTTCTGTCATGGGAATAGGTCAATGGAGAAACTGCCACCCACCCAAGATGCACTACTTCAGCATTTTAAGCGGGCAGTGTATCAAGCAGGCATCTGGGCGACCAGCCTACAAACAGAACAAGTTATTCCTTCCCCACATGAGTATGGATGGACCAAGGAATCTGAGGCATGGGTGCCAGTTTGTATGACAATTCCAGAAGTCTCCAAAGCATGCAGAGAGCTGATCAAATGCTCTTGTAAAGGGGACTGTTCCACCTGCAAATGTGGCAAATCAAATTTGGACTGTTCTCCACTTTGCAATTGCAAATGTTTGACTCACAAGACCATTTGTACTTAATTTGGCGCAAAAACAGTGACATTTGTAGAATTTGTTGCGCCCCCTATGGGTGGAAGTGAAATCGCATTGGCTCTACGTTTATTAATGGCCCCTCAATGATATGAATTTAGGACAAATAGGACGCTGTGTTTATGATTTGTGCCATTTTTTTCCAAACAGACCCTCCCACAAATTTCAGAAGCCAATCGTAGCCAATCCGAAGGGAATATGAAAATTCTGACTGATAAATCTTGATCACATGACCAAAGACAGAGGGTGTGCCGATTTGTGTGAGTTTTGGACAAAATATTTAGGAGTAGTAGCAAAATATGTGTTTTGAAGATAACGCAAAATGGCGGAAAATCTTGAAATCGGAAAAGAGGCGGGACCTATATGCAAAGTTCCGTCATGATCCAAGGAGTCCAGGGGAAAAATATTTTTGATGCTATGACCTACGGTTCAAGAGTTATAGGCCAAAAGGTGAATCGGCCTGTTTTTTTTAATGAATATTGATAAGCCTAAATGTATGGAAAATATTCAAAATAAAGTTTGGTACCCAAGGCTAGAATCCATCAGTAGGTCCTAAAGAAGCCTCATGCAAAATTTGGCGCTATTATCAGCTTCGTATCGATAATGTAAAATAAACAGGGTTAATGTACTGGACTATATTGAGCCATTTTGTATGCATGTTATCTCCTGGTTCTGTGTGGAAAAAGTGTTTTTGTTGGAACTGAAAAACGGGAGGGATTGTACCCTGACGTGACGTGACGTGACGTCAGGGTGCAAATCAGTTTGGCCTGTTTTGAGACAAATTTACAGAAAATTATTTTTGGGGATAGAAGAGAGGTAGGGGAGACCAAAAACACACAAAAAAGAAGAAAAGCTTAAAATTCATGGTGTAGTCCCTTTAAGGTTTACTTTTCTTATTTTAAGTAATAGCCATTGAAACAACCTGTATTGTGGTCTAGATATGCTTTAGTGTGAATATTTAGTGTAAATATCTGAAATTGTCCCTTATCTGTTGCGTGAACTTTAACCTTTGTATAATGGCTGATAATCTGATTGTTATTCCCTCATCAGTAGACAATACATGGCATGAATTTGAACATGACAGCAGTTTCTCTACCTACTTTACAACGGGCTAGTGATCAAATTGAGCATTTTTCCTTGCAATTTTCCACTGATCACTGTCTTCTCTCTTGGTCTAACTCATTCTCATCCACAGAGCGTGGATACCAGCGGGGATACATTTACACTTTCTGGGCCCTATTAGGCGCAATAATTACTGCCAGGTCTTATGTCTTAACTTAAGCCGTGGAGGCGTTTTTATCTGATCTCAAAGCAAAAAACGGTCGCCGTGTGATGTGTTATATGCTTGTAGATCAGATATGTTTGTGCCGCATAAATGAAAGTGATAGTAAACAGCAACTTCTAGGGTATGGGAAAAAAAGCTTTGTCTACGCCAGGCCGAAAAGTATGGCGAGAGAGTATGTTTTGCACCCTGTCCGTCCGTCCGTCCGTGTGTCCTGTCCATCCATTAGCAGCTAATCTCTGGCACCGTTGGCCTGGTCGCTGAAAGGTCTAAGAATAAATGGCACTCTTTGTACATTGGCCTATTATAGTGCTACCAGGAGGCCACAATAACGTACCTGACCTGGCGGAGACCTATGCTCCGAGGAGCACTTTATCTAGTTTTATTTTATTTCATTCGATTAATGAAGGAAAAAGCCTTTGAAATGCCATGCGTGAGTTACAAGGGCGCCGATACTGTGGGTGCCTCGGTGCTAAAGCCCCCAGGAGAAATGATGAGCACCCATTACAAACTCTTTTTATTTTTTTAACCACTGAGTTTGTAAATAAATAAAAAAAAGCCGGGCGCCCAGATTTATGGTACCATTACAGTAGCTACTAGCTGTCTAGTTCCGCCTCCACCCATAGGCTAGGAGAACCTGTCCACTCATTGGTGGGGGGGGGGGGGGAAGGGGGGCGCGCAGCCGCGCGCTCATACTCGTAGGCATCCATTTTGGTTGCGCAGCTCTCATTTTTTATGTTTTGTATATAGCTTTGTCTTCACCTGGCAGATAAATTAGCACAGAAAGAGAGTGGCTTGCCTTGAACGCACTCATTATTGTACAGCAAGATGAAGCCACCTTCACCTTCAGCCAAGAAGAGATTCACCCAGAAGACACTAAATTTCTTCAGACCCAGCAAGACCCCCAGCGCCGAGGCGAACAGCACAGCCAGCTGGACGGTGACCTGGTGGTCCCTGCCAAGGCGGAGAGCACAGCCAACAGTACAACCAGCGGCCAGAGCGCCCTTACTACCCCTAGCATGAGCAGCAGCAGTGCCCATCAAGATGTGCAGAGGAAGGGACGTCAAGGTCGGACATATCAACTTGAACGAGAAATTCCCGTGGATCACGTATGACTCAACCAAATATTTTTTTTTGGTGCGCTTTGCACTAAAGCTTTAAAAATGGATGCCCCACTTCCATGCTTAGGACGTGCTCAAGAAAGCTTGAAAACGTTTATACACGATGGATTTTCCAGCTGGAATAGAGCACTTGAAAGATTTGGAGTCCACAAATAAGGTGATGTGCATCGGGCTGCCATTCAGGTCGCTGCTAATGTTAATGCCGGTGTAAATGTTGTCGCTTCCATGTCGGCTGGTAAACTAAAGCAGATGCCTGATTCAAGACGAGCTTTGCTGGCAATTTTATCCTCTCTTGAGTACCTTTCAAGCCAGGGATTGGCCATTAGAGGTAAAACAGACACTGAGTCCAATTTGAGAGACATCATGGCTATCTCATGACATCCTTAACGAAATGACAGAAATTATGGCTCATGATTTGCTGAGACGGCTTCTTATGGAAATACAGTCTGTTTATACAGTGTTTCTCTGTGATGATCGACGAGACAGCTGACATTACAGTCAAGGAGCAAGTGTCTGTCTGTATTCGTTTTGTGACTGATATGCTGATAAGCTGTTAAATGACGTCTTGATAAGATTCTCACTGCCAGTAAGTAAGTGCAGAGGACAATGTTGAGACGTCGCTGCAAATCTCTCTGGCATCAGAACAGGTCTACAAGCCCGCATGCAGGAACTGAAGCCCCCGAGCACTGTATGTTCATTGCACCGCACATGTTCTGAATTTAGTTGTGCAGGATGTCGCCCAAAACATCACAGCGTGTCGTAACTTCATGGGAGTTGTTTGTGACATAATAACACTGATAAGAAATTCGCCAAAGCGACTCGTCTGGTTTAAGGAGTATCAAGGCAGCAACGCACCTTCTTTGAGACCCATTCTGGACTGTGAAAACGGCCTCGTTACAATCCATTGCTTCCAACTACAGTGCACTAATGGACTTTCTCGAGGACCTGTCTGCACAAGACAGAGGTGACGCAGGATGTAAAGCCAGTGGTCTGCTTTTGCACCTACAGAAGTTTAGCACCTTTTTCTCTTTGCAACTCATGCTGAAATTCTTCTCACGCATGGAAGCGGTAAATGCTGCACTCCAAGACCACAAGTTGCACCTTCAGAAAGCTAGAGAGATGGTGGACAGACTCAGAGGAGACATAACGTCTCTTCGTGAAGGATTCCAACACTTTTGGGGAAGCACTACTGCAGCAGCAAATGACCTGAAATTGGACCCCCCCAGCTGCCAAGACCAAGAAAGGTTCCCTGCAGATTGGACGATGGAGGTGCTCCTCCACAAACCTTCCAAACACCAGAAGAAATGTACCGACAGCAATACTTCGAGGTCATGGACACAGCATCATCATCCCTGAACTGCAGATATAGTGCTTCTGTGTTCAAACACATGCAATATGTTGAGGATTTTGCGGTCAGAAAGGTCGATTGCAAACGCATAGTGCAGTTCTATGGAAATGATTTAGATGAAGTCAGGCTGACACTGCATCGTGACATTTGCATTGACATGGCAAAGACAGATGGACTTTGCCTGTCTTTTCATGATGCATTTGAGTTCTTGAAAGGTGATAAGGGAGAGAACTCCAGAGCTATTTGTCCAGAGCTCACAAGACTGGTGAAACAAGTCCTGACTATCCCTGTAACATCATGCAAATTGAACCGAAAATGACGTTCGATACGGTGTATCGAAATCAAAAGCTGTATCGCGATTAAAGGGTTAATTTAAAAAAAAATACTCGCGCATGCGCACATCCGATTGCACGTCCGGGTGAAGCCATGCTCGAGCCGCTGTTGTGTTTTTCCGTGCATCGTGCATGCTGCTTACGACGGGGGAGAAAAAAAAGACGTCAGGACAAACCCACACATACCACAGAGGAGTTTGGAGGAGACAGAGAGACAGACCGCTGTAGCGTTGCGTCTGTACTACTACTTTACATTTCACCATGGCCACTGCTGAAGCCAGCGATGGTAATGATGATACACAAATGGAATAATTTTTAAGTCAAAAGTCTGGCAATATTTTGGCTTCCCAGTGAATTATGAGGGCACCTGACACGTTGTTGACAAAACGGCAACCGTTTGTCGATTATGCTCCACATTGATAGAACTCTGTCTTCTCTTTTTCCCCTCTACACCTATACTTCTCGGCCAAAAATAGCCGATCTACAAGCTCGCAACGCCTCGCAGCGTGAGGCGTTGTGAGCTCTTACCTGTTCAAACAATGTGAACATACTTTAAGATGTTTAAGAACATGTAGCCAAATAACAGTTGTCTTTGGATCCTTTTTTCTTACATGTTCAACTTTGTATTTAGATTTTATTTAGTTATAGAGCTTCACAATAATGTTGTTGTTAACTCATCTTAAAGAAGAATTTGAAAATGACAGCTGTTCTAAGGGCATAAAACCCTTTTTGATATTCTCATTCTCATTTGATATTATTCAAATAAAAGGGACTTATTGAGAAACATGTGTTTTTCTTTACAAATCAAGACAATAGCCTAAATTAATAATCATATAGCCCTCAAAGCTGAAAAAAGGAAGTTTTAAAAATATGTATCGAAAATCGAATCGCATCGTGACCTTAAAATCGGAAGTCGAATCGAATCGTGGATTAGGCGTATCGTGACACCCCTATCGCAGGGGCCCTAGCATACTGCAATGTATGCACAACACCGTCCAGGAGCCCCAAACTGACCACCTATGCCTCGCTGGGGCCAGGCCGACAACTGAAGATGACGTAGTTCCGAAAGCCACAGAGTCTCCTGGGCTTGATGAAAGCAGAGTGGGTCATAGTGGCAGCCGCCACAGCGACCCCGAGATGAGAGACAGCAACAACCAGACCCAGGGCCGTCTCGGCCATCACCGGGCTATCAAGAGCCACCGATTGGCTCCACATCTCAACCCTGTCCATCCTCAAGTGGATCAAGGGAAAACGGGGGAAGAACAGATAGCACCGCTATTGAGAACCAACTGGGGCAGTGAGCCATCACCCCGTGGGTTACCCTGCCCAATATCATCCCTCCCATCAGGGAGGACCGGGGGATATTCACACCCTGCTCACCGTGGAGCACAAGTTCAAACTCAAATATGACACTTTTCAATATATGTTATTTAGTTATCTGATATAAATTATACAGTAGGTTTGTGTGTGTGTTGCCCGGTGTTAGAGGGGGTGAGATCAATCAATCTGACATTCAGCATCAGTTTTGGTATAATGTGACCATATTCCCTTTTTGACTTTAAAAGACACACGTGTATTATGGCATATTTAGAAAAGTCAGGGAATGGGAGCATTCTGAGAGCTTCCTGCCCAACGTCAATGTACTTCTAAATAAAAAATCGGCCTGGTTGACCGCTCCGTGCTGTAACCCATTGCTGGTAAAACACAGGGACATCTTCAATTGACCAGTCCATAAGAATGTAACACATATGGAACTAGAAAAAGTGCTCCTCGGAGCACAGGTCTCCGCCAGGTCAGGTAGGTTAGTTTGGGCCATCAATGGAATTCGCCAATCAGGCTGGATTGTGAAAGATCGGACGGATCCATCTTGATGACTTGACTAAAGAGATAATATGTACCGATTTGCGTGATGTTTGTATGAGTAATATTTAAAAAAAACATTGTTTTGCAAAAGTCAGCCTCCTGGTGGCGCTATAATAGGGCAATGTTGAAAGGGTGGCATTTGGTCCTCAACGTATTGTGAATTTGTTCAAAACGGGCCACTCCTGCAAACTTTTGATCTTAGCCAATCAGGATGGAATATGATAAATCAAACAGATCCGTCTTGATCACATGACTATATAGATCATGTGTACCGATTTGCGTGAAATTTTGATCAAATCTGAAGGAGAAATATCCAAAAATGTGTTTTACATAAGTCGGCCTCCTGGTGGCGCTATAAAAGGCAGATGTGAAAAATGCAGGGCTAAGGTTTTCCCTTAGCCTCTAGAGAGTGCGCATACAAAGTTTTACACAGATTGGTGCAGTTATAGGTAAAAACAGGAATCGGCCTGTTATAGCGCCACCATGAGGCTGATTTGAACATTTTAAGTGGCATTTCTTCCTTGGCCTAGTGAGAATGTACGTGGAAAATTTCACGGAAATTGCATGCTGTGCTCATGATTTGAGACATTTTGTTCAAAACGGAGCACTCCTGCAAACTTTGGAAGCCATTCTTAGCCAATCAGGATGGAATATGAAAAATCTGAAAGACTTGTTTTCCAGTTTCGCTGCGATCAAGCCAACAGTGCGGGAGATTAGCTATCCACAGACGGACGGACGAACGGACGGACGGACGGACAGGGTACAAAACATACTATCTCGCAATGCCTTTTGGCCTGGCGGAGACAACTATAGGCAAACTAGCAAAACATGTAGAGATAAGCTATACATGCAATCAGATATGAAGCAAAAACATTCCTCATTGTGTACAGTATGAAGCCAAATACATGTTTCTTACCTTGTTGCCACTATCTCCATTGATGGAACCTATTTGCAACATTAAAGATACAGGTAAATTACAGTCATTTAGCAGACGCTTTTATCCAAAGCGACTTACAATAAGTGCATTCAACATAGGTAGGGAACAAAACTACTAATCACCAGAAATCTAAAGTGCATTTTCTACAAAAACAAGCAACCAAGAGTATACCTAGCGCTAAGGTAAAAGTGCAATATATCAGCTACCTATTTCCTTGAACAGATGAGACAAAATAGCAAAATCAAATGAGCAGGAGCTAAAACAAATAAGTGTATCGACTAAACAAGATCCAATAAAACAATACTACAATTAAAAAAGCGTTCGTAAAACTAGTTAACAACAAGTAAATAACATGAAACAAGTAAATAACATGCAAATACTGCTTTATCTAATTATGTGTGGTGATATGTCATGTTCTTCCTGAAAACCAGTATAGTAAACAAATCAACACAACTTAAATAATCACCAATCACGATTAAATGAAATACAATGTTTAACAGAATAATGTCATGTCACCATTGTCCTGCAATGACTAAATACAGATACATGTTCTTGGATCAGTAAAACAATAATTAAAAAGAGTAAAGCAGTCTTACTTGTTTGAGATGTTTCATCACTGTCCATTGCAGAATCAGAATCAGAATCAGAATCTGATTCTGATTCTGATTCTGATTCTGATTCTGATTCTGATTCTGATTCTGTATCACCCTCTTCAGCTGACAGCTCCTCAGCTTCTGTTTCTGTCTCCTTATCTATACTCTGTATTCTTCACATAGAGTAACAAACAAACAAACAAACAAACAAAGGACAGGGTTTCATTTCATATGATGTCACAATGTTTATGAAATATAGTACCATGTGAGTACAGTGGTAAATCTCAAGAGTTGACCCAGTTGAGTTGTAGCCTTCAACTCAACAAGGCTTGTTTGGGTTGGATTGTAATTTTCAGAACCGTTGAAAACTCTAAAGCAGTTGTTCTCAAACATTTTCATGTCAAGGACCCCCAAATTGACCCCCATCTGAAAATATTTTCTGCCAGTTAAATGTTTTCAAGATTTATTAAAATGTTTCGAGAATAGACGATCTATAAGCTCAAAATGGGCAGTAATGGGACGCGTTGTGAGCTTGTAGATAGTAGATGAATAGGGTTAAAATGGTTAAACTGCTACTTGTTTGCTATGGACCCCTGGCGGTCCCCAGACCACACTTTGAGAAACACTGCTCTAAAGATATGATATAAATATTATTGTAATTTAAATTCTATACAATTGTAGAATTGAGAAAACAGAAGAAACAGTTTATTTGCACAAACATATCACTTAAAGGGTTAGTTCAGATTTTTTGAGTATTTTCTGTTGGAAATACTTAACATTAATGAAATGGTTGCAAAGGTATTAATTGATTGCCCGAGTCCCGTGGTCAGAGTTATGGTCCGTTTCAGATAAATATGAAGTAGTTCCGTTCAATTTCGACCCCTCTGTCACATGGTACTATTTTTTGTGTCATATATTTTGTGCCGCGGCGAAGTGATTCTGGACACAAACATTAGTACCATGTGACAGAGGGGTCGAAATTGAACGAAACCTGCTCTATATGGTAGAAATAGGTCAACAATACAAATGACGCTAGTTTTTTTAATTAATTTATTTTTAATGAGCGGCGCCCACCAAATCTACTAATCTACCGGAACTACTTCATATTTATCAGAAACAGACCATAACTCTGACCACGGGACTCAGGCAATCAATTAATACCTTTGCAACCACTACATCAATGGTAAGTATATTTCCTACAGAAAAAACTCAAAAAATCTGAACTAACCCTTTAAGAACTCAAAGGCCACCCAAAAGGTCCTTACACACCGGGGCGATTTTTTCATGCGAATAATACATTTTAAAAAAAAAACTTCTATCAATGCAAGCTTACATGGAGCGAAAAAGCGAAGCGAAAAAGCGTCTTTTAATTATTCGGAACGAGTCAGAATTTTGCTTATATTCGCATATTCGCCGGTGTGTAACCGCCTTAAGAGTGTTCTTCAGTGTACTTAACTTCTGTTCTAAGAACAGATCACAGCTAAGAAAACATTGGAGTATACCAAAATCTTCTTAAAAACTTCTTAAGTGGGTTTAAGAAGAAATGTCCTCTTAAGAACTGTTGCTGAATGAGGCCCATTGAGCCTGAGTCCCAATAATCATACTTTGTGTCTGAAGGTCCAGGTTCATTTCTGAAGTTCGCAGGGAAATCCATGGACTGGTCACTCTTGAGAGACTCACAGTTGGATGTTGGAGACTCTGATCTCAGTGAAAGATTTCTGGAATCATACAAATGATTCTACAATTATCATTTTATTTACAATCAAAGCTCATGCTGCTGTATGAGTGATGTCACAAAACACACCAGGCCACTAAAGCCTTAAATAAACTTTCTTCAAATCGGTTTATGACAACTATTTCATTGTTTGTTGTTTTGTTTTTGGTTTATAATAATCACATTGCAATCATTCCTCCAGGCTCTGGTATAAACACCTTGCCAGACTATGGACCTTACTGTAAAAAATAAATGGACAAAGTGACACCCATATAGACTCTACAGAACGTAAATGAAGCCTATTTTTCAACAATTTCTAATCCGCCATCTTTCTATATCCGGTCCAAATATGCAAATAAGAAACCGGAAATTAATGAACGCTATTGGTTGTGACCAGAGCGGGGGTGGGGAATGAATGCTATTGTGTAGTGGTGGAAAAAGTACTCAAAAGTGTCCAGAACATTAACGTCTAGTAATGTAATTAATGTCTAGTTTGTCGACCTGTTGATAATCGGCATTATCTGACCACAAATACATTTTTGGTTGTGGTGATGTCATGATGATTCAGTGTATTACTTCAGTACATTAACTATTATTATAATCTATACACTAAACTACATAGAAACACCAAGACCACTCTCTGCCTTGCATGTTTATTGAACATCTAACATGTTTTAGCTGCTTCATAGTTGATTTTATTTGTGTATGTGATCTTACTTAAACCACATCACAGTGAACTTTGCATATAAGCTTGTAACTCTCTCTCGCTCTCTCTCTATATATATATATATAAATTATTGTTATTTAGTTTTCATATAGTGTAGATAGGCCTTATCATAGAATAATTAGCACAGACATGTTTTCTTATCACTTCATCAAATTGACCACTTACCCTGTTGTAGGTTGACTAGGGGGGTCCATGCTGCTTTTTGTTGTAGGATGACTAGGGTCCAAGTCCATACTGCTTACTGTGATCTTGTACTTTGTAAGTCACTCTGGATAACAGCATCTGCTGAATGACATTTTATAAATAGTTGTAATTGTAATAATAGACTATCTTCACACTAACAGCTTTTTATTTAGAAAAGCCGCTGCCTCGAGCGCTTTTTATGTTCATACTGAGGGAAAAAAGAAGAAGGGGGGCGATAGACTGAAACAGACTTCAATACTCTATGGAACTTACTTGTGATTGATTGAATACTTTATTAGACAGAAATGAAAACATCGCGTGGTACATTAAGACATTTACTGTACCACACTTTTTTGTGTTTCCATTATGGTCCTAGGTATTCAATTAATCAACAGAGCATCAAGTATTACACATTAATACATGTCATCAACAAATATAAACAGCAATATATACAAAGGAGAAAAAGGGAAAAGGAAAAACGGCTGTAGCGTAAGACATCTCCTTTTGGAGGGAAATAAAACTAGCTCCCCTTGTGACCTTCTAATGTTTTGTCAAGCCAATTTAGAAAGAAACCAGTGATACACATCCTTTAATCATTAAAGGATTTAAAGTTTTTTTTCTGCCAGGACACACCTTTCATTGCCAAAAGATCCCAGGGCATACCTAGATATACGGTGTGTTTGTATATATGTATATGTTCGCTGTGTGTGTGTGTGTGTGTGTGTGTGTGTGTGTGTGTGTGTGTGTGTGTGTGTGTGTGTGTGTGTGTGTGTGTGTGTGTGTGTGTGTGTGTGTGTGTGTGTGTGTGTGTGTGCGCGCGTGAGCATGAGCACATGTGCAGTGATGGCTTGTGTGTGTGTGCATGTCTTTAAGTGGCACATGTGTTGCAACGGTGCGCCTTGCAGGACCGCACGTTACGTGTGTGTGTGTGCGTGCGCAGTACTGGCTTGTGTGTGTGTGTGTGTGTGTGCATGTCTTTAAGTGGCGCATGTGTTGCATCTTTGCCGTGCTCGGACGGACGGACGGACGGACGGACGGACGGACGGACGGACGGACGGACGGACGGACGGACGGACGGACGGACGGACCCACACACACGGTCAAATGTAGAGCGGCTGGCACCGCTAAAAATAAGAAGGGGGGTGATAGACTGAAACAGACTTCAATACTCTAAGGAACTTACTTGTGATTGATTTAACTAGAAGTTCGGGCCGCGCAGCGTGACGCGTCGTACACTTCGCATCGCAGATCCAACTTACAGCTTACAGTGAGCGAGAGTATTGTGTGAAAGTAGGCCGAAGTCGCTTATAATATTCGGACATGGCAACACTGGTGAAAAGTAAGGCAAATTCGCTTATAATCAGAGGACATGGCAACGCTGAGTGTCCTGTGAGCCTCTCTTTCTCTGTCACTGTGTGTCTGTCCCCCGTCTGTCGAATAAGGTTCGGTCCCACATAGAATAGCCTAGTTGGGTTCCACCTAGGGCCCAGTCCCAGTTGGGACCCACCTCGGTCCCACATAGACTTGCCTAGTTGGGGCCCACCTAGGGCCCAGGTGGAACCCACCTAAAGCCCACATGGGCAACCCAGTGGGGACCCACCTCGGTCCCACATAGACCCCCTGGGAGTCTTGGGACCCCCACGAACATCGCGGACCCCTTCTGACCCTTGCAAAACATCACAGACCCCTTCGGACCCCTGCGAAACATCACAGGGGTCCCTGGAGACCCTTGGGGGTCCCTGGAGACCTAGTGTGGTCTAGCTCTGAGATTAATGAAGTACAAAGGGAGAAAAAACGAAAGGGAAAGATGCAAACGAATTGTGTGTGTGCATTGCTTGTTGGTCGCGCAACCTGGCAACCCTGGGCTGAGGCAGACAACACATGGAGAACAGCGAACATGTCGCTCGCGCACCCAGGCAGACACAGACACGGTGAAGGAAAACGGGAAACTGTGAAGCCACAGAGGTTGTGCAAGAGGTTGCACATGAACTCTGCAGCCGCACTGAGGCGCTCCAACGCAAACACTGTGACATTAAGCTTCACACAACGAACATGAGCACTACGCTGCTGTTTGTCCAAAACACACAATATCTCTTCTCCCACCGATTCTCGTTAGGATGTTAGCGGTGTGTGTGTGCGTGTGTGTGTGTGTGTGTGTGTGTGTGTGTGTGTGTGTGTGTGTGTGTGTCTGTGTGTGTGTATATGTATATGTATATATGTGTATATATATATATATATATATATATATATATATATATATATATATATATATATATATATGTATATGTATATATATATATGTATATATATATAAATATATATATATATATATTCTGTCATTCCTTATACTTTATTTATAATTATACAACACTGTTATTACAACTTGTACAACTATTATTTCAACTTAACAACAACAATATAATTATGTGCAAGCAGATATGCACTTAAAGGGTGCACGTTCAACAGTGGAGAAAGCATGGGCCCACCACAGACCGTTCGTTGCGATGGGGGGCGACCGTGTTTAGGGGCGAGACAATTAGGCGCAGATTGCTCACTCCAGACCGTTCGGTGCGATCCGGGGCGACCGTGTTTAGGGGCGAGATTGGGAAACGGCCGCATCGTTAGCTTGTACAGATTTTCGGAGACTCGACACGGTGCAATAGCTAGATGATGAACTTGTGTGTGTCTGGTGGAGAGATTTACTTAAACGCGACGTGCTACCACCTTTGCACGAAAGGATTGCAGTGCATTTCACACACACACACACACACACACACACACACACACACACACACACACACACTCACACACAGCACGGAGAAGTTGTGCAAGGCAACAGCGCGAGGCTGTTCAGTCACACACACACACACACACACACACACACACACACACACACACACACACACACACACACACACACACACACACACACACACACACACAGCACGGAGAGGTTGTGCAAGGCAACAGCGCGAGGCTGTTCTGTCCTCTCTCTCTCCCCCTCTCTCTCTCTCTCTCTCTCTCTCGCCCTCCCTCCCTCTTTCCCCCTCTCTCACACACACACACACACACACAGCACGGAGAAGTTGTGCAAGGCAACAGCGCAAGGCTGTTCTGTCACACACACACACACACACACACACACACACACACACACACACACACACACACACACACACACACACACACACACACACAGCACGGAGAAGTTGTGCAAGGCAACAGCGCGAGGCTGTTCTGTCCTCTCTCTCTCCCCCTCTCTCTCTCTCTCTCTCTCTCTCTCTCTCTCTCTCTCTCTCTCGCCCTCCCTCCCTCTTTCCCCTGTCCTTCTCTCTCTCCCCCTCCCTCCCACGCTCTCGCTCTCTCGCTCTCTCTCTCTCCCCCCTCCCTCCATCTCTCTCTCTCCCCCCTCCCTCCCTCTCTCTCTCTCCCCCCTCCCTCCCTCCCTCGCTCTCTCTCTCACCCCTCTCTCTCTCTCCCTCCCGTCAAAGGGTGCGCACTGTGTCGCAGATGATTGGCTGTTTAAAACAGACCTGGCGGAAGTAAATTGCGAGCTGAAATATAGAGCACTTTATGATTATTATAAAAGGAGACACATGTGAAGGTGGAAAATAAAATAGAAGTGTTTATATACTTTTGCATGAGCGATTTCTGTAGCAAGTTGGGAGAGAAGTGGAGCAGTGCTTTGGCCGTGAGTTGTTCCTAAGAGGTTGAGGTTCCAAAAGGGACGGCTCTCTGATTGAGTAGTAGAAGATACTTTATTAGACAGAAATGTAAACATCGTGTGGTACATTAAGACATTTACTGTACCACACTTTTTTGTGTTTCGATTATGGTCCTCAATTAATCAACAGAGCATCAAATATTACACATTAATACATGTGTGTGTGTGTGTGTGTGTGTGTGTGTGTGTGTGTGTGTGTGTGTGTGTGTGTGTGTGTGTGTGTGTGTGTGTGTGTGTGTGTGTGTGTGTATATATGTATATATATATATATATATATATATATATATATATATATATATATATATCTGGGTCTGGTATCTTAAATACCAGACCCATTGATATTTGCTTAACCCTGTCATCTACCCTGAGCCATCCCAAACTAGCTAAGTATTTAGGTGGGTCATGGCTGAGTAGTAGTGGAATCAGTTTGTTTTTAGGAGGTCTAAGCTTTGTTTTCAGTGCCATTGAGGTGTTGGAGAACCAAGAGGTGCAAGCATAATCAAAATGGCACTGAATCTTTAGTGTGCTCTTGTTGATAACAACCTTGTTCTTTCGTTGACTTTCTTGATAACTTTTGATGCCATTTTTCACCTAACAGCTTGTTAAGCCTAAATAGGCTTAACCTTAACCTCTTCTTTACTTGCGATTACATTATCATCAACTCTGAACTTGACCTTAGCAGTGGTGGACAGTAACAGAGTAAATCTACTTGAGTACTGTACTTAAGTACAGATTCTGAGGATCTGTACTTTACTTGAGTATTAGATTTTTTTGACACTTATTACTCTTACTTGAGTACATTTCCGAGACAAATATTTTACTTTTCCTCAAGTACATTTCTAGGAAGTACTGGGTACTTTTAGGTTGGCTGTTTCTTTTTTCCACACTTCTGCTCTCACACTAGCATGTTTCTGGCTTCCCTCTCCGCTCGCCTCTTTGTTACATCTTGTATGGGGTGTGTAGGAGTAAAAGTATTTAGTTCTGGTTCCTCAGTCATTTCTATTTTCGTTTTTATAGGTGTTTCTGCAGGCTTTGTATAACGTAGTGGTTCTACAAGCACATCAGTGCATGCAGTGCAGGTGGTTTCAGACAGTTACTTCTCTGAAACAAGAGTTATGAGATCTACTTAAAGAGGCACTATGTAACTTTTTTTTAAATGAATGAAATGTAATTTTGTCCAATCTGTATGGTAGAGTATGTTATTACAATATAACTTATCCAATTGGGGCGGTTATATTTTGTCTCCCTGCTCTTCTATTGAGACATTTGGATTGTGTCAAAGGTCTCACCTAGACACAGGATCTGACATGAATTTTTACCAGATGTGTTAGTATAGGAAATCAAAGGTTGTTTGTGTGGAGACCAAGCAAGTCGACTTGTCTCTGTGCCATCTTGTTTTGACACACATGGTGAAGATAACGGTTGTGCGTGTGTGGGTAGATATATGAAACATCCTCTGCTCTCATGAGAGCAGAGGATGTGGTCGCAACGTCACAAAGAACCACATGCCTTGCAAACAACACCTGCCTCTCTGCAACCACCATCTCTGCAAGCATGGATGCCGATTTATGTTGGGCGGGTAGGGTACTCAACAACAAGTCACACACACATCAACCAAGTTTTAACCCCTTAATCAGAAATACCTGATGAATGTCAGTTGGAAACATTGTACTTGCAATAAAATACCTTTTTGCTGTAAGTGAAGACAGTGTGCGTGATCACCATTCTTTCCTGTCTCATGCACTGGCTGCCTGCTCCTACGCACCTGTCCCAGTAGGTGTGCAAAAGGACTTTTTTTTTACTACATTTCAAGTCATACAATTTGATTATTGGCTGATGGTGAAACCATAACTGGTATAAGGACTTTGCAGATTACAGGGAGAGAGTTTGAATGGCACGCGGGGGCTTCACTAACCGGGCCATGGCCCCACTGGCCATTTTATTGCGAGTACAATGTTTCCAACTGACATTCATCAGGTATTTCTGATTAAGGGGTTAAAACTTGGTTGACGTGTGTGTGCCTTGTTGTTGAGTACCCTACCCGCCTAACATAAATCGGCATCCATGCTTGCAGAGATGGTGGTTGCAGAGAGGCAGGTGTTGTTTGCGAGGCATGTGATTCTTTGTGACCACATCCTCTGCTCTCATGAGAGCAGAGGATGTTTCATATCTACCCACACGCACGAGAGCAGAGGATGTTTCATATATCTACCCACACACGCACAACCGTTAACTTCACCATGTCAAAACAAGATGGCGCCGTATTGCACAGCGGTGAACTTCACCCTGTCAAAACAAGATGGCACAGAGAGACAAGTCGACTTGCTTGGTCTCCACACAAACAACCTTTGATTTCCTATACTAACACATCTGGTAAAAATTCATGTCAGATCCTGTGTCTAGGTGAGACCTTTGACACAATCCAAATGTCTCAATAGAAGAGCAGGGAGAGTTTTGCCCACTCTTTTGATAATGAAATCTTGTCTGGCTTATGGACTATAAGTGTCAAAAGAATCTGTAGAATCTGTAGAATCTGTACTTAAGTACAGTACTCAAGTAGATTTACTCCGTTACTGTCCACCACTGCTAAGGTCAAGTTCAGAGTTGATGATAATGTAATCGCAAGTAAAGAGGTTAAGGTTAAGCCTATTTAGGCCTAACAAGCTGTTAGGTGAAAAATGGCATCAAAAGTGATCAAGAAAGTCAACTAAAGAACAAGGTTGTTATCAACAAGAGCACACTAAAGATTCAATGCCATTTTGATTACGCTTGCACCTCTTGGTTCTCCAACACCTCAATGGCACTGAAAACAAAGCTTAGACCTCCTAAAAACAAACTGATTCCACTACTACTCAGCCATGACCCACCTAAATACTTTGCTAGTTTGGGATGGCTCAGGGTAGATGACAGGGTTAAGCAAATATCAATGGGTCTGGTATTTAAGATACCAGACCCAGATATATATATATATATATATATATATATATATATATATATATATATATATATATATATATATATATATATATATATATATATATATATCACACACACACACACACACACACACACACACACACACACACACACACACACACACACACACACACACACACACACACACAGCGTACACATATACATATATACACACACACCGTATATCTAGGTATGCCCTGGGATCTTTTGGCAATGATGAAAGGTGTGTCCTGGCAGAAAAAAAAAACTTTAAATCCTTTAATGATTAAAGGTTATGTATCACTGGTTTCTTTCTAAATTGGCTTGACAAAACATCAGAAGGTCACAAGGGGAGCTAGTTTTGACGATATTAAAGCCTGAATCACCTGTGTAATTGAGTTTTGTGTCTGAAATTGTGCACACTTCTTTCATAATAACAATCCAGTATTATTATTATTATTGTATACACACACCGTATGCCCTGGGATCTTTTGGCAATAATGAAAGGTGTGTCCTGGCAGAAAAAAACCTTTAAATCCTTTAATGATTAAAGGTTATGTATCACTGGTTTCTTTCTAAATTGGCTTGACAAAACATCAGAAGGTCACAAGGGGAGCTAGATTAAAGCTAGCTGATTAAAGGTTATGTATCACTGGTTTCTTTCTAAATTGGCTTGACAAAACATCAGAAGGTCACAAGGGGAGCTAGTTTTGACAATATTAAAGCCTGAATCACCTGTTTAATTGAGTTTTGTGTCTGAAATTGTGCACACTTCTTTCATAATAACAATCCAGTATTATTATTATTATTGTATACACACACCGTATATCTAGGTATGCCCTGGGATCTTTTGGCAATGGAAATCTTTGGACCCAAAAAGAATGGATTCTGTTTTACCAAGGTGTTATCAGAAAGCCAAGTGCGGAGTTCAACTGAGGGCTTCCTCAACTTGCGTTTTGTCCTCGCCCGAGACCAGTATTAACAAAAACAAGTTTTAAACTAGTAGGTGTAATGAAGATTGATCAATGTATGGCATATTTATCGCCATACAGATCTTTTATACAACCAGATGTCAGAGATGAGAACCAAGGTTTGTTTCTCCCCCCGTGCCTGTCATACAGTATCTGCTGTTCGGGTAACCAGCTTTTGCTGTGTCACCAGGAGGCTGGAGCTCACATTGCTGTACCACGACTCACTTACTGCGATATATTAATAGGCCTGCCTTAAAGAAAAATCTGCATCATTAAGCAAATTTCTGAACATTTTATTTAACTATGTTTAACTTTTCAAAGACCAGCGGCTTCTAAGAGCGGCTTGTGTGCAATTTCTTACAGGATTTCATAAAAAGGCAGTAAAAGCTGCCTATTTCGTTTTGTTTTAAGCCATCAGTGTGAATGCTACCATAGACTGTAAATGTCATATAAATTGTTAGTTACATTACCTCTCCCTTTTGTCCATATTCTGCCACCAAGCTGACGGTTTGATTCTCTATACTTTAACAAAGACTCTGTTGACTCTGTAGAGAGAGAGAGAGAGAGAGAGAGAGAGAGAGAGAGAGAGAGAGAGAGAGAGAGAGAGAGAGAGAGAGAGAGAGAGAGAGAGAGAGAGAGAGAGAGAGAGAGAGAGAGAGAATCTAAGTAGAGCAACAGTACTTTGTCCTGAGTGCAAGGTACAAGCAGTGAAATAATAATAATACTGGATTGTTATTATGAAAGAAGTGTGCACAATTTCAGACACAAAACTCAATTACACAGGTGATTCAGGCTTTAATATTGTCAAATCTTGCTATTTCCCAGCAGTATGGTCCAGTGCTACAATGGATAAAATAAAATAAAACAAAATAAAATACAAAGTGTACAAACCCGAGAAGCAGGTTTAGCACTCGAATACAGAACTAATATTGTTGCAATGCAAAATTGTCTAGATTGGTTATTTGTTAAAAACAGATTACTCCAATTGCTCGTATTTATTAGAAGTATTTCTGTTACAAACACTCACTCAATCTTTCCGTTTAGGCAGACATGATTATACTCTACCACACATGCTGCAGGAGGAAATTTCACATTACCAGGAGCAAGATCAAACTCAATTAAACAAACATTTATGAACTATGCATGAATCTACTGCCCAGACATATCACACAATAAGATACATTAAGCTTAAATATTTATTAAAAGCATCTTTTGACTAGGAATTTATTAATAAATGCTGTATTAGAATGTTATGTATTATAAACCTCATTAAATTATTTGAAATTTCATTAGTGGGTGTTAGGAGTGTATGAATACTTGATTGTTATTTACTCATTATGTTTGGATTATTGTACTGTAAGGATATTTATTTTTATAATGTTGTGCATTATGATGTCTTGTATGTCATTATGCTCTATAACCAAGCATACATGAGGCATAAGGAAGAGGTGACGGATGCATTTTCTCAAAACAAAGTGGCGATAATAGTATCTTTCTAAATGTTTGTTTAATTCAATATTGATAGTGAGAAACAATGTTAACAAAGACTTCAACTAGGACTATGATTATCGTTAGTTTTAGTTAGTATGATGACTAGTTCATCTGTATGGTATGAATAAGTTAATACAATATAACTAGTACATCTGTATGGTATGAATAAGTTAATACAATATAACTAGTACATCTGTATAGTATGAATAAGTTAATACAATACAACTAGCTAATCTGTATGGTAGAGTATGTTAATATAATGTAACTAGTGGTGGTTAGAGGTGGTCTGGTCTCCCTACTCTTCCAATGAGAAATGTAGATGCTGTGGTTGGGTAGGACACCTACTGGTTGACAATAGGTATTGCATTAAACCAAGGTGGAAATGACTCACCTTCCAACATGCTCTCGGTTATAGCTCAACACAGGGCCGGTCCATCTGGGGGCCCTAAGCTGGTTTAGGGAACTGAGATTTAAGACTTCTTTTTAATGCCACTTTAAATTAAATTTAAGACCAATTTATCAATAACAAAAAAGTGGTCAATGTCAGTATAAGTACTCATATTTAGGGTACATTTTGTCCACACATGTAATAGGGTTCACCATAAGGGTTGGAAACAATATACATATGGCATACATTTTAAATGTTTCATACAAAAACACACAATAATAATATTTTTATCCTCAGGTGGATAACTGAGTTGTGATCCAGAGAAGATTTTGCCTACATCAAAAAACTAAACGGAAGCATCATCATCACAAAGTACTGTAAAAGTGGATCTAGTTTCTGATTCCCAGGAGGACAAGTATAAAGAGAATGAAGAAGGTTTGTTTGTTTATTTATTTATTTATGTCACTCATAAAAGTATCTCTGTAGGCAGTGGTATGGCATGTTCCACACTGTGTTAAGACACCAATGTGATATAACAATATAATAATATTCCTGGGGTGCCTCTGCCAAGGTATACTACGAATACCCACACAAGCCCTGGTCTTTAGCTGCAGCAGAATACTGTTCCCCAGCCTGGTGTAGAAGCCCACATGCCAAAAAGGTTGATACTGCCATTAACAACGCTCTCCGGATCGTATCTGGTTGCCTGAAGCCCACTCCTGTGTTCTACCTGCCAGTATTGCAGGAATATCCCTGGCTGGCCTCCGACGAGAGGCTGCTACCCTCAAGCTCAGAAACATGACTGTCATATCCTGCACGACACCACTACGACAGCGTTGTCTCCAAACAGACTCAAGTCATGGCATGGCCGGCGGCATGGCCAGGCTAATATCACTGCGTAGATATTAGGGCTGGTAACTTTCCTCAGAAATGATATTAGAATATTGGTCTTAAAAATTGGCAGATATTCGAATATATTCAAATATTATTATTATTATTAGTAAAAAAAATGTTTATTTGACAGGGACAATACAAAAAACAATGTATCAAGTGCTTGGATCCAATAATACATTGTTTTTTGTATTGTTCCTAAACATGACAAACATTTGTTATGTTCATAAACATGACAAAAAAAATAAAAATAAAAAAATCGAATATTAATTTTCATATTAGAATATACATATTTCCCAATATTCGAAATTCGAATATTAATTTACCAGCCCTAGTAGATATTAGTCTGGAATCTCTGTGTGGAACATGCATTTCCAAGGTAAGAATTCAAAAAAGGCCTCTGGTCATAAATCCGCCGCATATTTGCAATCACAACCATGCGGGCCAGACTAAATCTGCAGAGGGCTATTTTACTTTTTGTTGCACTGGCAGATTCGTCTGGTTTCCAGGCTACGTTGTCACCGTTACATCTAAGACCTGGGAGACTGCAGTGACAAAGGAGAAGATCTGCCTCGCTGGCAATGGACCTGGCTGAACCGACTGCGTACTGGGGTCGGCCGCTTCAAAATATCCAAGAAGTGGTATCTGGCAGAGTGCGGGGAGACTTTCAATCACATAATCACCACATGTGCCCTGTATAGAGCACCATCGGAGGCTGGCCTCTTTGATGTGGGACCCGAGACTGCGCGTGGCTCGGGGCTGGACTGGGACATAAATTCAGGCCTGACTTTCACCACAACCGGCGCGCAGATACTCTACCACCCCACTCCGTCAAGGCACATACAAACGCGTGTACAAAATGAGAGGGAATGACAGCAGGTGAGGTGGGTAGATCCAATCCATGGGAATAGGCCAGGTGGACTGTTGCTGTTGCTCACTTTCTACAAGAACATAATTATGTCAGAAAATTGACAAACAAATATTGTTAAGCATTTCATGTTATGTTTAACAATTGCACATGTATTCACTGATACAGTCATGTTGTGTGCAATGCAACTTTAATGAAGCCTGCATCAAGTGAGGCTTGAACTGGCAACCTTGATGTTGTGAGGCATTCGTTTAAGGGAGAAGGCATTGGACCAACAGACAGAAACTGTGAAAAAAGAGATCACACAGATGATACAGTTTCACGCAAATAGCTGGAAAATCCTGGGTTTAAGTGTTTTTCAAACTGCTCCAAATTGCAGACAATCTAAGGGCGGAGCTTACTGGTCAACGTGATAGATGTGTTCCTCATGAGTCAAGGCACATGTGTAAGCAGGTTTAATGGCTGTCGGCCAAACGAGGCATGACTTTTGCCTGTTTAAGGTTTGCATTTTTAAAAAAATCGCTATAGCGCCCCCCTTTGACCAATTGGAGTAAGATTGGTTTCAGTGATATTTGGAATGACCCTCAACATTACCACAAAGTTTCAAAGAAATGTGAGTCTGCATGTATGTGATAGGGGCAGATGAATAATTGTCATAAAACTGCAATATTCATTGGCTCATTAAAGCTTCATTTTTTCACTTATGGAAAGTCCGCTTGCACCGTTGAGTCGGCATAGGTCCAAAGTTCATGTGTAAAAGGTTTCGTGCAGATTGCTCCAAAATCCCAGGAGGAGATATCATATAATTCAAAATGGTGGGAGATCTAAAGGTCAGAGGTCAAAAGTCAGAGTGTGAAAGTTGTTCATCATGAGTAGACGCATGTGTGTATTGAAGTTTTATGGATGTAGGTCAAACAGGGCATGAGTTGTACCTGTTCAAAGTTGGCATTTTCAATTGAGTGCTATAGCGCCACCTTTTGACGAAAGATTGTGAGAATTATTTCTTGATCGTTTTTCATGACCATCTACCATATGGCCGAGTTTCGTAAAAAGCGACAGCACGGTTCACCCAGAACTGCGAAAAGTGGCAGAAACAGAAGAATACTGCCAATCTTAAAACAGGTCCAGAGCTGAGCTCTGGCCCCGTAATAACGGAAACAATATGTTTGACTTTGATCAATGTCCTTTAAGCCCATATGGGCTGCCCGGGCAACAGGAAAGATGCATTCAGATGTAATTATTGGCAGAAAATGTTCATTAAACAAAAATAGCAAATCTACAAGGACACACCACATCACAATGAGACTGAGCTTGTAGATAGTTATTTTTGTGTGACATAATTGTATGACTTATGACATAGAATAGGGCTTAAGTGGTTAATATAAGCATCTAATCAATCAATTTACTAATAATAATTACTTGCAACACACCATGCAGTTTGGCGTTTAATGTTCTTCAGATCGCTAGCAACCATTCTGAACCATTTTGTGATAGAAACCAGGTTCGGCCGACTGGGCAAATGTCCGGTATGCCAGATGCCCAGTCCACCCCTGGTCACAGTCTTTACAGTGGAACGGTTTTAGTTTCTCTCCAGTGTGGACAAGCTGGTGTATCTTGAGGGCACATGGCACACCAAAACATTTCTTACACTGCGTACAGCGGAAAGGTTTTCCTCCATGGCCGGTGTCAAGATGGTGCATCTTCAGACCATCTGAATGGCTATAACTCTTGTAACATTGTTTACAGAGGAAAGGTTTTTCTCCATTATGGACAAACTGGTGTCTCTTCAATTCACCTGGCTCGCAGAAACTCTTGTTACCCTGGTTACAGTGGAAAGGTTTTTTTTTGTGCTTCCGCCGTATGTGTTTATGGAGCCAGATCTGAGATGTGAAGGCGCATGGACACTCAGGACAAGAGAAGGACTGAATCTGGGAAGAATGGGACCTCACTTCTGAGAGAGGAGGGGGGGGGGGGGGGGGGGGGGGGGGAGAGAAAGATAAGTGGAGAGAGAGTGGGGGAGAGAGAGCAGAAGAGAGAAGGTGAGAGACAGGTTAAAGATGGTGAGTACAGGTACAACTTGAAAAGCTTCCATCATCAAACAAGTCCCTTGTTTGGGAGCACTATGTTTATGTAACATTTTTTATATAATTATTTCTCTTTTATTCTCCTAATTTAGTCATTATTCCAAATCCCAGTTTCCCTCCACACTTGTAGTTCCTGTACCTATGTTTAACACTGACTGACCTCCACTGGTCTCCTCCAAATCATCACCGTCTTCAGTGACTTCAGTGTCAGGTTCAAGCTTGACTTCAACTTCATAGCAGTGTGAAGAGATGTCTTCATCGTCAACTTCATTTTTCACTGCTAGTAATGTCAACATTGACCCATTAGGCTCCTCTGGTCTTTGAAGAAGCTCCTCCTGTTCCTCTTTTATGTGTGGAGGCTCTGGTTCCTCCTGGAGCAGACTGGGACTCCGCTCCTGTTCAGGAGAAACCTCCTCTTTACACACAACCATGTGCAGGATGTCTATGAGCAGAAAAATAACATGATAGTCAACACTAGATTACTAAAATGTAAACCCATTCTTTCTATCTTCCATTTACAAAATGAGCTATTGCCTACTAAGATCTAATCAGGCTTTTGTGTGCACCCCAGAAAGTTGCTTGATTTAATATTTAGATATTTAATATTCATTTTATCAGACACACCCCCTCCCTATATGAACCAATTGTAACTTCAAACACTATTTTAACTGTTAGATTAATTGAAAACACACATCCCTGGTTCTGGTGACTGATATCGGCCTTCTAATGTGTGAGTGGGGGCGTGTTTTTTCAATGACCACGGCTCTCGGTTAGTTACCGTTGGTGTTGGGTTGTGATGTCTGTGTCGTTGAAGTGACATCTTTGTTGAGTTTTCTGCCTTTCTTCTGCTTCTTTCCGTTTGACCGAGACTTTGAGTGCGACCAATCAGAGTCGGAGTCGTTGCCCCCGTCGTCTTTTGGTTCCCAGCACGTGTCAGAATGATTAACATTCTCCTCTTCATCACTGCTGCATTGCTGCAGGTGTGCTGGTGGATGGAGAGCCTGGCGAACCATGTTCAGAGGGAGTTTGTGAAGGACCACCACTGGATTCATATTAGCCAGAAGAGGAGATAAATAAGGTATATTGCCTGGGAAGGAGAAAAGTTTGGAAAATATGACATCCTTGGGTTAGGTTTAATAATTGCACCACTTGGATTGTGTTGTGAAATCAGTGGAGTATCTGATGTAGGCAGCAAGTTGACAGGCCTAGAGTTGGCACACATGTGTGTTTATCTTTTGTGTTCAATTCATATTACTACCATTACCTTTCTGGGCTATTTTGCGCAATAATGTCACTGGCTATAGTGGCAGCTAGCAACTGTATTGTATGTTTATGTGACAATAAACACCTTGAAGCTAGAAAAAGAGGAAGAAAGAGAGAGACAGTGACCAGTGGTGGACAAAGTACTCAAATTCTTTACTTAAGTAAAAGTACCAATACTGCATTATAGAAATACTCTGTTACAAGTAAAAGTCCAGAATTAATAATTGACTTGAGTAAAAGTACAAAAGTATTGGCATCAAAATGTACTTAAAGTACCAAAAGTAAAAGTACTAAAATGTTTGAAAATAGCAGATCTACAAGCTCACAACGCGTTGTGAGCTTGTAGATCGGCTATTTTCAAATAGCCTAGGTATAAAATAGGGCTAAAGTGGTTAATGTATGTCATATAATATCATAATTTATATCTGCAAAGTAACTAAAGTTTTAAAATAATTGTAGTGGAGTAAAAATACAATATTTGCCTCTGAGATGTAGTGTAGAAGTAAAAGTATTGGAAATTGGAAATACTCAAGTAAAGTACAAATACCTCAAAATTGTACTTAAGTACAGTACTTAAGTAAATGTACTTAGTTATTTTACACCATTGACAGTGACACTTACTGAGGTCTGGCTGGTCTTCAGGTTCCTGTTTCACTGAAACGGGTCTGGATGGGTCTGGAGAGTTCATTCTGCACCTGCAGTCTGGACTCCACAGAATCTGGAATGAAATCCCAGGAGTTTAGGGTTCATTAAGAGGAGAAACTCCTCTTACACTCAACTTCAACAATAACAGACATTAAGGAAGGATTCACTTATTTGGTTAATAGCTTGTCAACTGGTCAAGATACTCACATGTATCACAGAGCACTTCATGAATATTCAATTATAATACACAACCTTTTTCACTTCAAGCAGCCCAGCAGTCTTGAATATCATGTAGATTGTAGAACATGTAATTAATATCTTAATTTAATTGTATCTCTGATAGAAAATGTTCCTTCTCTCCCCACTGAAAACATATTGTCAATTATTTTGTAATGATGATTTGAGCAAAAACAAACACAAACAACAAAAACATGTTCACTAATGTCTGTTCGATTCTAGTGTAGTTGTTGCCCAAAACCCCAACGACCCCTTTGTATTGTTGCCATATCCGCTTATTATAAGCGACTTTGGGCTTATTTTAGTTTTTCTGTAAAGTAGCTTGTAAATATTGGTAGTTGCGGCGGGTTGCGTTTTTTGGGGCTTGTTTGCTATTCTTGTTTAAACCAGTGGTTCTCAAATATTTTCAAGTCCAGGACTAATTTACATGTATTTTGTCCTGCAGACCCCCATCTAGCCCGGGGGGCGCGACTTGAGTGACGGACGGAATTTACCCAAACGGTCCATCACTCAAGTCGCCCCCCCTAGTTCCGTACAGAAAGTCGTCCGTGTGCAACTCGTGGAAAAGTGGAGATATTTGACTAAACACACGTTTTCTGGCAGAACTTTCACATGGATATTAAACTAGAGGACAAAATATGACTCCAAGTCTTAGGAATTAATTATTGGGTGAGTACAGACGGAGTTTAGAGCACTTTTATGGCCGCGCAGATCGTCACTACACAGTGGGTCGACGAGAGCGATCTATGACTGTGTATTTGGAATACTTGAAATGTATGTAAGATCACAGACATTCTAGGGCTAACCCCCATCTGAAAATATTGTTGTGCCAGCCTGCCAAGGCCAGCAGCCATGGACCCCCATACAAGATTGTGTTGTTAAAATATTTAAAAAAAAATATTCTTAAATATTTTTAAATGTATAGGCTACCCTAATATAAGTTTAAACTTTAAAGTGCTCATGTGGACGCTTCTTTTGGGCTTGTTTTCATAGACTTGGTTGATAATTTTTCTCACACAATCTGGCAACACTACTTTGCACCTGGGAGGGCTATTAGGTGTACCTTATTTAACGTTCCTGGATGTCGATGTCCCTCAGGAAATTCCGTTTCCACAACTTTACACAGACTGTCGTGCAAAGACAATCTCAGACACAAGTTACACAAAGGTTTGTTTTACTGCAAACGTATTACATTATAACACAGACTTCCGCATCACGTTCACTACGATGTGTTTGTTTGGCTCTCCCGTTTCACAACAAATTCCTTGGATTCACACCGGAGGAAATAGAGGGATGGACACCAGAGTTGCCAGTTTGTGTGAGAGAAGTAAGCAAGCAGGTCTATGAAAACAAGGCAAAAAGAAGCGATTGAAAACAGACGATCTACAAGCTCACAACGCGTTGCAAAGCTTGTAAAGCTGCTATTAAAAAAAATAATAATAATCTTGTATGGGGGTCCCTGTCATTAAATATTTTCAGATGGGGGGGTTCTTGGATAATTATTACATATTAATTTGGGGGGTCCTTGATATAACATTACAAGCAACTTCACAGAAAAACAAGCCCAAAGTCGCTTATACTATGCGGACATGGCAACGCTGCCTGTGTCCATCCCTCTCTCTCATCCGGGTTAAAACACACACTATTACTCTGAGTTCCTGCAGATTGTTTAAAAAGCCCCATAAATGCTGGTTTGAGATTATAAACAGAAAAACGTTGTTTTTTAACAAAACACAAATAGACTCCCAACGAATTAATGACCATGAATTCCACAGTGTATTTTTTATGACCCGAAGAAGCAACTATGTAAACTTCCCACCAGCAGGGGTCGCTGTGTGGAGTGGAGATGTCCCACTGTGTGTTTTCTCCTCTTGGCCCGTTGTTTGTTATTATCATCCAGTAAACATGGCGGACGAGGTTGATGTTGACATCGAAGGAGATGAATTCGATGCCGATCTGGGGTAAAAAGCGCGTTTATTCGCTTCGTTCAGTGTGTGTCCCTATCGTTGCTTGTTGCATATGTATTATTATGCCTAGTGAATGAACATAAAGGTTTGATAAAGGCCTTTGCATGTGAGGGCTTTGCACTGCAGTGTAGTTGATGTCTCATCATCATCAAGGCTGGCCAGTCTTAATGTCTGCCTCCTCCTCACCTTAAGTCACACCATGTCCTAACCAGTGGTGTAAGTAACTAAGTACATTTACTCAAGTACTGTACTTAAGTACAATTTTGAGGTATTTGTACTTTACTTGAGTATTTCGAATTCCCAATACTTTTACTTCTACTCCACTACATCTCAGAGGCAAATATTGTACTTTTTACTCCACTACAATTATTTCAAAACTTGAGATACTTTGTAGATTTTCAGCCACTTCAGCCCTATATATATTTCGTCCATTTGAAAATAGCAGATCTGCAAGCTCACAATGCGACGCATTGTGAGCTTGTAGATCTGCTATTTTCAAAAGATCTTTAGACATTTTATATTTGAAAACTTGTGAAATGGGACATCCTGCATAATGAGTACTTTCTACTTTTGGTATTTAAGTACATTTTGATACCAATACTTTTGTACTTTTACTCAAGTACACACAGTACTTCTAGATTTCAGTATTGATACTTTTACTTAAGTAAAACATTGGAGTACTACACCACCACCACCACTGATCATCAGAAAGGCTGGCTTGTTTTAATGTCAGCCTCATCATCACCTGTAGTCACAGTCACAGCATGTCCTAACTTACTGTACAGTGTTGATGATGTAGTACATGGGTTCTCAAATACAAGTCTTAAAGGTCCACAAAGAAAAATGTCAATGAGACAAAGGTCCGGACTTTGTTTATTACTACAAGTAAAGTATATGACTGTTGTGTATACTGTTGCTGTTAGATTTTTTTGTTTTTATTGTATTCACTTATTATTAGCCTACTGTCTTATTTTCTATTTTAGTTTAGTTTTTAATTATGCTGATGCAATGACTAAATAAGCCAAACAAACGTAGGTTTTATTCTTGTACACAAGATTTAAAAAACACTTTGAACCTTTAACTAAAGATTATTTATCAGTGGTGTCAGTGGACTCACCCACAGCTTTAAAAATACATAAATAACAGCACTAAAATGTTTGCTTTGGAATCTGAGAGTGGGATTTGCTTGATTTTACCTGTCATCTCCTCTTTGTGTTTGCCTTCAAACATGATCACTGTCACTCTTCACAATATTAGGCTGATCAGCATGGTTGAAGTAAAGGATGAATGTTCATTCTGAATCGTTCAGTCCAATCCTCTTTGAAATGCCGATGTTCAGGGTCCTCCTTGCTTTTACTGACAAACTTTGAGCATGATATTTTTATCCACGTTTGAAATCTAGACTTCTACTGTTGCTGAACTGCTCTCAAAACTAAAAGTACCGGCAGCTTTAAACCCCGAAAGTAAAAACACGTTGTCCACTGTGTGAACTCTCAATGACCCCAATAAGTAACGTCTTTTGGACTAAACCAAATCACACACAGTGAAGCAGTGGCACAACGCACAGTCAAACAGCTGCATGCAGTGGATAAAAAGGCGATTTTGACTCGTGGTAGTTGCTAGATAATAGGCTACAAACAGAGTCCGGAGATAGTTGTGGTCCGGGTCCGGACCGGAGTCCGCCTATTGAGGATTACTGAGTAGTAGGACAGGACAGTTAGTTAGCTCTGGTCCAGAGAGTTAGAGAGAACTTGCTGACGCTCTGGACCAGAGCTATAGGACAGTGAAGGGAAAACAAATGTTTCTCTCTGTATTTCAGTGACTTGGATGGAGGCGGGCTACTCCAGGACCAATTCTTACAGTCTGCTTGGAAAACCAGCACTGGAATATTGGTGAGTAATATTGAGTTAAAGACTATATATTGACTATATATTGTATAGGCATGTTTGGATATGTTTTTGACTTTAGTTTGTTGTTTAATTTGTTGTTGTTAATTTGTTCCTCTTCCTCTGCTCTCTCTTGTCTGTAGCCATGGGAGCTGGACAGCTCTATCAGCCCAGAGAACAGGGAGGTCATTGAGAACATGCTGTTGGAGGAACAGTATCCTTTTATTGTCCTCTAAACCAGGGGTGGGCAACTTTGATGATGGAGAGGGCCACCATATTTCCACACACACTCCAGGGGGCCACGTTGCATATACTGTCGGGCAGACCTCTTATCTCCGTAATTTTTGTAAATTAATGCCGTGCTTCGCCATTCTATGTCACACAAAAGTAGAAACAATAGCCGATCTACAAGCTCAAAACACGTTGCGGTGCGACGCTTTTTGAGCTATTTTTTAATTGGAATCCAGATTTTTTTTTTTTTTTTTTTCAAATGCATTTAGTTATACTTATTAACCTTATGAACTTAAATACAAATACATTGGACATAAAAAAGACAATAGAATTGTAATACTAGTCATTAAGCTACTAATATAGATATATATAAGTAATTAAAGCGGGTCATGTTTTCATGTTTGGAATTGTAACAGCTAAAATCAATAATATATCAGTATTCCGATATTAACCTGCGGGCCGCATTAAGTGAAGGTGGGGGCCGCATGTGGCCCCCGGGCCGCCAGTTGCCCATGTATGCTCTAAACCCTCACACCATTATGCAGACACATATTTTCACTAATGCTACAGGGATTTTCATTTGCTCAGCTGTTGGACCTTAACCACGTTCTCAGATATTATCTGACAGGCCGGGAGATTCCTAGGAATCATGTGTGGCACAGTGACTCCAAGCAACCCAGTAGTGACATCCCCAAGTCCAAAGTTAAGAAGTAAGTCCAGCTACGTATTTTCTGACATGCGCTTAAATGGAATGCCTCACTTCTGTCTCTGTCCATGACATGGTCTTTTCCTTCGTTCAGGTCTCCCGCCAAACCCTCAGCTTCAGCCTCCTCTTTCCGCTGGTCCCAACAGGAGAAGGAGCTCTTTGAAGAGGGAATAGTAAGACCTCTTACCGTGTTTTCAACACATAACCTTTTAGCTCAGCTGACTGCCTCTAGGACGTGACGACTGCCTTGTGGTCAGTGCTTAAATATTAGCTGTGTGTGTGTGTGTGTGTGTGTGTGTGTGTGTGTGTGTGTGTGTGTGTGTGTGTGTGTGTGTGTGTGTGTGTGTGTGTGTGTGTGTGTGTGTGTGTGTGTGTGTGTGTGTGTGTGTGTGTGTGTGTGTGTGTGTGTGTGTGTGTGTGTGTGTGCTGTGGTTGAGTGGTTGTGGTGTAGCTAGGTGTCTAAAGGTGTGTGTTTCTGCAGGCTCAGTTCGGTCGAAGGTGGACTAAGATTGCCAAGCTGGTGGGCAGTCGTACAGTTCTTCAGGTCAAAAGCTATGCCAGACAGTATTTCAAACAGAAGGTGAGGCTTGTCTTAACTCCTCCCTAGCTGGATAATGCTAATTATACATAATTACACATCATTGTCAATTTATTTATAAAGCACATTTAAAGATTAACAAATGTTGCCCAAAGTGCTGCACAATGAAGAAAAATCTGTTATTTAAATAATATAAGATGCATGTACTAAAAATATTGAAAGTATAACATGAAACAAAACACAGGGCAAATATTAAAACACTGCAAGTGTTTTTTGTCTCTCCTAGTTTTATCAAATGAATGAAATCATGCTCTGCCCTCATTTTATAACTCTTTCACATAAATAAAGCATGTACAGTATGCACCCTTCAGGAAAGTTTTAATAATCGGAAGGCAGATTGAATTTCCTAAGAATGCCTAGAATATGCCATGCTCATTTTTGTGTATTCCTGCAGGCCAAGTCAGAATCCAGAGCTGCAGCTCCCCCCGCAGGCCCGGCGGCGCAACTGAACGCCTCTCGGTCCAACTCCGACCACCCGTCGGTCCTGGTCAACGCCGTCCGTATAGAGAAGCTCTCTGACGACGAGAACGCCGAAGTGGACATCACTGACGACCTGAGCGACGAAGGAGACCATCATCTACAAACTGACCTCAAAACTGAGCCCTGCAGTGAGCCATGTAGTTCAGAGAGGCCTGCAGACACAGATAGGCAGGTAGAGGACTCTGAGCAAGGGGAGAACACACAGGCACGGTCCGTCCAGGATGACACCGGTCTGGCTGAGGGCCATAAACATAGTCTACCTAGTCACAGCTCTCCATCTCAAGCTAACGTTCAACCCTTATCCACCTGCCCTCGTCCTGACGAATGTGCTGCGAGCGAGTTCAAGGAGGAAGACGACGGAGACGGGGTCACACAGGACCCCCAGCGAGGACCCCCGGGGACAGAGTCACAGAAGACAGAGCCGTCGTGTGACGCTCCTCAGAGCCAGAGCTGCCCGTCTGAGAGCCCAGAGGAAAGACTGGGACAAGACGAGTCCTCCAGCGATGGAGCAGGTAATCCATAGATACTTTTTTTTTTAACCCATTGAGACCTGGAACTGTCTCATTTTTAGATTTGAGCTAAAAAGCATCATTTTACACTTTGGGCTATTCAAAAATAGCAGATATACAAGCTCATAGCGCGGCACCGAGTGCCGCGCTACAAGCTTGTAGATCTGCTATTTTTGAAAAATCGTGAAAATGTGTGCAAATCTTTGAATATATATATTTTTAAAGCGAACGTTTTTAACTCAAATCTTTGCTTCTGGGGGGTCCCTGGAACAAAATATTTTGATGGGGGTCGGCGGCCAAATACATATAATTTTGGGGGTCCTTGACATGAAGAAGATTGAGAACCACTGATATAGAAACATATGTTTTTCAGAATACTGTTGAGATTTAGGAGACATGTAGTCTCAATGGGTTAAAGGAGAGAAAGACGATCAACTTCCCTGTATCTTTATCCGAGACAAAGAATGGGAAAGCTTTTTGATTTGATTTATTTTATTAATTCATGATACAATTCACGGAGGTGCACAGTACAGTAGAGTTATCAGGATGGCACAAAAAGTCGAAAGACTTAATTCCGTTGCGGCCCCAACATAAATAATAGCAACATAGTATCCAACTGATAACACATTTGTTATTCTATTATAACTAAATAAAGATCATTGTAATAATAGCGTTCAACAGCATAGACGGTCATAAAACCGGCGCACAAGAGATAAATGAATAGAACATTACGTTTAACGCACCCAATACCAGCCATACCAACAAGGTCCAATGCAGGCCAACCAGGGAACCATGACTCTATTCTAACTCGCCCATCAGCTAATTTTTCAACAGCTGTTCAATGACAAATTTAATTTAATGTGGGAATTTTGTTCCACTCCTCCCTCCCTGTGTATTGGATTGAGCTTCTACCTACGTACCTTGTTTTTTAGGTTTGGTGGTTTAAAGGAGTAGTTCACCCAAAAAATGACTTATTTTCTATCAATTGCACTCCCCATGAAGCCTTGAATCCATGGATTTTTTTTTTTTTTGTGGCATTCCTAAGCTAATAATTTGATTTGCGTCTCCTACCGGCTAATGTATCCGGTAGGAGACACAAAGTAGAGTTTGTGTCTCCTACCGGATACACACCCGGTCATCAAATTATTGGCTTAGGAATGCCACAAAAACTAAAATAAATCCATGAATTCAAGGCTTCATGTCGTATGCAATTGATAGAAAATATGTCATTTTTTGGGTGAACTCCTCCTTTAACACATTGACCGCCAGAGGTTAATCTCATAATGTACTCACCAGTGCCAACGTTTTATTGTTGTTTTTTGTTTTTTTCACGTCGCCATAGACCTTGTTAAAATCCTTAGGATTGAGCTGAGCACTGTTTGTAAACATCGCGAAGATCTCCCTGCGTGTACCAGTCCAAACCACGTGTCAAACGGAGCTCCATGATTGTAGTTAGAACGGTTTATGTTAAACAGTGATCAGCGAGGAGAAAAACTACAATCGTATAAAATGGCGTTACAGTGTGCGCTTTAGAATGGAGTCCTACGGGATCTTCAAAACGGGATCCTGAATAATTCCATTTCCGGTGGTGTTACGATGAAATGTGCCGTACTGGAAAATAGAAAAAAAAAAGTTTTTTCGAAAAAAAGGAAAAAGCACCACAGCCCGTAGGCTACGGGATCGGCGCTGTACAGTTGGATTTATCGGCCCGTAGGCTACGGGCCCGGCGGTGAGAGTGTTAAGATCAGCTACACTAGCCCTTGTGTTCACGCTGTGGTAGTCACTAACATTCTGAAAATAACCTTTGAAGTATTTTGGGCTTTGGCCTTTTAAAATGTTATAGACCATAATAACTCTCAGTTGTTGTATTGTACCTTCCACGGGGAGCCAATTTAGTTCTTTAAAATGGTTATGGCCAATGTGGCTTCTTGGGGAGAGGTAAAGGACTACACTTATTAGTTTATTCTGGGCCGTCTGTAGTTTATCTTTTTTTTTTTTTTAGATAGCTGAGAGCGAGACTGCATAGGGTGGGCACGAAGGAGAAGGCTCTGGAGGGATTTTAACCTATGCAAGCAGGGGTGGCTAATCTTCTCCAGTCCTTACAATTAATATTCTCCAATTCTTAACCATTAATGCCCGTTCTCCCTTTTTAGATAATAAGACCAACGGGGGTCAGTTGGCCTTGTATACACCGGGAGCAGAAGATGAGGAGGACGACGAGGAGGAGGAGGACGACGAGGACGACGAGGAAGAGGCGGAGCTTAAAGCCCCGGAGCAGGAAGTAGAGATGGACATGGACACCATCGCTGAGGATGAGAAACAAGCCATCCCAGAGTTTTTCGAGGGACGGTCGTCCAAGACCCCAGAAAGATATCTGAAGATCAGAAACTACATCCTGGATCAGTGGTAAAAACATCAGCATTACGTCCGCTCTCATCTCATCTCTCACCCCCAACCACCCTAACTACTTAACCCATTAAGACCTGAAGCCGATTCTACAAAATCCCAACAGTTTTCTGATTCTGTTTCTATATCAGTGGTGCTCAAACTTTTTCATGTCAAGGACCCCCAAAATTATATGTATTTGGCCGCCGACCCCCATCTCAAAATGTTTTGTTCCAGGGACCCCCCAGAAGCAAAGAATAGAGTTAAAAATGTTCGCTTTAAACAATATATATTCAAAGATTTGCACACATTTTCACGATTTTTCAAAAATAGCAGATCTACAAGCTCGTAGTGCGGCACTCGGTGCCGCGCTACGAGCTTGTATATCTGCTATTTTTGAATAGCCAAAGTGTAAAATAATGCTTTTTTTAGCTCAAATCAAAAAGTGACACAGATGCGTTTCAGGTCTTAATGGGTTAACAAGCAATTATCTGTCATCTAGATGAGAATAACTTATGTGTAACATGTGTATATATGCATGGATTAAAGGTCTGCAACGTGTTGTGAGCTTCTAGATAGGCGATTTCTTGTTATTTTAAGATTAAATAGTATTTTCAGTGATCAAACTAGCAATAGAATAAAGAGTGTTTGAAGAGTATTTGATTTGGTCAAACTAACTAGCAATAGAATACATTTTCAGAAGCATCTTCCATTAACCCTAATGGTCACGAATATTTCATAAAAGCAATAGTTAAAGCCTCAATCTGCAATTTCTTCCACCGGTTGGCTGTATGTAGAACACTTAAGAACATAGGTTTAAAATGATAATACCTGAAAATAATTCAACACATTTGACCACTTGTTTAGGAAACAGAGTGCTAGTGCTAGTGTGGAGGGGTGCTTTTTCACAAATTGCAGATTAGGACTTGGGCTGACATAAATGTATCCAATTCTTCACCAGGCTAAAGAGCAAGCCAAAGTACCTGAACAAGACATCGGTGCGCCCGGGCTTGAAGAACTGCGGAGACGTCAACTGCATCGGCAGAGTACACACGTACTTGGAACTCATAGGAGCCATCAACTTCAACTGTGGTAAGCCGGGCTGGGCTCATTAACACACCCAAAGCTGCTTTATACTTCTAAGAAAAGTGTCTGTGGACAGCAGTGTTGATTTCGTCGACTAAAACTATGACGAAAAATGTTCGTCGACTATTTTTTTCACTGACGAAAACTAAATAAAAACCAAATAAAACATAAGCTATGATGACTAAAACTGGACTTAATATATTGATAATTTCGTCGACAAATAAAATCTAGACTAAAATGTTCGGGAGGGACTAGTGGAGAAGAGATCCACTAGAACTAAAAGTCGAGTCAGTTTATGCTTGGTTGCGCTCGGGTGTTGCACTCTGAAAATAGCAGATCTACAAGCTCACAACGCGTCGCGCTGCGACGCGTTGTGAGCTTGTAGATCGGCTATTTTCAGCATGCAACCAAGTGTAAAATCAGCCATTACGACGCCATCAAGGCACCGCCAACATACATTTTAGTCGACTAAATCAACTGTTTATTTAGTCTTATGATATTTAGTCGACTAAAACTAGACAAAAACTAAAACATTTCAGATGACTAAAATATGACTAAAACTAAATGGAAATGTATTCAATGACTAAAACTAAATCAAAATTTGCTGTCAAAATCAACACTGGTGGACAGTGTCAGCTGACATAAATTACTTATTTTGAACTGAAATGGCACAATTTCGGTTGAATTTGTGTGATGAAGTTTACATTTGCATTTGGTAAAGTTCTATGCCATTTTGTTAAATTGACGTTGCCTGTTTCTTTCTCTCTCCCTCTCCCCCCTGTAGAGCAAGCCGTTTATAACCGCCCTAGGGTTTTGGATCGCTCCAAGCATAAGGAGGGGAAAGACATCCTGGAGGCGTACCAGCTCGCCCAGAGACTCCAGAGCATGGTAGGTGTCCATTAGTGCCTAAACCCATTGGGAATGGCTTTGTGACCATTTCTAGGGGATCCCTGATGTTGTCAAAAACTGCTGATATTGTGCTGGACGTACATGGACATACATGGAGTTCCATTATACATGCTACCACTATTGATCAGAATCTAAATCAACTTTATTATCACGTCACAGGTTTACAGGTGTAAAACAGTGGGTCAAATTCGTTTTTGTGCAAGCGCCATTATTTTTGTTATTTCCATAAAATGAGAAAGGGGAGAAGAAGGGGTCAGGGGGTGCAAAAGGAAGAGAGAAAGAGATCAATGAAAAAAAAACATTTTTTCTATTTATACATAGTATATCTATCCGGTGCAGTAAGTACCTGAGGTAAGACATAAGGTGCGTGAGCCTAGCAGCTGATATATATGTACTGTACATGATATGGATGTTAGTTAAGGTGCAAGAATAATACAAATCTGCGTGCTGTACATGGGATTGAGGTGCGGCGTGTTCGGTTCGACCACATAGTTCACATTGATGCAGGTGCACACATGTTATGCAAAGCTCGGACACAGAGATTCGGTGTGTCGTCCACAGGACACACACACACACACACACACACACACACACACACACACACACACACACACACACACACACACACACACACACACACACACACACACAGAGACACACTTTGCTTGACTTTGTTACAAGTCAAGCAATGATCAAAAGTCACTTAAGACAATTCTAGGGTTCATTTAAATGTGTGTGTGTGTGTGTTTGCTTGTATCTATCAGCTAGTAATCAGCAGTAGGGATGGGACGATAATTGTTATTGTTGTTTTGTTTATCGTGATCACAATAATCGTATCGTGGAGATTTTAATTAATCGTGTAATTGTCCTCCGTCATACACTAGGAGGAATTTGCTTTTGTTGAGCTGCAAATTCAGTACCACTTAAACCCTCTATACTTGATAAAACAGACCACTCTTATTTCCCTCCACAGTCAGATCAATTTGCCAAAAATAGCAGATCTACAAGCTCACAACACGTTGCAACACGTTGTTAGCTTGTAGATTGGCTATTTTTGGCAAACGTTCCCGCCAGGGATCCAAGTGGTTAAACAAAAGTGCCATTCTAAGTTTTAAGCATATTTTCATTATCGTGATAAGATCGTTGATCGCAGTTATTTCTGCCACAATAATCGTGACATGTAATCCTCATATGGTCCCATCCCTAACCAGCAGTAGTAATCAGTGATCAGCGGTAGTATTCGGTGTTCTCTGAGAGGTGGTGCTGGTGAAGCTCATGCGTCGTCTCAGACAGGGGATCTTCTTGGCCAGCAGTCTCTTGAAGTGGCTCTGGAACTTCTTGCCCACGAAGGTGTAGAACACGGGGCTGACGCAGCAGTACAGGTACGCCACGTTGCGCGTCACGTACATGGAATAGTCCAACGTCTCTGACTCTGCGCACGACTCGTCGTCGCGACCGGAAGAGAGTCTAACGGCCTGCAGGAGGATGACGGCGTTGTAGGGCGTCCAGCACGCGAAGTAGGTGAAGACGATGATGAAGATGAGCTTGATGGAGCGGCACTTCTCCTTCATGCGGGTGTTGATGATGCGGACGGTGATGCTGACGTAGCAGAACATCACTAGGAGAAAAGGCAGGAGGAAGAAGACGAGGAACTGTTGATAATAGCTGACCTGGCGCCAGAGGTTCATGACAGCCAGGTCGTATCCTGTCTCCTCACACATCAGGCCGTTCTCCCGGTCCTCACGTACGTTTGTGAAAACCAGTTCTTTGAGACTGGCTAAAACGCTGACGCACCAGACCACCGCCGACGCACAGACGGCGTAGGTCTTCTTCCTGCTCTTGGAAGCGGCCACGGCGTGCACCACGGCCAGATAGCGGTCGAACGTCATGAGTGTGAGGAAGAGGATGGAACTGTAGTAGCCCACGTAGTAGGCACTGCTGACCATCTTGCACATGGCTACGCCGAAGATCCACTCGCCGGAATGGTAGGTGGCCCAAAAGGGAAGGCTGGAGGCGAAGAGGAGGTTGGAGACGACCAAATTGAGGAGGAGGATGTTTGTCACAGAGTGGAGCTTCTCAAACTTGTAGATGATGAGGAGAACCAGCCCGTTGCCAATGTAACTGAGGAGGAAATTGACGTAGTAGAAGACGGGGATGAAGCTAGAACCAAACCGGTTGACAACGGCTTTGGAGCAGAGCTCGACGAACACGTCAACCACAGTTTTTGGGTCGTCAGTGGTGTCATAGCTGTAGTTCAACATAGAGAGGAAGTCATTGTAGTCGTCACTGTTGTTCTCCATGGCTGAACGATTAAACCTGTTGTAGAGAAGCACACAGACAACAAAATGGTTCATCTTCAAAATACTTTCATTTTTACTGCAGAAGTTGAGGTGGATCACTTTCAGTATAGAAGAGTATCATTATTTTCTCCTGCATATAGAGAAGAGACAATTTGTGTGAGTTTTAGCCAAAATCTGTCTGAGTGGTAGCAAAAGGGCTGAAAATATACGCTTTTGAGAATATTCCAGTGGGCCCTGGCTGATCCAGAAAAATACTGGGAACCACTTGCTTTAATCTGAGATTTAAGATTGGACTACAGGACACCAACAGACTTGTTATGCAGCCAAACTCATTGCAAGCACTAGCACTTGGCCAGCATGTTGTTAAAAGCATGTTTATTCAGAGGTTTTCAAAGTGCATCAAATTTAAGAAAGTATTTATGATTTAATAGGTGTGGGAGGAAAAGCTATAGGCTTTAAAATTAAATAATGACTGTTAAGGGCTTGATTTAATTCGTTGCAAAATACTTCCCCTTCCTGAGATTCTAACTCCCTTTTCTGTGGAACTTGTTGAACTCTGTCTTCCCAGTAAATTACAACATTGATTTGACACGTCATCCTCGGTCAACAAGTCATTTAGTGCATTGTTTCTCAAACAGTGGGTCAGGACCCATCTTTGGATCGCGAACCAATTTTTATGGGTCGCGAGTAAATATATTATTTTATCCGTTTCCTACATTAAAAAAAATATATATTTCAAGTTCAACATATTTTAAAAGGTCTAAACAAAAAAAAACTACTTTTCATCAATTAAAAACTATTCCAACATTTTTCAAAAGTATTCCATTGATAAAATGAAATACTATTACCGGTACTAATACTAATAATTTCCATAAATACATTTTTAAAAAGTTTATGAAGTAGTGAAAATAGCAGATCTACAAGCTCACTGTGAGCTTGTAGATCTGCTATTTTCACTAGTTTTGGTCCCGGGCAAACGTCTAATTTCATTTTTGGTTCTTGAGCTAAAAGGTTTGGGAACCACTGGTTTAGTGCACTGTTTCTCAACTAGTGGTCTCTTCTTGGCTATAGTGGAGGACAGGGACAGTCTTATGTCATTATCTGGCTCCCTGTACAAATTCTTCAGGTATGCCAGTGTGGAAAACTGTTTTTGTTTTTGTATTAAGTACTTTTTGGAATTGAAGCATAAGCCTCCTCAAATCACCACTGATAATGATGATTATGTCTTTAATTCCCCTGTCCTCAAATACCAAGTTAGGGTTAAAATTTTAACTATGGGAAGAAAATAATAGAAGAAACTTCACTTTCCTACATTACTGAATGCATGGTCAGGGGCCACATGATGCAATACCTTCACGGACCATACATAGACATACAGAAAACACTGTCACAAGGTAAATCAATTCACATGTACAAACAAAGATGAAATGCATGATGCCAGAGATTATGTGTGGAAGCCAGGAGCTGAATACAAGAGCGCTGTGGTGATGGCTTATTCATTTAAAATGTCATACATAATTGGAAATAACATGTCCAAATAAATGCAAATGCAAAATAAATATTTCTGTAACATCTGACATTCATATTGGTAGATATCTCATACTCCTGGATTCACAATTAAATATGTATCATTCACCCAAGACAGCTGAATGGGTATTTTCCTACAAATAGCTTGTTTTCTGTGTTGAGTTCTGAAAGTAAAGAGTGTGTCATGATAAACTCACCAGTGTTGAGAGAGATCAAGATCCCGAATGGTTCATCTGTCAGCTGTGAAACCACATAGTACTATTTCAGTAAAGAGGAACTGCCCTTCCTCACCAGTGGTAGAAGAAGTACGATGTTTTACTGGCAATACCACAATGCAGAAATACTCTGTTGTACAGTATGTAAAAGTCCTGTATTCAAATATTTAGTTAGAGTGAACGACGCAACTTTTTTGAACATAGCCGATCTGCAAACTCGCAACGTGTCACATTGTGAGGAGTAGAAGTATGAAGTATCGTAGAATGGCAATACTCAACTAAAGTAAATGTACCTCATAATTTTACATTTACTCAAGTATAGTACTTGAGTAAATGTACTTACTGTAGTTACTTTCCACGCCTGTTTAAGAGTCGTCTTTAAAACCCCCCAGGATGTGGTTTGACATTCATCTCTGTTGTGTTTTTTTTCCCAATACAGCAGAATTTCAGTTGATAGCTAACCAACGTGGTTAGCTATCACACACACACACACACACACACACACACACACACACACACACACACACACACACACACACACACACACACACACACACACACACACACACACACACAGATTTGTATTACCATACTTGTGAGGCCATCAACATTCAAGAACGTCAATCTTATGAATGCCTTTATTTTGCAATTGTTTGTCATTTCTAACCCTAACCCAAAAGCTGTACATAGTAGATTGGCATTTTTTTCCTAATTCTAAACCAAACTCTTAACAATCTTTTTTTTTTTAACTATAAAACATCCATTCTCTTGTGAGGACCAGGAAAATTGTCCTCACAATGTCTATTTTGCCAATTCTACTTCTCTTGTGGGGATATTTGGTCCTCACAAGTATAGAAATACAAGTACACACCACACACCCACACAAACACCACACACACCACAAACCACACGTACACACACACACATACACAAAATGCAATGAAAAGTACACTTGAATACAGTTGTAAATCAAATAATTACAATGTAAATGCTGAGCAATATCAATGTCGATCTTAAAGTATGTTTCATCTTAATGTTATTATAGTTGTTGAGTCACACCTGTTAGAGCAGGAATTGTGCCAGATGCAGGTTGGAGGTGTGAACCGTAGCTGTTCCTGCACAACATCGATGTTGGTTGGAAACCTCTTATCTCCATATTTTAACTTTTTACGTTTTCGTAAATTAATACCCTACCTCGTCATACTACAGGTCACACGTTCATAAATATTTAACCAATACAAGTGTGTGTGTGTGTGTGTGTGTGTGTGTGTGTGTGTGTGTGAGTGAGTGAGTGAGTGAGTGATACGGTTTCCAAGAATTGTAGCGCTGCAATATAGAGCAGAAGTAACACTTGACCACAAATGTTCCGAATATTATTTAGACAGTTTCTTTACCACACTGGTATCTCCACCAGGCTGGACAGCCAAAGACCAGAGATAATGTTTTCGCCCCTGTCCATCTGTCACCTTAGGCCATACAGTGAACATTTTTGGGAGCCTGGGGCAGGAAGCTCAAAACAATAGCAAGCAACAGTAGAATAAGCTGTTGGGCATTGGCAGGGCAGAAACCCACATGCTCAGCTGCACTGCTCCTCCCACAAATGCATGTTCCCAACAAATGGTGCACCATTTAAAAGTGAAATAAATTGTATTTACCTGCCATGCCACCTCGTGGTAGCCTGGTAAACCCCCCTCCCTCCGGAAATCTCATTTGCATTTGATTTCAGGAAGGAGGGTCTGGGATTGCTCACAGAGTAAAGCTGCCCGAACCGCTGCGCATACGAACCAATCAGCGGCTGCTAGGGGCGGGATCATCCAATCACCTGCCTAGTAGCTTGAAAAAATGAAACTCCGTCTGTCATCGATTCTGCGCCCGGAGTCTCAGATGCAAGTACGCTGTGAAACAAAATGTGTGTCGCAAGCTTCTTCCATTTGACGGAGTGAGGTTAACCTCGTGGCCCATCCCTCATGGGATTATATGACACCTTTTCATGTAGTTACAATATTCAATTTTTTTAATACACTGGTTACCGGTATTGCTGATCATATACAACCAATACAGATCAAACAAAACAAAACAAAATATAATATAAATACTGGCTGTACAACGCTTTTTTCCCAACCTTTCTCCAAGTACAGTAGTTTGCCAGTTTAAATACATCTTTTTCAAATAAACAATGAATACGTTGTGAGTCAGTATTATTGCTAAGAAGCATTGTTGTTGAGAGAAATAATCTGCCAAACACAAATGTCCTATGTGTGTACACACACACACACACACACACACACACACACACACACACACACACACACACACACACACACACACACACACACACACACTGATGTACATATATTATGTTTCAGGTTTTCCTTCAGGACCTTCAGCTACATGACACTGACATGCACTTCATTGAATGCACTACAAGGACCTCTTAAAATGACATCATACAGATTTTTAACATGCTGCTATTTTCAGGCTTTTTGTGCTCTTCCCCCCCCCCCCATACTTTACTTCTAATTCTCTTTTTCCTCCTTGAACTGCAAACGTGAAAGCCTTCCTAAACAAGAGTTTCACCTCACTTTTACCTGTAACTGTGTGGTGACAATAAAGTTGATTGATGAATGATTCTTTTGCTGTGTTGCAGCGCACAAGGAAGCGTCGTGTGAGGGACATCTGGGGAAACTGGCGTGACGCTAAGGATCTGGAGGGCCAGACATACGAGGTACAGTATAGAGCCATCCATTGACATGCACACACTACCGCACGACGCACGTATGCATTTATTTGCATAGTTTGTTGTATTGTTGTAGTGACCGTTCATTTGTGGTTGGGGGGGGCACCTTTAGCATCTGAGCGCAGAGGAGCTAGCTCTGCGCAGAGAGGAGATGAAGAGGCAGCCTAAACCTTCTAAGATGTCCAGACACAGAGGGTGAGTCTCTGGAGGATAGATGGACGGATGGATGCATGGATTCAAGTTCTCAGTCACCACGACTGATTTCAGTGTTGAGCAGCGAAAATAGCCGAACTACAAGCTCTCAATGCGTCGCGCTGCGACGCATTGAGAGCTTGTAGATAGGCTATTTTTGGTTATTATTTTAAGATTAGGGCATTTGAAGTAGGGCTGTCAACTTTCCTCAGAAATAATATTCGAATATTGGTCTTAAAATGTGCAGATATTCGAATATATTCGAATATTATTATTATTATAAAAATATATATTAATTAAAAAAACTTTTTTTTTGTGACAGAAACAGTACAAAAAACTGTATCGAGTGCTCGGATCCAATAAAACATATCTTTTGTTTGTTTTTATAACTTCTAACTGTTTTTTTGTATTGTCCCTGTCAAATAAACATTAAAAAAAACGTTTCTCAAATATTAACTCATTCACTGCCTGAATTATTTATGGCCGTGTTTGCCCACTGCCAGAGATTTTTTTTTTTAACGTTTTTGGCAGGGAATGAGTTAATTTTCATATTCGAATATAGATATTTCCCCAATATTCGAATAATATTCGATTATCGAATATTTGTTTGACAGCCCTAATTTGAAGTGGTCAATCAAGCAATATATTCAGAAGCATCTTCCATAAAAGGCCTCGGATATTTCATAAAAGCAAAGGTTGGCTGTATGTAGAACAGCAAGAACATTATTACTAAAACATCATAATTCTACATATTGTGTTAATGGTTTAGGAAACAGTCCTAGTATTTGGGCTCCTTTCTCAAATCACACATTAGGACTTGGCCATACAACTTTTTTCAGTCGTGAGATTTTATTTTTGCTTTAATCCATCAGCATGTACTGATCGGAACTGTGGGTATATTTTGTGGGTAGCTTTATGTCTGATTTATACGCCGGCGTCTGGCACTGAAAATAACAGATCTGTAAGCTCACAACACGTTCCACCGCTGCAGTATAAATCACACTTTAAGGCTGATTTATTCACACCACCCTTCTGGTCAGAAGGGTTTGTGTATTCTGTTGTCGAGCAGAACGGTAGCCTTTACCTTTTGTAAAAGATGAGATAAGAAAAACTGTTATTGATCCCTGGGGGGAAATTCAGGTGTCAAGTGTATCTGTATTCTAGTGGTTAAATGTCAATAACAGGTTTTTGGTAACTTAAGTATTCTCTTCTTGTTCCTCTTTTTCTCTGGTCTTACTATCTTCTCTTCATAGATCTTTTGATCCTTTCCAGCTGATTCCATGCCAGTGTTTTGGAGAAGACATGCAGGTCAGCTGTGCGCTTGGTCTCGTTGTTCAGTTAATAATGTAGTAGTGATAATCACCAGGGATGGGAGACTTAGTTTCATTAAAGGTCTGAATGTTTAATGATTCTGACTTGCTAACCACCCTCTCTAAACTTTCTTGGCAAGTTTAATGCATTTTAAATGTGTGACCATGTTGAGAACCCTAGACGTCTAGTTGTCAGCTGCTAACGTCCGCCAGTAGTTTGATGGCTACTAGATCCTATCATTACTAAGAGGTAACCATTCATACGCTCTTCTCTTAGGAGCCATTCCAGGTCATAGCGTGTGCAGAGGCTCTCCTCATCATGGACATGGTATGTTATTATTTATTTACTTTGTTCACTTGAGCAGTGATTTGAAAATAATCAAACACTAGAAAAAGTGCTCCTCGGAAAAAATGTGTTTAGCTAAATTCTGCTTGCTGGTGGCGCTATAACAGGCCAATGTGAAAAGGGTGCCATTTCTTCCTCGGTCTAGTGGGAATGTGCGCGCAAAGTTTCACGGCAATCGCACGCTGCGTTCATGATTTGAGGCATTTTGTTCAAAACGAGCCACTCATGCAAACTTTAGATGGCAATGTTAGCCAATCAGGCTGGAATATGAGTCAGTCTGTGTTGATCACATGACCAGGGGTCATCACCATGCCAGCATATGATGGACATTTTCATCAATATTTTATTTTTGTCATGGACAAACAAAATAAACAAAATAACATCTATTTAACCACTGCCTTTTCATCTTATTATAGACCGCTAGTTCAAATCATGCGAAGAGAATAAGTCAATAGTTTAATATGTATAATTATGAAAAAATGTGTTATGCACATCAAACAATAATAAAAACATGATTTTTGGGACTTAAAATACTGATGATTGCACTTGACTTGATATTCTTATATGGTAAAAATGGTTGACATTTCTGTTCCTTACTTTATTTCTTTTTCTCAGTTCTCTGTCTGCTGGAAATGTCTAGTCAAATGATTTGTGGTTTGTCCGCAAACTGTCTTTCCAAGTTCTCTTTCTTCACCATCACTGTGCAGTTCTGAGACAAATACTTACACACATACTACATTTGGCTGAGATTTCAGTTCCTTATTTATTTTTCTCAGTTCTCTGTCTTCTGGGAAGGTCTAGTGAAATGATTTGTGGTTTGTCAGAAAGTGTCTTTCCAAGTCTCCTTTCTTCACCATCACTGCATAGTTTTTGCAATTCATTTTCCCATCAAAAATAATGTGTTAGACCATGCATAGGTGGTGTGATGTAAGGTACGCCAGTGGAACAATGAAAAAATTAAGGCAGCTATTAGAATAGAATAGAATAGACTTTATTTGCCATTTGCACGAGTGCAGAGATTTTGGAGCTCAGCTCCCAGGGTCGGCATTAAAAAAGACAGAAAATACAGACAAGACAGAGAAAAACATACAAACATTAGCAAACATGACTTCTAGTCTTGTCTTGCATCCTCACCCGATGCAATTATGTACGGGTACCAATACGACAAATCTTCTGCAACATATTAATGAGCATGTCATCCCGACACTTTATGAGTCACCAAAATCATTCAAACAAATTATTTAAAAATATTTACTTTATTTACTTTTACTTTATTTAATTAATATGTACACATTATAATCAAAATACAAATTGTGCCACGGACATGGACAAGTCTTCCACGGATACGTTTTTCCGTGTACGGACATGTTGATGACCCCTGCACATGACTATAGAGATACTGGGTACCGATTTGCGTGATGTTTGGCCAGTTTGGAGTGATATAAACATTTTTGTTTTGCAACAATCTGCCTCCTGGTGGCAATATTAAAACAGGCCAATCTGAAAATGTTGAGGCAGAGGTCAGACGGACAGACAGGGTGCAAAACATAGTGGTGTTATTTAACGCAGTAACATCAGATACAAGAAACGAAAAATACTAATGAGTATAAGTGAAATGAGAAGCATTGTTTCAGAATGCGAAGTGGAAAATAAATCCTCAAAATGAGACAAGACTTATAAGATATAAGATAATCTCTACCTTGAAATATGTTCTTGTGCTTATAGGATCTGTTTTTACACCCTCATGTTTAACCACCAGTAGCATCCTTAGTTTGGGCAACATATTTTAAGTACAGTGCTTACATGGTTAAATTAATAACTCTGTGAATGTATGTCTCTCCTCAGCACGCACACGTGTCTCGGGGCGAGGTCATCGGTTTGCTGGGAGGCACTTTCAGTGAGGAAGACAAAGTACTGAAGGTAGAGCTGCAGAAAGCAACAGCAATATGGAAGTCGGGGATGACACTTCTTGATGATCGACTTAAGGACATTCATTCAAACACTGTGTCTGTCTGTGTGTTTATGTGTGTGTGTGTGTGGGGGTGTAGATCTGTGCAGCAGAGCCGTGCAACAGCGTGAGTACGGGTTTGCAGTGTGAGATGGACCCTCTGTCTCAGACCCAGGCCTGTGAGTCGCTGTCAGCCCTGGGCCTCAGTGTTGTGGGCTGGTACCATTCACACCCCACCTTCCAACCCAACCCCTCTCTACGGGACATACACACACAGGACCAGTTCCAGGTAACATGACCGCAAGTAAAAATTGTGCGTTTTTGCCTGGCTGACTGTGTGTGTCTGCGTGCACGTGCGTGTATTTGGTCCCCAAGCATGTGATGACACTTTTGAATGTTTTTGACAGTTCCGTTTTAAAGGAGGGGAAGTCCAGCGTTTTACCTCCAGGTTCTTTTGCAGCTGTCCAATAAGATGTCCTCTCCCAAATCGATACATCTTAAACGTGTAGACTGAGCCTCAGTCCTCCTGAATAGTTCATCAATTATTAATTTCTAATTACTGACACAAACCCTCCCTCCAGCTGTCTGTCTGTCTGTCTAGGACTAGGTTATGACAGAGGTTGCTTGATGTTACACTCTTTGACTCCCTGTCTAGCCAAAATGAACATATATTTGACCTCTTCTTACATGAGAAGCACATTTTGATCCTGCAGTAATAGATCATCCCCCAGGTTCCACAAGTTGGCTTCGACTTTGGAAAAAAATGCTTTTAAATGTAGTGCCCTTCACACATAGAATAATCTTAGATAGAGAGACCTTTATTGATCCCATGGGGTAAAGTCAGTTGCCAGAGGCAGCACAGCAGCTAAGATACAGTTAACAGTGTAAGAAAAGTACTATACGGTACAGCAGGGTAAGAACATTACACAAAAAAACGTCATCAATAATTGGTATATGACAGTATACACCCCTCTACCATAACCTGCACTATGCAGGACAAATAATAAGAATGCATACACAATAAACATGGCAGAAGTTATTATTGTACTGGTGTTAATCTTCAATAGGCACTCAGATGGGAGTGGGACTAATTTTCAACTCAATTGTTGATTTTTGTGCATTTTTTTCTGCCTTCGCTTTGATTTCCTTTAAACATTTGTAATCTTTGCACCATTGAAACGGAGGTCTCAGCCCTCAGTGTGTCCTACGAGAATTAAATAAAGGTTAAATAAAAGGAGAGGGAGGGAGTGCGGGCGAGGGAGTTTGAGACAGAGAGAGGAAGACAAAGCAGAGTGTGTGTTCTTAGTGTCTGGCCTGTCTTTTCCAGAGTTACTTTTCACGTGGTGGAGCTCCCTTTATAGGGATGATAGTCAGCCCATATGACCCAGCCAACGCCTCCCCGCGCTCCCAGACCACCTGCCTGTTGGTGAGAGAGACCCAGAAGCCCTCAGGCCCGCAGAGTATGTGAGACACACACACACACACACACACACACACACACACACACACACACACACACACACACACACACGCACACACGCACACACACACACACACACGCGCGCGCACAATCAGTAATTATGGTTCACTATGAAAGTGGTTGTGATCAAAGGTATTTTAAGCTGTTACAAACCAACAGCAGTGATAGCTTCATATCACAGTGTTGTAATCAAACCTGTGACATTTCTGCTATAGTTTCATGATCAATACATATGGTTTTAGGACAAACACTGAAGGTGGTTCAAAAGATTGCTTCCTGAGTTCTGTGCTTGTCTGCTTGTCTCCAGAGCTCCCCTACAGGTTTGACTACCTGTCGTCCCAGGACGTCCCAAACTGGAATCAGTTGATGAGGAGAGCCGAGTGGATCATCACCAAATACTCCCTGGCGCCTGGGTGAGAAAGAGACAAATCATGACACTCAAAGACACTCAAACATAAGGCTGATCATCAGCGTACTAATGTGAACTTTTTTGTTTTTGTCTTTTTTGTCTGGCAAGCAATAAAGCATAGTCTGTGCTTTCATGTCTGGCAAATAACTTAAATATACAAAGAAGTTATTGACATTTAATCATTTTATACATGTAAAATTTGCAGAAATAGCTGATCTGCAAGCTTACAACACGTCACAAAGTGGCGCGTTGTAAGCTCGTAGATACGCTATTTCTGCTTTTTTTATTTTTTTTTATGTTTGAGCATTTTTCAACATGTAAACGATTATGCAAAAATAATTGCGATTATCTCAAATAATTGCAATTAGACGATTGTGCAATAATTGTGACAGGCCTAACCCAGGGTTGCTGGGGCTGACTTTTTATACTGTTGACACGGAATGTCAACCTTAAAGATATCTTAATCTACACTACTACAGTTGTTAATTTAACACTTGACCCCATTTCTTGATATGGTAGAATATGTGAACTGGTATGTGTCTGTTCTGGTGTCAGGTGTGTGCAGATGGACAGGTTTTTCAGAAGGGACTCCCATCTCACCTGCTTGGAGAAGGTCAGTCCATCAACTGTCTCTGTTTTCCAGTGGTTTTGTATTTCTACATATAAACCAGGAATATGTGCTTCATGGGAGGAAGTAAATGACACACATTTCATCAAATTGCATACATGTGGAAGAATTTATAAAATATGGAAAACAATAATACACGTAATATGTTGAAAACGGTGCAATGTTCTATATAAATGCAAGACATAATGGACCCTTCGCTAAGCCCCACCCACTCCACTCTGCCAGACCAAGGTCTGACAAGCTGTGCTTCTCACCCATTGACATGCATGTTATATGACAGATAATTGATCATTTCAGGAACAAGAGCTTTCAAATCTCTTCTAAATCTAGTCAACAAGGCCTGCAGTAGGCTATGCACCGGAAAAATGTCCATGACATTATTTCAACAAACTAAAAATACAGGGAAATGTTAAGAGGGAGAAACAGTTTATCCAACTCAATCAACTTTAACATTATTATCACCGGACAGGAGTTTTCATGTACCGCACGGTACCACTCCAAATGGTAGCAGATGATAAATAGACGAACAAATGAATTAATATACTTAAACGTGCGGAATCCGAAATCCAGGCAACATGTAGAAGTTGCGCTGTGATTCTGAATTTCTGGTGTGTTGAACTCGGAACTTGGGCTTTAGAAGTCACTGACTGTCTCCATAACACATACATCTGCTATCAAAAATATTAACAGCCCAAACTACATGTGTTTCTAAACATGCTTCTAAATCTAATGGTGATTATTTCAGGATACACCATGCCAAAGTAACCATTGGCGTCAACACAAACACATCAGTATCAGATCACTGCGGATTTGTACACTGTTTTATATGATTTGCACCTTTGTTACGATTACAGTGATTTGTATTATTGCCATCACCTGGGCGGGTAACTTTGCCGACGTTAAGTTATGTACGTGTTCAACAATACAGCCATGCAGCCTTGCAGTTTAATTGCAGATTTCAGCTTGGGCAAAGGGGTGAAAAATGCACCGTTTTCTGGGTACGTGGAATCTGTTGCTGGCTCATTGTCACAATCCGCATTATCTCTATTCCTATTCTTGCTTTTAATGTTGCAAATTATTGTGTGCGGGCAATTTAACATTGACAGCTGACAAGTGACGGAAGAGTGCCAAACCATATGCAAGCTTAGCAACGGTTGCTAAGCTTGCATTGGACACTCGTTTCTGGGGTGGGATTTAGCGAAGAGCCCCTTGTCTGTGATGTTGTTCGTATCCTATTTTTCACCCAAATCTCTTTCCACATCAACTCTCCAAGATGCTGTCATCTTTGGCCAGGTACCTAGAGCCCCTGCCAGAGGGGGAGGGAGACCCCTTCCTCACTCAGATCCAGGACCTTTTCCAGTGTAACTTTATCATCCAGCGACCAGCCGACCAGGACGAGGGAGGAGTTTTAAACGATTCCTCTGGACCGATGGACTCTGAGGACTTCCCCTTTGATCATCACTCAATGGATATGGACAGAAGCGAGGGAGGGGACTCTGATAGGGGTTCTGTCGAGGGTGCAGGCTGGGACGTAGAACCCACGGCACAGATGACAAACTCTGAGAAAGACGAAAGTCCAGTGTTGCATCTAGGCTCTGTGTTGTTGACAGGACATGATTATTTACTATGATTCCACTTTGACACTATGTTCACATTTTGTAGTTAACTGTACTGTATTGCTTAATAACAAATATACTGTATAAGTTGTGTTGCATTGTTCTCAAGGTATGTATGCATTTCTTTTTTAGATCAATGACTATGTGGACAACTTTGAAGTTTTAAGATGAAAGCATATAATACTGTACCTCAACCGACATGATTGACCATTTTACATGTGTGTAAATAGTATGTTTTAATGTTAAAGAAGCTAAAATAATTAGCTTCTTTATTTTTAGCTCATCATTGTTTTAACCTGCTTTCAAAAATAAAACCCTGTATTATATGTTGTAGTACTGTCTTACTGCAGATTGCTTTAAATTTGGCCCACAGTAAAATATGAATTTCAAAAGATAGTTATTATTTCAGATTTCAAGCCACTATTTTAGCATACTGTAAACGATTAAAGGTAGGGTAAGTGATATTTTTTGGTTAAAACAAAAAGTTTTGTATTAAAAGGTTAAAGCTATATATTTTGATAGTAATCATTGCTATAGAGTGTTTGTTTAGTAACAGGAGTCTCCCCTTCTCTCCAGCTCTTTAATAAACAGGAAATACATTTTCCGGTAGGTGACAAAATCTCAACCAATCAGGAGAAAGTACCCATTTATCAGCTTCATTTTTATAGTGTTCCAGTTCTAATTGTGTCTGCTCTTTTCTTAGTGTCATCACTTCCAATTTCCCTTGTTTAATCTGTATCCTGACTGAGTTCTCTATCCTGATTGGATACAATTGGAAATGAAACTGAAACTGAACTGAAAATGTTCTGTTTAATAAAGAGGCGGAGAGACATGGAGACTCCTGTTACTGAACAAACACTATAGTAATGAGTGCAATCAGAATATAGAGCTATTTAACACTTGTTTTAACCAAAGCAAATCACTTACCCTACCTTTAAACGTGCTAAAAGTGTTAAATATCTCTTGTGATAGCAATCATTATTAGAGTGTGTTTGGTGACTCTCCAGCTCTTTAGGACCCAGAAAATGCATGCTCAGGTCGGGATACCAATTGTATCCAATCAGGAGAAAGAGCTCATACAGGATACAGGTTAAGCAAGTTGAATTGGAAGTGATGATACAAAGAAATGAGAAATGGAACTGGAAGAGTATAGACCAATTATTTGTTTACCAACATTGAGACTGAACACACAGGTGATTGTTTCATGCAATCAATTCCCAACATTGGTGCCGGACCTGCACGTGCAATACTGGTTCTTATCGCTTGCAACCAGTGTGACGTCGTCTGTTAAGGGGTCTATTAAGGCTGGTAATGTGAGGTTAGAAGATTATACATTTGAAGCTGATTGGTAAATGGGTACGCTCTCCTGATTGGCTAAAATTGGCAACCCACCTGAAAATATAATTTCTATTTCTGTAGTTGAACAAGCACTGGTCTATAACAATGATTACTATCACCACATAGAGCTTTAACTTTAACTGGTGTAAGTACTCAAGTACTGTACTTGAGTACAATTTGGAAGTATCTTTACTTTCTTCATTTACAATTCTCAATACTTTTACTTCTACTCCACTACATCTCAGAGGGAAATATTGTACTTTTACACCACTACAATTATTTGAAAACTTTAGTTACCACTCACCAGTTACTTTGTAGATATGGATTATTATTACAAAACACACTAACCACCTCAGCCCTATATATATTTTGGCCATTTGAAATAATAATTGTAGATTGACAATTTTCTAAGGATTTTTTTAATACATTTTGAACTCGTAAAATGGGACATTCTGCACAATGAGTACTTTTACTTTTGGTACTTTGAAGTATATTTTGATGCCGATACTTTTGTACTTTTGCCCGAGTACATTTTGAATACGGGACTTCAACAGAGTATTTCTATATTGTAAGTAAAAAATGTGACCACTTTGTATCAGAGATTCCACTCCAGTGCTGCCCTGAAAGCAACCTGAGACAGGAGTGACAGCGTTTGGGGTGGCAGACAGTACCATCACAGGGGGTTGGGATTAATAGAAGGACATCTGACAGTCTAGGGGTGTATACAGTGGAGATGTTGGGGGTGTTGGTTGCACTAAGGTGGGTGGAAACAGTTAGGTTGAATAAAGTACTTATATGTACAGATTCAGCTTCAGTTCTAGCTAGTTTGAGGTCATTTTACTCATCAAGGTTTATTATATGAAGTCCTTCAGTCAGTGTAGGGGTGAAGGGGATTGAGACAGCGGATGGGTTGGCTAAGAAGGCGTTAGAGAAAGGGATAGTAGAGATGAAGGTTTAGTATTAGTAAAGCGGAAGTTAAGAGTGTAGTATGGGAGAAAGTTCATAGAATGTGGCAAGGAAAATGGGACAGCGAGGTGAAAGGGAGACACCTTTATAGTGTTCAAAAGAGTGTCAAAGTTAAAAGGGTGGGTAGTGGACAGAGGAGAGAGGAGATAGTATTGGTAAGACTAAGGTTAGGGCAATAGCTAACCACGTTGGTTAGCTATAACTGAAATTCAGCTGTATTGTAAAAAGATGAATGTCAATTAAACCACATCCTGCGGGGTTTTAAAGACACCTCTTAAACAGGCGTGGAAAGTAACCACAGTAAATACATTTACTCAAGTAGCCTACTATACTTAAGTACAATTATGAGGTACATTTACTTTAGTTGAGTATTGCCATTCTATGATACTTCATACTTCTACTCCTCACAACGCGACACGTTGCGAGTTTGTAGATCGGTTCAAAAAGGTTGCGTTCACTCTAACTAAATATTTGAATACAGGACTTTTGCATATAACAGTATTTCTGCATTGTGGTATTGCCAGTAAAACATCGGCGTACTTCTACCACTGATGAGGAAGGGCAGTTCCTCTTTACTGAATTTGTATTATGTGGTTACACCGTTATATTAAACCTCTATGGGTTTCACAGCTGACAGATAAACCATTCGGGATCTTGATCTCTCTCAACACTGGTGAGTTTATCATGACACACTCTACTTCCAGAACTCAACACAGAAAACAAGCTTTTGTAGGAAAATACCTATTCAGCTGTCTTGGGTGAATGATACATATTTAATTGTGAATCCAGGAGTATGAGATATCTACCAATATGAATGTCAGATGTTACAGAAATATTTATTTAGCATTTGCATTTATTTGGACACGTTATTTCCAATTATGTATGACATTTTAAATGAATAAGCCATCGCCACAGCTCTTGTATTCAGCTCCTGGCTTCCACACATAATCTCTGGCATCATGCATTTCATCTTTGTTTGTACATGTGAATTATTTTACCTGGTGACAGTGTTTTCTGTATGTCTATGTATGGTCCGTGAAGGTATTGCATCATGTGGTCCCTGACTATGCATTCAGTAATGTAGGAAAGTGAAGTTTCTTCTATTATTTTCTTTCCATAATTTTATTTTGGTAACTTGGTATTTGAGGACAGGGGAATTAAAGACATAATCATCATTATCAGTGGTCATTTGAGGAGGATTATTTATGCTCCAAAAGTACTTAATACAAAAACAAAACAAAACTTGTGTTACCTTTTGTAACTACATATCACTGTGAGAAAGTATTTCCAGTTTTCCACACTGGCATACCTGAAGAATTTGTACAGGGAGACAGAAAATGACATAAGACTCTGTCCCTGTCCTCCACTATAGCCAAGAAGAGACCACTAGTTGAGAAACAGTGCACTAAACCAGTGGTTCCCAAACCTTTTAGCTCAAGAACCAAAAAAGAAATTAGACGTTTGCCCGGGACCAAAACTAGTGAAAATAGCAGATCTACAAGCTCACAGCGAGCTTGTAGATCTGCTACTTTCACTACTTCTTAAACTTTTAAAAAATGTATTTATGGAAATTATTAGTATTAGTAATAGTATTTAATTTTATTAATGAAATGAAACATTAAAAATGATAGGAAAACATCAGTCTGGGTTGTGTGAGGGTTGTCAGGAAGAGGAATCAGTGGATCATGTTCTTATGAATTGTAGAGGGTATGGGACAGAGACGGAGACCATGAGGAATCAGATGAGGGATTTAGGGGTGCAGGAATGAACCCTAAAGGGTCTATTAAGAATGGAAGGAAGGAAACATATTAGAGTATTGTTAGAGTTCTTAAGGGAAACAGGAGTGTATGATAGGATATAGAGTAGTTAAAGGAGGAATTCACCCAAAAAATTACTTATTTTCTATCAATTGCACACCCCATGAAGCCTTGAATTCATGGATTTATTTTTGTTTTTGTGGCATTCCATCCTAAGCCAATAATTTGATGACCGGGTGTGCATCCGGTAGGAGACACAAATAATCTACTTTGTGTCTCCTACCGGATACATTAGCGGGTAGGAGACGGGAATCAAATTATTGGCTTAGGAATGCCACAAAAACAAAAATAAATCCATGGATTCAAGGCTTCATGGGGTGTGCAATTGATAGAAAATAAGCCATTATTGGGGTGAACTCCTCCTTTAAGTGTGTGTGTGTGTGTGTGTGTGTGTGTGTGTGTGTGTGTGTGTGTGGTGGCGGTAATGCACCAAAAACTGGATGCCAACCGCCGTAAAATAAAAAGAAGAAGAAAGAGAAGAAGAAGAAGAAGAAGTGCTGCCCGGATGCCTCGGAACCTTTGTTGGTGTGTAGTTTCTGACGGACTGGAATCAAGTGAACACGTGAAGTAGACTTGCTGTTGACAAGTTTCAGGATCAAATCTTCTATAAAGTGTTTTATTGTTTCTAATGGACGTTATGGACTGATTTCAGGGTAAAGGCAGCTCTGCGTCTATTATAAAGCAAGCTCCATCATACAAAGGTGATTGTAACCAAATATTACTTACATCTGCTCCAAACTGGCATCATTGTGAGGGTAACTTTAGCACAGTGAGTAGCCTGTACTGTTTAGCAAGGACATTGATTGAATAGACCTGTCGTTCTTAAGGCTTAAGCAGTGGTGTCAAGTAACTAAGTACATTTACTCAAGTACTGTACTTAAGTACAATTTTGAGTTTTTACTTTACTGGAGTATTTCCAATTTTCAATTTACTTATACTCCACTACATCTCAAAGGCAAATATTGTACTTTTACTCCACTACAATTATTTGAAAACTAGTTACTAGTTACTTTGTAGATTAAGATTATTATTATTATTATTACAAAACCTTCAGACCTATATACTTTGGCAATTTGAAAATAGTCGATCTACAAGCTCACAAGCGACGCGTTGTGAGCTTGTAGATCTGCTATTTTCAAAGGTATTTGTATACATTTTGTACATTTGAAACTTGTGACATGGGACATTCTCCATGATGAGTACTTTTACTTTTGGTACCTAAAGTGCATTTTGATGCCAATACTTTTGTACTTTTACTCGAGTACATTTTGAATACCGAACTTGTACTTGTAACAGACTATTTAAAAAAAAAATTAAGTGATGATAAAATGATTCAGATCTCTGTTAATGCTTGAGGGAGCACAGAAGGCTTGACCTCTCTATGTCCACTGAAGAGGGTTCATCATCTCATCATCATAAGAACCATTTATTATGATTCCACTTTGACACCATGTTCATCACATTCTGTAGTTGACTGTACTGTATTGCTTAACCCATTAAGACCTGAGGCCGATCCCAAAAATGTCTTCTAAATCCTAACAGTTTTCTAGAAAAACCTATATTTCTATTTCATTGATTCTCAAATGTTTTCATGTCAAGGTCAAGGACCACCCAAAATGATATGTATTTGGCCACCGACCCCCAGCTGAAAATATTTACCGTAGTTCCAGGGACTCCCAGAAGCAACGATTTGAGTTAAACATTTTCAAGATCTTTCAAAAATATCAGATCTACAAGCTCATACCGCGGCACGAAGTGATGCGCTATGAGCTTGTAGATCTGCTATTTTTGAATATCTAAAGTATAAAATATGGCTAAAATCGGAAAAAGTGACACAGATGCTTTCCTGGTTTTAATGGCTTAATAAAATATACTGTAAGTTGTGTGTCATTGTTCTCAATGTATTCCTGCATTTCCTTTCCAGATCAACGACTATGTGGACAACTTTAAAGGAGTTCTCATCATAACCATGGAGCTGCTCTGTGCTCGTCTGATCAGGAGCAGACGCTCCTTCTTCTGTCCTCTTTCAACACAGCTGACACGGAGCTTCCTGAGGAATAAAGCAGGGGGTTACGCTCTGAAGACGAGGCTGATCTCGTCTTCAAAAGAACTGCAGAGGAAAAGCTGTCAAAGAACTGTGAGCCTAGTTGAACTTAACTCCTCAAACCGTCTATGTGGAGGGCGTCTGTTCTCTGATAAGTATTCGGGGACAGTGTTCTTTCCACAGAGTCCCAGGTCTCCTGTTCTAACACAGTGTGGGTCCAGGTCTCCTGTTCTAACACAGTGTGGGTATCAGTTCCACACGTCAGGCCCGCTCAGGGCTATTCCGGTACCCCTCATATGGCTGGTGCTTAAACCACTGCAGAAGATCCTGGCTGTAATACTTGGAAGGTAAGGCACGTGCAGATACTGTGCACTATATTACGCCATAGAGTGTACAGTGTATATAGCCTTTTGCTTTTTTTTTAGCAATACAAGATAACAACAAAGTAACAGCTGACAATGTCTGTCAGCAGACAATGTAAAAACAATTAAAATGGTTGTGGTTTCATGTGTTCTATACATTTTAGAACCATTGTATATGAAGACTGCTCTCTCAGGTTTCTATTGAGATCCACTACCCATAATAGTTCATGGTACATTATTATAATTTGAGCAGTGCTATGTTATGACAATAAAATCATGGATTAGCCTTTCAGAATGCTGTGGTAGCTCATACGGCCTTGTGGCAGATAATTCTGTAAGGTATAGCCTCGATACATTTATAAAAATCAGATGTTCTGCTCTTCATTGTTTCTTATTTGTATTACTCAGCAAATATGATTCTAGATGTGCAATATATTAAAAAGCCCCCCCCCCCTCCCATATATGTATGTAGTCTAATGCCATAAGATGGTGTGGAAGAATGTTGTTTTTCATATAAATATTTGTGTGTTATACAGTAGCTGCATACAATTAGAACTTCTTGTGTAACCAAATTGCTTATCCTTCCTAATGAGAATTAGACAGTTTGTGCAATGGAACCAGACAACCTCTGTAACATTATTGGCTTTATAAGTATTTTGATTAGATCTAGATTTTGACACCCACAAACCACAAAGGAGAGGAAGGAAAATCTCCCAACATTGGCAAACAAGTCCCTTTCAAATGTGTTGAAATCTGTGGTCTCTCTTGACCAACATATTTGTGTGATTTTTGGGGTGTTTTGGTGATTGACACCATCAAAAAATTTGATCCCACGATTTTGTAACCCTTTTTTTCACTCGATGCCAATTTGCTAAGTGATCCTGGGCGCTACACTCCCCCCACCAGCCTAGGGAGGCCAGAGCCGAGCTCATGCCTCCTTCAATGCATGAGAGCCAACTGACCTTCTTGTCACCTGCCAGGGGGGAGCTTCCCCGATAGGACGTAGCGCGTGGAAGGAACACGTTATTCCAACCAGTTCCTTTCCCCTCCATCAGGCGCCTCGCCCCAGCAACCAGGATTACTACATGTTTTTGATGCTTTTGTGTGACGCTGTAGTATGATCAAGTAGGGCGTTAATTTACGAAGTAAAGACAAAGAATATGGACAAAGGAGGTTTCTGCCCGACAGCAACGTCTAGTGTTTTTCTTCTCTCCCTGACGCTAACAGGAGCATCAGGAAGTGGTGGGCAGACCTACCGCCCAACAAGCGGCAGCTCCTGCGCGAGGCGGCCTGGCGGCGCCGATGGCACCTGGCGGCGGCGGGGTCGCTCTTTCTGCTGGTCATAGCCCTGTTCTGTCTGACCCACCTGGACGAGTCACCGGTGACGGGACGCACGCGCCTCCTGGTGTTCAGCAGAGAGAACTACATGGAGCTGGCTGGACTGACGTCAAAGGCGGTAAGTAGAGCATAGAGTTGCGTTTAGAAGTGACCAAGAGTCAACTTTATTGTCACATCACTGGTTTACAGGTGTGAAGAAGGGGGTGAAATGTTTGTTTTTTTCAGGAATGGAGAAGAAAAAGGAGGGCGGAGAGTAAGGAGAAACGTCTTAACATTTAAGAAGCATGTGAAGTTCTGGGCTCTCCTTAGGCTGGCAGCGGGAGAGTAGCGCCCATCATTACATAGGCAATTGGCACTGGGTGAAAAATGGGTTACAAAATCGTGGGATAAAAATTATAGTAAAAAAAAAAAAGCAAGTGAAGAGAACAAAAAATATCTTTATATACACAAGCATAAGAAAACTTCTTTGAATATGCTACTATTCATGCTATTTACAACTTAACCTAAAACAATCTTTGTTCCACATTATAAAATTAAAAGGCTTTGACTGCAGGGTAATTTCAAGCTATACTATGTATGGTTTCAGATAACTCAAATAACGGTTTTGGTTCTAATAATAATTTTGTACTTCATTTTGTGCATTTATACTTCGTTGTATGACTGTGACTATGACCTGCACCGACAATGACTGATCCGCAAGCTCACAACATGTCAGGGATGCAACACGTTGTAGATCTGCTCTTTTCACCGTGGTATGACGGCGCATAAACGATGCATTAGTGGAGTGGACAGATGGACGGAAGGTGGTCATTTAATGGGCTGCAGAGAATGGTTGTTGTCCATGCATGTTTTCTTTCAGTTTGTGGCTCTTTTCCCATGTGCTCTAGTTGTTGTTGTTGTCAGTGTATGTTTTACTTCTATTCTAGTTTATTATGCTGGCATTAATTTATAAACTCTCTCAGACAGATTATTCAACACATTGACACATATTTTTTAGTTTTTATTTTAACCGAATGGGTTCCCAGATTGCACAAGTACAGTAACAGAAAAACGTGTATGTTTCAGTACATGGAGGAGTATGAAGAGCGGCTGCTTCCGGAGAGCGACCCCCGTCATCAGGTGGTGGAGCGTCTGGTCCGCCACCTGTCTGAGAGGAACAAGGAGATTCCTGAAGTGGCGTCCGTTCCCTGGAGCGTCCACGTGGTTCAGGAGCCCACCCGCAACGCCTTCGTCCTGCCTGTAAGTCAGTCAGAGACACCTCATTTATTATGATGGTGTCATCATGTTTTTCTATGTAATGTGAGAGAGATATCTCGTCCGAAGTGGTTAACTCCAGCCAGCCAGCTCTGAAGTAAACTAAAAGAACCCTTAAACCACCCTGGCTCCAGCCCCTGAAATCGCTAGCCTCTCATTCAGGGTCTGGTGACACTGTCGAAGGCGGGGTTTTCTCGGTTGAAAATCTAACCAGCGGCCCGGCCCGTTCGGGTTAATCCAGTATGAACCAATCGCTAAAGAGTCCCACTTTGGCCACGCCCCCATCTCAGAAAACGGCTGCACTGAGAGGGCTTTCAGACTGAATGATGGAGTGAAACTCAGTGTCAGGCCATCCTTAAACCATAGAAATAGAACAATGTGGAACGGACATTGCCATTCATAGCAACGCCGTGCTTCCTTGTCATACACAGAAGAGGAAGTAACGATCCATGGGTGCTTCCGTGTTTGACGCTGAATCGTTTTTCACACGTTGAATTGAATGGTATGCATTGGCAATACGTGTCATTGTGGCCCATAGGAGCCTATCTCCTGTTTCTGTAGCGTGAGGCGGCTTGAAGTACACCCCCCAGCCTTGATGTAAAAGTACAGCTCCTGTACATGACGCTTTGTCACAGGGACTTACCCCCCAATCCAACCCTTGATGCTGAGTGCCAAACAGGGGGGTCCCATTATTATTAGTCTTTGGTATGACCCGCCCGGGGAATCGAACCCCCGACCTCCCAATCTCAGGGCGGATACTCTAACCATAAGGCTACTGAGATGGTAAGACTTCTCATGACCTATCTACTGTATATTACAGGGGTTGACACTAAGGTCTCAGAGGTTTTCATGTTCTACTTGCCCAAAGGTCATGCGCACTTGCCCCGAAAAGTTAATCATGATAGGTAAAACATTTTTTTTTAACTTTATTTGCGAATTCTGGGGCTGTGATATATGGACATACCTCAATATTTATGCCAAATATCTCAATAGCTATACAATATGACTTATTTTAAATTCCACAGACATCTTGTGTTGTGTTTATAGCAAACTAAAGACAGAGTTGCTTCCCCCACTCAAACTCACTTGCCCGTCGGGCAACCTGAAAGCAAACTCCACCTGCCCGAATGTTATATTTACTTGCCACGGGCAGTCGGGCAACCGTTAGTGTCAAACCCTGTATTATTCGTTTTATCTCTACCTTAAACGGATCTGAAATGCTATTAGACCCAGACCCGGGTGTGTGCTTCTCCTGTCTTTCCTCTATAGGATGGGAAGGTGTTCGTGTTTACCGGGATGCTGGATGCAGTGGCAGATGTTCACCAGCTGGCCATCCTCCTGGGACACGAGATGGCTCACGCCATCATGGGTCACGCCGTAAGTACAGTACCAACACTCCCACCCGGCCTGTGTTTGTGTGTCCTTGGCCTTCCATGGTTTCCATGGTTCAATCATATATCGTTACTGTCGGGCAGAAACCTCTTATATTCTAACTCATTGGTTCTCAAAGTGGGGTCCGGGGACTCCCAGGGGTCCTTGAGGGAGTTCCAGGGGGTCCCCAGCTAAATGATGGATAGTTCGGAACCAAATAGACCCTTATGGGTCTGTAACTCTTGAGTGTACAAATGGAACCAAATGGACCTTAACGGGTCCATTTGGTTCCATTTGCACACTAATGTTAAATTAACATAGATTGTACAATATAAAATCAATATCCCAGAGATAGACATGCCATTAAATGGGGCTCCGTAGCCTAAAATGCATGTCAAACTGGGGGTCCTTGAAATTAAAATGGTTAAGAATCACTGCTAGAGCCGTGAAAATCTTCTCTTATGGGGGTCCCTGGCATATCTTTTCTAAAGGGGGTCCGCGGGCTCATAAGTGTCAATTTGGGGGTCCTTTGACAGTTTGAGAACCACTTTTTGTGTTTTTTCATAAATTAATGCCCTACTTTGATCATACTGCAGAATCACACAAAAGCATCAAAAGTAGCAGATCTACTTTTGATGGTTTTGAATCCTAAAAAGTAACACTTTTGGACATACAAGGTTTCCACCCTCGACAGAGACGATATCAAACTGTTCAAGGCTTTCCTTGGCTTTTTGAGAGGCGAGCGGGTAACCTCATCAGCAGGGGGTGCTTTGCATTGAGACGAGTAATTAGAATGAACTCAGAAAGCAGCCTTATGAACGAAGATAGTGTGTAGGTGGTTTACTTGTAATGTCCTGGCTTTTCTATCTGTCTGTAGATCTGCCAGTATTAACCCCGCCTCCATACCCACTCTCTCTACTGTCTGTCTCTGCTATAGCAAAGCAGACATTCTGCTCACCTTCGGCTTCTCGCCATTGAAACACAGATCACACAGAATGTATTTGGCCACTCAACACAGCAAGGAGCTTGCCAGCAAAACTTCATAGCAATATTGTCCAAAAAATAACAAGTCTATGGTTCTTAAGTTCTTAAGAGTTGCAAAAAGAGAAGAAACCCACCATCCATTACAGCTCACGCAGCATAACCAAAGCCTTCTGAAGCCAAAATGATTGTGCTTTCATGTTCTGCTTGATGAGAACGCAACATCTCCCTCAAATGTTTACAGTCCTAGTTCTATGTCGCATAAATTGACAGAGCTCTGTGAAGCCTGGCTGTGCGCAAGCGTGAACACTTTGTGAAAATAGCAGCTGTATTGAATGCTTGTACTCAGTATGATCATTTCAATATGATCATTAGGCTTGTTATGTTATGCTGTACTGTATGTAGTAAACTTAAGGTCATTTTAAGAGACAATAGCAGGAACTTTGTTTTATGTTTTTAAACTGTCATAAAAATGTTTCATAGTTTCATAATGTTTCATAGTGTAATATATATATTCATAAAGTCCTGCACATAAAAATTTGTAGATATGGTGTACGTACATAAAAACCTTGGAAATCATTTTTTGTGCTAAAAGTAAAAACCTTCCAGTTTGTATTCAACCTCTTTTTAAACCAAGAGAAGGAAAGTATAATTTAACTCTCTCAGTGCCAGACCCCGAGTTATCCCGAGTTTTTGGGTTATACCCTCAGTGCCAGAACGAGAAATCCCGAGTTTAAAAAAATGTTCAGAACCCAAGATATCATTATCTGAAGATTTGCAGCTCCATCCACTCTTTGTTTAACCTAAAACTGAAAAAGGCTGTATCTCGCTTCCTAAGCACTTTTTATTTTCTTTGAAAAAACAAAAAAAAAATTCTGTCAAAGTTCGCAATAATTTTTTTATTTCATTGGCACTGAAAGAGTTAAGAGGGTTATGTATTTTTAAAACACGTAAAAAAGTAAGAACTAATGTAAAAGCTAGATGTGTTTTAATGTTGGGAGTTAAACAATGGAATAGCCTTAGTGATGGGTTGAAATTGTGTAGATCTCAGGGGAGATTTAAAAAAAGCATTTAAAAAGTAAAATAATTCAGGGGTACAGTTTTGAGTAAAACATTTTCTTTATTTTTTTCTCTTTTATTTTGCAACATATTTTAAGCAAGGGATAATGTACCCTTTGCCGGTCGTTGTTGATAAATAACCCCCGACAGGATGATTAAAGGTAGGGTAAGTGATTTGCTTTTGTTAAAATAGCTCTATATTGTGATAGTACTCATTGCTATAGAGTGTTTGTTCAGTAAAAGGAGTCTCCATGTCTCTCCAGCTCTTTATTAAACAGAAAATGCATTTTCAGTGCTCTCTCCTGATTGGCTTAAACATTGTCACCTACCTGAAAATGTACTATATTCTGTTTACTAAAGAGCTGGAGAGACCCCTGTGACCGAACAAACGCTCTGTAGCAATGATTACTATCAGAATGTAGTACTTTAACCTTTTAACAAAAAACTAAAAACCCTACCTTTAAACACAGAGACAAGGAAGTGTTGATCAAACAGAATACATTTTTGGTTACTGCATCGTCTATTTCTCGCTTCAAATGTTTTCAAAAACATTCTTGAGAGCAACGTTTAGTTGTAAATGACATTGTGTGTTTGTTTACATGGCTGTCATGTTGGATACGGCACAAAATTCAAGTAGTGCAGCAGGTGCTCTGAGTCTTTGATTAGACAGAGGTCTGTTATGAAGCTCATTGGTCATTATTCAGAAATAACACACCACTGAATTCAGCGATTGACCAATCAGAATCAAGCATTCAACCAAGTCGTGTAATAAGGATTTTTAATATTAATATATATATATTTTTAACTCTCTCAGTGCCAAGCCCCGAGTTATCCCGAGTTTTTTCTGAATGCCCTCAGTGCCAGAACGAGTTTTTTTTCTTTTTTCTTTTTAACATTTTCAGAACCCAAGATATCATTATCTGAAGATTTGCAGCTCCATCCACTCTTTGTTTAACTTATAACTGAAAAAGGCTGTATCTCGTTTCCTAGTTTCCTTTTTACTTTGAAAAAGATTAAATTGCTGGCACAGTATGAACATATTTTTTTATTTCATTGGCACTGAGAGAGTTAAGGATTGTAAAGGATAGGCAAAGAATACGCATTGTGCTTCAGCCTATGGTCACTGAATTTGGATTTTGTGTGTGAGTTGGTTGGATATGTACATTTGTGATGATGACTTGATGACGAGCATGTTTTTGATTTCTTGTAAACAAAGACCAAAAATAAACCATTCATTCATAGATGCAGGGGATAACCTAACTATCCTTTCTAGATCTTTGGTAATAGTCAGCATAACATTATTATATTGCAGTAAGCTTGTCAGGAGCGGGCAATGTGGGCAGGCAGACACACGCACAAGGCTAATCCTCTGTGTGCTATGGCCGGAACCAGACTGACCCACGGCACTCGGCTCCCTATTAATTCACCACAGATGGCAGTTATTTAGTATAATTTTTTTTACACCAGCTATAAAAGCCCATTCATCTTGTGCAGAGAAAGTGTTTAAGAGTCTAATGAAGTTTTGGGTTATTTGAGAGTTTAAAAAAGGTCCTCTGAGGATACACTGATGGGAGGAGGATTTTTAATTAGATGAAGGGAATACGCATTGATGGCCCTGGGTAGTACCCAGTAGGTTTGCTCTATTGGATTGCTTGTTTAAAACCCCCCCCAAATCTCTGTTGCGCCATTAAAAAGTTAGGCTGCAATAGATGGGAACAATCAATATGTTCCTTTCTGCCTCGTTCTGCCCGTTTCACCTCTACAAAAAAAAGACCTTTCTTGCCTCTCTTGGTAATTGTGCCAAAATGGTGCATTTATAAAGTTCTTTTATCCCAAAGAACTTTACAAAATGCATGGCGTTCAACCCAGTCATGAATACATTCACAAACCCAGTGGCTAAACCAGTGGGAGCCGGGGATCAAACCGGCTAACGGTGAGCTTGTACATCGTCTCTGTCGGGTGGAAACCTCATACATAATGTCCGAAACTGTGACCTTTCAGGATTAAAATTCTAAAATAGCAAAAGTAGCCGATCTACAAGCTCAAAACGCGGCACATCCGGACATGTTTTGAGCTTGTAGATCTGCTATTGTTGATACTTTTGTGTGAAGCTGTAGTATGACAAATAGGGCATTAATTTACCCCAAAACATCTAAAACATTGAAATGTGGAGATATGGGGATGCCATCACCATACACACTCATCTTCTCTCCCTCTGCACCCCCCCCCCCCCCCCCATCCCCCATCCAGGCAGAACAGGCCAGCCTGTCTCACATGGTGGACTTCCTGTCCCTCATCCTGTTGACAGCCATCTGGGCCGTCTGTCCTCGGGACAGCCTGGCCGTGCTGGGACACTGGATCCAGAACAAGCTCGTAGAGGTGAGACACATCCACATGGTGGCACAAAGCGGGTGTGTGAGAATAACATACAGAACGGGTACATTTGGTCTACCACTCTTCTGATTCCATTCTCTCCTCCCTCTCACCACAACCTCCTCTTGTCTCCCTTTCTCCTCTCTCTCCTTCATTCTCCTTCATTCAGTTGATGTTCAGTCGTCCTTATAGCCGGAAGCTGGAGGCTGAGGCTGACCAAGTTGGATTACAGCTTGCTGCTAAGGTATTCTAACAATATTAACCCATTAAGACCTGAGGCGATTCTTAAAAATGTTTTCTAAATCCTAACAGTTTTTTGAAAAAAAAAATCAAACACATTTTTTTTCAAGATTTTTCAAAAATAGCAGATCTACAAGCTCATAGCGCGGCACTCGGTGCCGCGCTATGAGCTTGTATATCTGCTATTTTTGAATAGCCAAAGAAATCTCATGTGACATAGATGCGTTCCAGGTATTAATGGGTTAACAATAACGATACTACCGCCACCATCACCATCTCATGATCATCGGTATCATATTGCATGACATAATCTCACTTGAAAGCTCACATGCGACGCATTGTGAGCTTGTAGATCTGCTATTTTCAAATGGCTGAAATGTATATAGGGCTGAAGTGGTTTTGTTATAATAATCTAAATCTACAAAGTAACTAGTAACACGTTTTCAAATCATTGTAGCGGAGTAAAAGTACAATATTTGCATTTGAGATGCAGTGGAGTAGAAGAAAAAGTATTGAAAATTGGAAATACTCCAGTAAATTCAAAAATACCTCAAAATTGTACTTAAGTACAGTACTTCAGTAAATGTACTTAGTTACTTTACACACTGGTTGTAGTTAGTGTGGGGAATATATATTCCTCTAATCTGGGTGTTCCAGAGTAAGGCAGACCACAAACCCTGTAGTCTGCCTACAGGCCACTAGGGGGCACTGTTGTCAAATACAAAAAACAACATTCCCAGGAATTGTCAGTGAAGAGAGCTTCTGCTCTGCATGAAATAGGAGCTCACTGTGTGTGTGTGTGTGTGTGTGTGTGTGTGTGTGTGTGTGTGTGTGTGTGTGTGTGTGTGTGTGTGTGTGTGTGTGTGTGTGTGTGTGTGTGTGTGTGTGTGTGTGTGTGTGTGTGTGTGTGTGTGTGTGTGTGTGTGTGTGTGTGTGTGTGTGTGTGTGTGTGTGAGAGAGAGAGAATTTGTACATGTGTGTTGGTGGTGCACGTAATTGTATATTGTTGCTGTCAGGTAGAAACCTTGTATCTCCATATTTCTCATACATCAATGCCCTACTTCAATGGTTCTCAACCAGTGGTCCGGGGACCACCAGTGGTCCTTGAGGGGGTTCCAGGGGGTTCCCAGCAAAAGGTGTTAATACATTTTCACCACTTTTCCATATTGTATACGTTCGTTGGAAACCACTGCCCTACTTCATCATAGAAGAGTGTCGCACCAAAGTAGTGAGAATAGCACGCGTCACGTTCTGAGCTTGTAGATCTGGATTTTTTTATTTATTTTTTTAATAATTATCAAAAAGAAACGGTTTTGGACATTTTCCACTGGACAGCAACGATATGTGTGTGTGTGTCCTCCATAGGCATGCGTTGACGTGTGTGTGTCCTCCATAGGCATGCGCTGACGTGTGTGTGTCCTCCATAGGCATGCGTTGACGTGTGTGTGTCCTCCATAGGCATGCGCTGACGTGTGTGTGTCCTCCATAGGCATGCGTTGACGTGTGTGTGTCCTCCATAGGCATGCGCTGACGTGTGTGTGTCCTCCATAGGCATGCGTTGACGTGTGTGTGTCCTCCATAGGCATGCGCTGACGTGTGTGTGTCCTCCATAGGCATGCGCTGACGTGTGTGTGTCCTCCATAGGCATGCGCTGACGTGTGTGTGTCCTCCATAGGCATGCGCTGACGTGTGTGTGTCCTCCATAGGCATGCGCTGACGTGTGTGTGTCCTCCATAGGCATGCGCTGACGTGTGTGTGTCCTCCATAGGCATGCACTGACGTGTGTGTGTCCTCCATAGGCATGCGCTGACGTGTGTGTCCTCCATAGGCATGCGCTGACGTGCGAGCGGGCCCAGTGTTCTGGCAGCAGATCGAGCTCTCAGACCAGCTGAGTGGAGAGCCCACCATCCCAGAGTGGCTGTCCACACACCCCTCACACAGGAACAGAGTCACTCAGCTGGACCGCCTCGTACCGCAGGTACATACTGTATGCACGCACACACACATACACACACACGCACACACACACACACACACACACACACACACACACACACACACACACACACACACACTCCTGTTCACTTACGAAATCAGAGTGAAAGTGGAGCTTTCAGAAAAATATGCCAATATGTACATTTTATGTATGTATATATACTGTACATTTATGTATCTAATACCTTTTCCTGGCAAACGTATCTGTTCAAAGTGAGGAGAAGGAGATGTCACTCCATAGTGAACTGACCCCTTTTCAGGTGGTTTAGGAGGAGCAGTGTAACTTCAGGAGTAGGGGTGGGACGATATGGGTATCTCACAATACGATATCTGTGGCGATATTAGGCCCTCGATAACATTAATATCACGATATTCGATATATTGCGATATCACAATATATTGCATGAAATTTCACCAACGGTATATAACGATAGTCCTTGTATTCAATTCATAAACACATAAAATAGCACCAAACAGTTCAAAATCATCATCACACAAATACAGAGTTGGAAAAACAACGTATATCAAAAAATATATATATTTTGAATATAGATATTTTAATATAGATATTTTTCGGCAGTATATCGATTATTTATCGCGGGAGGAAGTATCGCGATATATCGCGATATCGATATATCGTCCCACCCCTATTCAGGAGTCTTAATAGGGCTTTATAAACGTCTGAAGATGGGACAGATAATACTATAATGTTTCATGTTAAGACCATTCAACCCCTCTTTTCCTGCTTAGTCCGCAAAAAGTAGTGACAACACACACACACACACACACACACACACACACACACACACACACACACACACACACATGTATGTGTGGGGAGGAATCAATTGCCGTAACGACTAAATTGGGGAGAAAGAAGTTGTAAAAAAAAAAGAGAAGGAAAATGATGTAATTGAACAGTCCAGCGCCCCAATATCCAATATCCAGGTACCTTACCGCCGTCCCACAAACTGGTCTCATAATAGGCTACGATACTGCTGTGAAATGATTATAATTAATTTTTAGTTGCTGTTGGTACAGTAGTCAAGTCATGGCTTTCAGTTCCCACCTGATGTCATGAGGGAGTTCAGACTGCTCCAGATCGTACTGAATAACTGCTAGCTTACATAACGTCTTAAGACTAGGACTCAAGTCTAAGATAAACAGTTCATTCCCGATCCTGAATCCGGCTCCAAAGACGATGCGGTCTCCCACCGCGCAACAGCCCATACCACGCATTGGACGCGGGTCGTTCCCCCTGGGCTCAACCCTCTTCCAGGAGAAGGTGTCTGGATTGAATTTCCACAGGCCAAATATCAGGCCACCATATATGTACAGCTCTCCATTGTAGGTAAAGGCTGAATGACCGTAGCGTTCTTCTGGAAGATGCTGTGTAGAAGGTGTGATCAGCCAGCAGTTGGTTTCTGTGTCAAACACTTTGATGGTGTTGTAATATGCTCTAAAGTCTATCCAACCCCCAAATACCAACATCTTTGTCCCGATGATGGTGGCAGAGTGACGTGAAGAAGCCGGTGGTGGAGTTCCTCTGGTGTTAATCAAAGACCAGACCATCGTGGTGGTGTCCAACTTGTACATGTCATTAGTGTGGGGACGATAGTGTGATCGTGGTGGATGGGTGTCACCTCCATGTATATACTTGACCTTCCCCAAGACACATGCTGAGTGGTTCATCCTCCCATCTGGAACAGTCCCAGAAACCCTGGGTTTGAACCATCTGTGGGTGTCGAGATAAAGTATAAAGCACGTTGTCACACTCGGTTGCATCGCGGTTATTAGACCCTCCCCAGATGTAGACGATATCTTCCATCAGCAGAGCTGTGTGACCCTCACGCCAGGGGGGAACCTCAAGGTGACGTTCTCTTCTTGTTGTCACCGGGGTCAGCTTCCTCCAGCAAAGACACTGTGTTGAAAACGTGGACATCAATCTGGGCCGTGGTTTCATAATAGCGCCAGGGGTTGACACTAAGGTCTCAGAGGCACTTGCCCGTCAGGCAAGTACAGGTCATTTTCTACTTGCCCACAGGTCTTGCCCACTTGCCCGAAAAGTAAATCGTCCTTTATAAAATGATAGGTTAAATTTGAATTACCATTCAATTAAACACTTATTTTTTTACTTTCTACTTGCGAATTATGGGGCTGCACGATAAAAAATTTCATACCTCAATATGTATGCCAAATATCTAAATAGCTATGAATATGACTATGGGTTGAAGGTAGGGTAAGTGATATTTTTGGGTTAAAACAAAAAGGGTTTTGTTATGGGTTAAAGCTCTATTCTGATAGTTCTCATTGCTATAGAGTGTTTGTTCAGTAACAGGGGTCTGTCTGTCTCTCCAGCTCTTTGATAGACAGAATAAAAAATTCCAGTTAGGTGACACCATTTCAGCCAATCAGGAGAGAGTACCCCATTTATCAGCTTCATTTTTATAATGTTCCAGTTCCAATTTTACATGCTAATTTCTTTGTGTCATCACTTACAATTTCACTTGTTTAATCTGTATCCTGTCTGAGTTCTCTGTCCTGATTTGATAAAATTGGTATCCTGACTCGAAAAGGCATTTTCTGTTTAATAAAAAGAGCTGGAGAGACAACGTGTGCACCTGCCCGTGGGGCAACCAGATAGCAAACTTCACCTGCCCTACCATTTTATTTACCTGCCCCGGGCAGGCGGGCAGGTGTTAGTGTCAATCCCTGAGCGCCCTCCGAAGGTTTACACCTTGTCTTCTACCGCTACAGCAGAATAATCGCTTTGTTGTTGTCCTCCATTCAGATGTAATATCCAGCAGAACATCTCTCACGCTGTAGATCAAACTGAATCTGTTAAACCTTGCTCTGAGAAACAATGGAGTCGCTTATATTGGTTCAGAGGCACAAATGTCACGTAAAGGTTTTAGGGATGGGTATTGGCAAGAACCTCACGATACGATACGTATTACGATACTTGGGTCACGATACGATTATATCACGATATATTGCGATACGATACATACTGCCATACATTACGATATTATTGCGATATATTGCGATGTATTGCACGCTTTTGGCAAATAAAGGTGTCAGATATATGACCAAATAACATGATACATCAAACACAAGTTAAATATTGCAATTTGTCAACAAAAAACACCAATTGTGTTGGTGGGGACACACTCAATTTCCCTGGGACCCACTCAAAGTTCACCTGTGGGACCCGGGGAACAACATCACTGTAAAGTCAACTTTGGTCATAATAGATGAGCTGCGTGCGTGCGTGTGTGTGTGTGTGTGTGTGTGTATAGAAGATAGGGAGATAATAACAGAGGATAAGTGTTGTGTGTGTGTGTTTAACCTTGAGTGTGAGTAGAACTGTTGGAACAGCATTCTGTTCTCACCATCAGCGAGTCAGGGCAGGACATAGGAACAGATGGGTAAACCACTAATTGTCCATCAGGTAGGTATGTGCGTGCGGTTTAGTGCCCGCGCACTTGTGTGTGTGTGTGTGTGTGTGCGCTGTCTGTACTTCTCCATGCCTCCTATTGAATCCCTATGTGACAGATTAACCTCCAGCTACCGTCATTGAAGAGGCCGGGCTGTGGCCACAGGCAATGAAGTGGTGATGACTGCTGTTTAGGGATCCATCAGTCTAGTATATTGCATGTGTGCAATGTTTATATCTATCTGTGTTGTGTGTGTGTGTGTGCGTGCCTGTTTGCATGTGTGCGCATAAGTCCTTAACGTGTGTACGTGCGTGTGTGTGTGTATGTGGGGGGAAAGCAGGCTGTCATCGACACAATATCCTGTAATACCGGTGTCACACCCAACATGATAACAATCCATTGCATCATAAGGGTTTATACTTAGTTGCGGGCCAGTGTCGCGCAACGAACATAGCAGATCTTCAAGCTCACAAACCGTCGCAGCGTGTGGTAAGCTTGCAGATCTGCTGTCTGCTCTGTAGGTTATAGATCTGCTGTACCTGGCTTTAAGTGAAGCAGAGCTCAGAGTCTGTGCATGGTAAAACTAGTGCACGGTGTTGGGTGTTTCACCTTGTGGAGGTGAACGTGTGGAGCCTTAAGACAGCCTTCACGTCCTGTTCGGACGGCACTCGGGCTCCTTTAGAACACATCCTCCTGCGAAGCATGGAGGATTGTGAAACGGGTAGTCCTTTTTTCTTTTTTTTCCCTTCTCCATTTTCACACATCGTTGCTGTCGGGCGGAAACCTCTCATCTCTAAATGAACGCCATACTTGATCATTCTACAGCCTCACACAAAAGCATCAAAAGTAGCAGATCTGCAAGCTTGAAACGCTGCGCGAAGCGACGCGTTTTGAGCTTGTAGATCTGCTACTTTTGCCATTTTTTTTATTTGAATCCTGAAAAGTTACAGTTTTGTACATATGAGGTTTCCACCCGACAGAGACGATACACAATTAGTATTAGTATTGACTTAACAATTCCTTAACTCCGAAATCCCTCCCACACCCTTAGCGTGGAAAAGCTGTGCGTGTCTGTCTGTGTGAGAGTTTGAGTGGATCCATACTAGCCAGTGTTAGCTAGTGTTAGCTGTGAGCCTCTGCTAGCACATCATGACATGTTGAGACTCTTTCTCTCTTCACTCCCCCCTATCCATCTCTGTCTCTCATCGTCGTCATCAAACCCCAGTGCGCTCTGTGTCTTCGCCCCTCAGTCTTCTCATCTGTAAATGTGACTGTTTTCTGTCATCTCGCGTGTGCCCATTCTTCAGGAAATCAGAAAAATGTTTTTATAATTGTTTTAAATGAGTTAATAGCCCCGTTAGACTCTTCACATAATAGAGTATGTCTGACATAAATGTCAGAGCTTAAATCGACATGTACCGTATTTTCCGCACTATAAGGCGCATCTGAGTATAAGGCGCACCTTCAATAAATGTATTATTTTCATGTATAGGGCGTACCGCATTATAAGGCGCATCCGCACTATAAGGCGCACTGACGGTGCGGCTTATAGTGCGGAAACCAAGGGAACCAATATTGATACATATATAAGGCGCATCGGATTATAAGGCGCATCCGCACTATAAGGCGCACTGACGGTGCGCCTTATAGTGCGGAAAATACGGTATATATGAAATAAATGCACAAACATGTAGCTAAGATATAAGGTTATGGCTAGCAACCTCTAATTCAAGTGGTGTTTTCTCTACGTTTTAACATGACCTCAGTTCTATAAGCTGTAGTTTCAAAACTATTCACTCAATCTTATTAACCAATACATCATTATTTTGCTATGATTCCCTGCTTTCATATGATGAAAAATGCTAGATGACTGTCTCCCAGTCAAATTTGGTCACAAATCGTTTTGTCTCGTCTCTAGGCTCTGGAGTTGAGGGAGAGCTGTGACTGTCCTGCTCTCCCTGCCACAGACCCCCGCGCTGTCTTCTCCAAGAGCGTCCGCCTGTTGCTGGAAAACGCTAAAGCGGGCCACGAGAGGGAGGAGGGGGACAAGGGGTCAACGGTCAACGACACGCGGCCCGGGGTACTCGCCGCAGCTCTCCTCCTGGCCCGGCCGCCCGCGGGGGGTCCGGTCGCAGCCTCGGCGGTGTTCGTGGACACAGCGGCCGCACCGGTGGTCACCACACCTCGGGCCCTAGTAAGCCCAGGCGTGGTGGTGGTCCCCCCCGCTGAGGGAGGACCGGCCGCCGCCTCACTGGATGCTCAGCCCTGCCTCACGGTGGTCTTGGATCCTCCAGAAGCATCCAGCTGCTGACTGACTGACTGACTGGCTGACTGACTGACTGACTGACTGACTGACTGACTGGGTGACTGATCGAATGACTGTTATCGTTGTTGTCAGGCAGAAATCTTAGTTCATATTCTATCTTTTTGTGTTTTTTTATTGTAAATTAACGTTAACTCTTTGACTGCCCTTGACGCGATAACGCGTCAATTGCTACTTTGTCCAGTTGGCCGTCGACGCGTTTGACGCGCTGGACACGTGTTCATTGTTTAATCTCTGATCGCGCTATGCTGCTTAATATTCAATGTTATTTTCGAGTTCCACTTACTTCACCCACATCTGCATCCGGTTTCATGACCTGGGTTCCGTTTCCGGTTTTTGATTTTTCCCCCGGTCATTTTCGTCCAGGATAGGTAAACAAATGTTTTTTCACACGATATAACAAACGAACGGACAGGTTCTCTTCGCCGTCGTGTATCACATCGTAATTTTGGCCGATCGGACAATCTGACAGTGATATACATCCGTTCTGATGTATATCACTGTTTAAAAGTGTGTGTGAGGTGCGAGTGGCTCAAAGAGCTGATCAAGCTGTCATGTGCTGCTCTCTAGTGGCGGATTTGTGCGCCGTCTTTAAAAAAAGCACTCTGATAATATATTTTCATGAAAAATGACAAAATATAAAAATAAAAAACACGAAAATTGCTGGCACTGGGGGAGTACTTTATGAAAATACTCTGGCAGTCAAAGAGTTAACCTACATGATCATACCACTGGGTCACACAAAAGTGTCAAAAGTAGCAGATCTACGAGCTCGAAATGCGACGCGAAGCGACACAACGCGTTTTGAGCTTTTGAATTTGAATCCTGAAAAGTAACAGTTTTGGACATACAGTATGAGATTTCCACCCGACAGAGACAATATGTTAGTTCACTGGTTCTTAAAGTGGGGTGGACCCCCCTCTTCCAGGGGGTCCCCAGCAAAAGTAGTTAATAATGCATCAAAGTCACTCTAACCGCTTTATCCCTATATACGCTGGCTATTTGAAAATAGCGATGCAACTTGGGCTTGTAGATATTTGCAAAACAATCTTGAAAAATCTCGGGAATATACATTTAAAAAATGTAAATCTTGTATGGGTTGGTCTCTGGCACAAAACATTTTTGGATGGGGGCGGGTCCTTGACATGAAAGAGTTTGAGAACCACTGTGTTAGTTGACAGTTGTTAGTTCTGCCACTGAAAGTCTGTTTCCGTCCCCTTCCATTACATTTCAAGTCTGTGCTGCAATACGACTACTGATAACTGTGTGTGTGTGTGTGTGTGTGTGTGTGTGTGTGTGTGTGTGTGTGTGTGTGTGTGTGTGTGTGTGTGTGTGTGTGTGTGTGTGTGTGTGTGTGTGTGTGTGTGTGTGTGTGTGTGTGTGTGTGTGTGTGTGTGTGTGTGTGTGTGTGTGTGTGTGTGTGTGTGTGTGTGTGTGTGTGTGTGTGTGTGTGTGCGTGCGTGCGTGCGTGCGTGCGTGCGTGCGTGCGTGCGTGCACTGAGGGACTTGCTGTCGGCTGCAGAGTGAATACAAAGAAGCCACATTATCATGTTGATAATTAGACGACCTCAAATAGGGACATGCCGGATTCATTAGTGAAGATTCCATACATTGCTACATTAGCATACGTTCTTCATTAAAAGACAACAAGAGTAAGCACTTAGTGAGTGTGTGTGTGTGCTTGCACGTGGCAGTGTGTAAGTGTATTGGTGCACATGTTGGCGGGTGCCAGGCACTCGGTGAACTCTCTCCATGTGATCAGTTCTCAATCAATGACAATCAGTGACTTTGCCAGAAAGGACTGCTGTCCTTCTACTGTATGTGTGAACTCTGACTTCTACTGTTAAGACACATTAAATCTATGGTTTAGATATTTTATTTTTTTTCCAAAAGGTGATTGGTTCTCGGGAGGACTTTTTGATATCGTTGTTGTCGGGCAGAAACCTCGAACCTCCATATTTAAACTTTTTGTGTTTTTGCGTAAATTAACGCCATACTTCATACTACAGCTTCACACAAAAGCATCAAAAGTAGCAGATCTGCAAGCTCTAAATGCGGCGCGAAGCGACGCATTTAGAACTTGTAGATCTGCTACTTTTGCTACTTTTGAATTTTAATCCTGAAAAGTAACACTTTTGGACATATGAGGTCTCCACCCGACAGAGATGATATGAACCAGGGGAATTATACGGTACATGTGTGTGTAGACCACTGTTGTTTTACTGTGACACGAACAGTGTGGAAATGTTCTGATTGGGTATGATATGACAGTATAGAATGTTCTGATGGTGATATTTAAAACACTTTAAACATGGTGCCCTTATTTTTTTTGTGTGCCATTATAGGAGAACATTTTCAAACAAATTTTAAAACCATTAAAAAAATTTTTTGAAATGAATGAATGAAAAGCTTTATTTCGAACATGTTGTTAAAAATAAACGTGTTATGTTGATAATAACTGACCTACAAGCTTGTACATAGGTCATTTACACTATTTGTCGTACAACAAAGTATATCGGGGCTTAAGTGTGTTAAGCGATAATGCACGGAGTCCAGGAGTGCCATATCGTGAGATACTGGGATTAGCATGCTGTGGCTGTAGGTCATAGTTCAGCATAGCAGTCCCCGTATCTCAAGGCATAGCACAACCTTGAGTGTATTACTGCTGTTCTACCACTTTAATTATTCATATTTACGATTAGAAAACGAAAACGTGCTATCATGCTATTAGCGGCTGGTGGTGGCTGTTGCTAGGTTACAGGTAAGATAAGGTGGATGCATTCGGAGTGCATACATCGGGAGATATTGGCAAGCATTAGAATTCTCAGCCAATCAATGCAAGGTTGATAGTAAACATGTTGTATAAAATACGGTACTTAAAATTGTGGTTCATGTCAATGACCCCCAAATTAATAGGTATTTGACCACGAACACCCATCAGAAAGACCCCTACAAGAGAAGATAATGTGTTAAAAAATATTCAAAAGGATTCCAAAGTTTTCACAAAATAGCAGATCTACCACTGCACAAAATGGTAAATGGTGCATTTATATAGCGCTTTTATCCAAAGCGCTTTACATTGATTGTGCCATTAACCCATTCACACACACATTCACACACCGATGGCGGAGGAAACCATGCAAGGCACCAACCTGCTCATTGGGAGCAATTAGGGGGTTCAGCGTCTTGCTCAAGGACACCTGATCTCACAACAGGTTGCATTGCGATGCGTTGGTGAGGGGGGACCCCTTCAAGGACCCCTAGGGGTCCCCAAACCCCATTTGAGAGCCACTGATTTAAAGCATACCTTTTTGTAAGATGCGTATGCATTGTATCTGCCTTAAGTCATTCACTGCCAGAATTTTTTGTTTTTGCGTTTGCCCACTGCCAGAGATTTTTTATTGAAAAAAAAAAAGTACTCAGGAGCCGAGATACAAAATGTTTAAGTTTTAAGTTAACAAGGAAGTGGATGGGAGTCTAGATCTTCGAAAAATCATATCTCCTTGGTCTTTGGGTCAAATTTAATATATATATATATATATATATATATATATATTTTTTTTAAATTAAAAGTCGTTTTAGTCGTTCTTGGCAGACAGGGCTTATGGGACAGAAGTAGTTTTAGTCGTTCCAGGCAGGGAATGAGTTAATCTGATCTTCAGGCAGATCTACTCTGCTACATTGACCTGAACCAGGACGAGCCCCCAATGTTACCATCGGAATTCATACCTGGGCCTCTTGTGTGGGAATTCAAACTACCGCTCATCCAAAAGGGAATCCCCCCTTCACATATTAGGCCTCTTGCTTTCAGGCAGGCTTCACTGCTACTGCACATGGACACTGTTGCATAGAACCTAAACGTACTCCTTTGGGATTTTCTCCCACAGACTGACCTGATGTTATGCTTAAGGTGTCCCTAGATGAACGCTCTTGCTTTTATTGGACCTTATTTCACTGTCAAAGAAATAGGTCTCCATTGCGATATACATGTCAGTATACGTGTAATTTTATACAATGTAGTGGTGTGTAAACAATACACCTTTTCCAAAGTCAAATGTTTCGTAAGGGAAGTCTCCGTTAAGGCTGTGTAGTATGGAATACAATTTATATTGTGTAATAATTTGAAATACTGTCGTTAATGCTATGCAGTAGCTATTGCAGTGGCATATGCCTTTTTCTAAAAATGTCAATGTAAAAATGCTTCAGAAAGGGTGAAGTGCTAGTTTGGCAACTGCATAGCAGCTATTATAATACTCTTAAATGTATTAATAGGATATATTTTGCACAGTACAGAGGTATTTAAGAACATTCATTATGCAAAACAGAATAAAATACAAAACATTAAGTAACTTCCATTTCTGAAAAACAATTAAATCTGTCAGCAAAAAAGTTAAAATAAAAACTTCCTAATACAGCAGGGAAAATACAACAAATATACAAAAACACGCTCTACCGGTCAGCATGGCCATGGGGGTTTGGTATGGTCAAAATCCATACCTATAAGCTCACACAGCGCGCTTATGAGCTTATAGATCTGCTATTTCTGGTCTGAGACGCTGTCATACGGCGGAGCATAAATGAATACTGAATATTTGGAATAATTTAGTTTTTTACATAAATCTTCTATTCTGGGTGTCCCTGGCACAAAACCTTTTCAAATGGCGGTCCGTGTCAATTTGAGGGTCCTTGACATGAAAAAGTTTGAGAACCACTGTTCTAGACGGCTTGTTCTTTGCTTAAGCTTGCTGCCACAGTGACGGAGCCTTTCTATGAAAGTAATCATGTTGATTACGTCTGTATTGTGTCAGCAGAATGGTGCTCTGCTCTGAAAGTGACAAGCACAAAATAAATGTTTTTTTTGGATAGTAAATTGTTTCTGTTGGCAGTTTTTCAATGCAAGATGGTTGACATTATTCTGTTCTCTTCCTAACAGAACAGGAGGGTTTGAGTCATGAACCACTGAGCAGTTTAAACTTGTGTAAGAACGCAACTTGAAGAGAAAGACAAAGGTGTGTGTGTTAGTGTGTGTGTGTGTGTGTGTGTGTGTGTGTGTGTGTGTGTGTGTTACTATACTACTATATAAATGTAGGCTACGTTGTATGGTTAAAACATATTTTTAAAGATAGGTTTACAATCTTTTACAAGGATTAGGTATTTAGAGGTCAGGTTTGGGGGTTAGAGTTTTCCCTATTTTATAATTGTGTGACTTGTGTCTTATAGTTGCCAGGTGATGTCACACACCGAAAAATCGCAGATCTACAAGCTCACAACACGGCGCAGCGTGGCGTGTTGTGAGCGTAGATCTGCTATTTTTCAGCTATCGTTCACCTACTGTATGTGTTGCTATTTTTCGGCTATTTCAAACTATTCTCAATGCTGTCGTAAAATGTTGATGTCCTCACAAGTATAGTAACACACATGTGTGTGCGCTCCTGTGTAGCTTTTAATGACAAGTTCTAATTAAGTTATTTAATATAAGTACAATTTTGTAATTGGATGGCTGTGTAATGGCTTTTTATTGGGCAGTTAATAACAGCGGTTCTGACTGGATGGCGATGTAACCGAGATTTCAGAGGCTTAATGACGACCGAATAGATTCCTTTTGCACTGGCAATTGTGATTGCATGGCTTTGTAACAGTGATTCTGATTGGATGGCTTTGTAAGTCGCTCTGGATAAGATCGTCCGCTAAAAGCTTACATTTCGTAAATTGTGATGCAGATTCTCTTTGGAACAGCAACCACTTACCGGTTAACCCTCTATTCTTAGTGAAACGGACCTGAGTTGCAACTGTACTTGGACCGCTTTTCTTCCTTCTACACCAAATTTCTTCACCAAAAATAGACGATCGACAAGCTCACAACAGCGCTATGAGCTTGTATATCTGCT
>NC_137607.1:6593216-6595716 GCF_963280865.1 Gymnoscopelus braueri
CCTGAGCCAATGTTTATGCCAGTCACACGGCTATGAGTAGTTGTGTGGGAGTTTGAATGCCTGATCCCCCCAAAAGACCCGACATTGTTTTGCTGTATATTTGCTGTTGTTTTGTGAGGGCAGACATTTTTTTTCATCAAATGAACACGGCAACCCACGCAGAGAGTAGGAATAGGCTCTTCAGGGACTTTTTCAGAGGCTGTCAATCACGGGGAAATAATGGATAGTGGAAATAATGTCTTTTAGCTGGAGCCCCCCCCCCCCCCCCCCGCCCCCCCCCCTGGAGATTGGGAACCCAGTTCAGTGGAAAAGAGTGAAGCATGATGAAGGTCCAGGGTCAGGGAGGGAATGTCAGTATTTCCCATCCAACACACACAGTACAAGTCTTCTCCTAATGGGTCCATGTGTCCTCTCTCCATCTTATCTTATCATCTTGATCTGTACATGCTGTCTGTGTGTGTGTGTGTGTGTGTGTGTGTGTGTGTGTGTGTGTGTGTGTGTGTGTGTGTGTGTGTGTGTGTGTGTGTGTGTGTGTGTGTGTGTGTGTGTGTGTGTGTGTGTGTGTGTGTGTGTGTGTGTGTGTGTGGGTGTGTGTGTGTGTGGGGGGGTGTGTGTGTGTGTGTGTGTGTGTGTGTGTGTGTGTGTGTGTGTGTGTGTGTGTGTGTGTGTGTGTGTGTGTGTGTGTGTGTGTGTGTGTCTCTCTTCCATGGTCTGGCTGCTCTAAGGCTATTAGATATAGGGATGTTAAACACATGTCCCTTTTTTCTCTTGACTGCATCGATTCCCATCCTCACAGTGGAATCACATTAATATTAAACCACGTTTGATACAAGACAGTCTCTCTGCCTCTCTCCATTGAAACCCCCCCCCCCCCCCACCTGTCTCTCCTTTTGGCCTGAGTTAAGTCTCAATAAGCAACTGGCGTCTCAATCACTGTTGAGAGAGAGAGGGGAGCCGGACATGACACTGAAGAACATGACACCGACAGGGTGTGAAAACCTGAAGTCATTTTAGATCTGCTGGCGGCGGTGTTGTTGAGCCAAACTTATGCTCCGTCGCACGATGTCGTAGTGTTGATTTTGACAGCAAATTTTGATTTCGTTTTAGTCATAGTCTTTTGAATAAAATTCCATTCAGTTTTAGTCATATTTTAGTCATCTGAAATGTTTTAGTTTTTGTCTAGTTTCAGTCAACTAAATATCATAAGATTATAGTCGACTATATCTACAGTTGATTTAGTCGACTAAAATGTATGTTGGCGGTGCCTTGATGGTGTCATAATGGCAGATTTTACACTTGTTTGCATGTTGAAAATAGCCGATCTACAAGCTCACAACGTGTCGCAGCGTGACGCGTTGTGACCTTGTAGATCTGCTATTTTCAGCATGCACACCCTAGCGCAACCAAACATAAAATTACTTGTCTTTTAGTTCTACTGGATCTCTTCTCCACTCGTCTCTCTCTAACATTTTGGTCTAGTTTTTATTTGTTGACGAAATTGTCAGTATATTTAGTCTTCGTTTTAGTCATCATAGCTTAGTTTTTATTTAGTTTTTGTTTAGTTTTCGGCGGTGAAAAAAGGTAGTCAACGAACATTTTTCGTCATAGTTTTAGTCGACGAAATCAACACTGGCAGTTGAGTCAGTATAGGATACAACAGCAGTGACAAGACAATGTGGGGAGGAAATAATTGGCATAACTAAATTGGGGAGAAAAAGTGGTCAAAAGCAACTAAGTATAAATCAGGCTTTACTGGATTTTGTCAGCATTATTTGCAGTTATTCGTGGTATTGGAAAGATAAACTACATATTTCTTGGTATGCTAATAGGCATCTCATAGAATGCTTCATGCTCATGACATCTCCAGCAGGATCATACACATCATAATGAGGAATAGGGGGGAAATACCGGCCAATTCCCAGTGACCTTTTACGCTCATGCAACAAAAATTAAGCTACAGGCCGAACTGAAATATACGTCATTAATCTTTCGAGTTATATTTATATGCACGGTTAAAGGTCAAGAAGGCTCCTCACATTACCTGTTACTGAAGAACGAAAAAAAAGAGAGAAAACAACAGGCAGGCATGATTTCTGTATCTCCTGTGAACCTTCGGGGAGAGACCCAGTAATTGTACCTTTGGCCGGCTGCCCAGCCATGTGGGGCGACCCGCGGCTCATACAAAATGGAATCCGTGGCAGACCTCTTGACCGCTGGGTGCCCAGTGGTGCGGTGGGGCATTATATTCACACCCGCCCCTCTCTGTGATCCAACACAGGGGAACAATAGGAGAGAAAGAGAGAGAGAAAGCAAACTAACATGCTGTCTGTCAATGTCCGACACTGTTCACTGAACTGGGACCGACCTGGTCAGCCAGTCAGACCTACCACTACTACTACCTTCCCTCGAAACAATCACACACACACACACACACACACACACACACACACACACACACACACACACACACACACACACACACACAGTTTGTGGACACGCA
>NC_137607.1:6600716-6608216 GCF_963280865.1 Gymnoscopelus braueri
GATAACATAGCTAAAAGGTGGTACAAATATGCCACATATAAATGTTTCTTTAAAGTAACTAATAATCCCAACTAATGATTATGATGACACCCTCACGTTTGTTGATGAAGCTCAGATGAGGTCTTGATTTGGGTCGTGTTCTGATTGTGACTGACTGGAGATAAAATTCAGCATCCAATATTTGGATCCATCTGTAAACGCCAACGAGCACCATGACTCAAGCATTACACACAGACAGATGTTTATGTGTGTGGCAAACGCGGGGGTCTACCACGCACGTGCTTAGTGAGACGATTCCCAACGTGCATTTTGTGCCGGCCTTGAATCCAATTGACTTTGAGCGATTTCGTTGTAGCAGACATCATGACAGATTTATTTTTGTTATTCTTTATAATGTGTGTTTCAGATTTTTCTTTGTTTTCCCTTAATGTTTGAGATTGCTTGTTCTAGTACACGTTATATTTCAGGAGGTTTCATGCCCGTTTAATATTAAGTCTATCAACTATCAACTTCCTGTGTGACAGCTGGATGTGTTTGGACTCCCGACACCCTGTAACGACGGGTCGCCGTTACTAGACCTAATTAATATTCAAACACAGCTCTGCATAGGTATTTTATAGGTAAATGAAGACACAGATTGTAACAAATGCATTTATTGAAGTTATGGGGGGGGTGGGGGCAGCTCGGGGTGATGCAGCGGGGACGCTGAGCTGTCCGTGTCAACATACACCTACACATGAACAGAAAGGCCACATTAGTTGGACTCCACAGTAGTAGCATACTTTTTAATTGACAAGTACAGTGGTTGGACTGGTGAAGAGGATTGTAAAGGGAATGTGAATCTCTGATGTCTAAACTTACCTCTGTCTGTTCTCTCCCCTTCCCAATGTGGTGTTCGGGCCTAAGAGTTCCTTCTGGCAACACGCACCCTATTTATTAGTTCCGGGAGGGTGATACCAAGTGGCAAGTGGATAGAGGGGAGATTGGCGTCGACTGTAATTAATTGAACCATGTATGTGGGGTGGGTATATTTAGTCGGCTCAGTGGTAACTGTAAGTATTGAGGGTGCATATACATGGGGTAGTGTTTTTAAGTAAAATTGTATTGTGTGTTTATAGGTGTGGGAATATTTTTGGAGGTACCTGGGGAATGGTATGAGCTAGCCAGGTAATATGGACCCACCTATATAATGGAGTCAGTCTGGGTATGTGAGATGAGCTTGACAGGTTGTGCACCAGACTGTCATGAAATTGTAAAAAAAATATGGGAAAAATAAAGACATCATGATTGAAGGTCACCACTGGACTGGTCTCTACTGATTTGCTGCCTTGGCCGCTCGGGCAATCTTACACACCCCAAAAAAAAAAAAAAAACTATACTCTTATATTATGGACTTTAAAGTTTTTCATTCAAAGTGCAACGCAACAATTGAGTGACGAGCTAAGAGCATAATATGCAGCCAAAAGTTGTGGATGGTTTCTGCGATTCCTGATATTTGGTGGATACACTTTTCCTGGACCTACTCATCTGAAGCAGCCTAAACAATTGACAAAGACACTCTGGAAAGCCCCAGGATTTCTTCAGTATTGAACATTAAGTTCATCACATCTTTAATCAGCGGATAAGCATGGCCCGTAGTAACAAAACGGAACAAAAAAAACATCTCCAATGATGAAGATTATGTCTATGGAGGCCATGAGAGGGATGATTGAACAACAGAAGTTGTTCTATGTGTGGAGATGCACAGAGAAGAAGCACACTTCCTGTCCTTCACCAAGATGATCCTGGAATCCACAACCATGGATGGAATCATGAAAGAGGTAAAGGTGGTCAACACCACTTCCAGCCTTCAGTTGATTTGAATGATCAATCAATCGATTGCGTTCAGGCTTGGAATATTTGGAACTGACATAGTAACCTTTAGGTTATCATTCATCTGTATCACAATGATAAATCACTTTTCAAGGTTTCATTTTATTTAAAATTTCTACATAATAAAAATAGAAATATTTACATTATATGATCATTAACTCACCGCCAAAGGGGAGAATTCTCCCCTTTTCAGTCAATGGTCTTTACCGCCAAAGGGGAGAATTCTCCCCTTTTAATTTTTTTTTTTGTTTTCTCTAATTTTTTACTATAAATGTATAACCCTAACCCTAACGAATTAGGAGATATGAAAAAAAAAAAAAAATCCATTCACTTCAATGTTAAAAAATAAACTGACAAATAATTCACATTGTTTCTATAAAAAAATGATTAAAAACCCTGGCAGTGGGTGATTTTATTATGAATAAACTTTGGCGGTGAATGTGTTAATATCGTAGTGTTTTGCAATTTTTGGGGGGGGTCCCCACTTGCAATATCCTCACGCCCCACCAGTGGGCCCCGGCTCTCAGGTTGTACAATCAGTGCATAAAGGTCCTAATGTCGTTCCCGGACATTTTAGCTCAAGGCCCAAAAGAGCGATTAAACGTTTGCCCGGGACCCAAAGCAGATCTACAAGCTCACAACGCGGCGTGAAGCGTGTTGTGAGCTTGTAGATCTGCTATTTTCACTACTAATGTTTTTTTAGTTTTATGTTTAGCGGCTAGTTTAAAGTCTTCTTTTAATCACCATGATATGTGTTTTGGTAAATTATGGTCCCATTTATTTGAGTATTGATGATAATGTAGGGGTATGCTGTAGGAGGGGCGTGGCTACCTTGTGATGATTTGACTGCTAGACACACAAGCTACACAACCAATAGCATTATTTCATTCCCCACCCCCGCTCTGGTCCCAAACAATAGCATTCATTTCCGTGTTCTGTATATAGAAAGATGGTGGATTTGAAATAGCTGAAAAATAGGCTTAATTTACGGTCTGTGGAGTCTATGGGCGTAACTTTGTCCATCCTTTTTACTGTCTAGGGCAGTGGTTCTCAACCTGTGGGTCGGGCCCCACAGGGGGGTCCCCACATGATTTTTGGGGGGTCCTCAGTTGACAGTGAAGTGACAATAAGGACTTTTAAGAGGAAGAAAGAAAAGGACAATTACTCCATCAAAAGTAATCAGCAAACTATATTATAAAAACTGGTCAAACATTGGCCAAAATTGTCAAATAATATAAGAAAGAGGCAAAAAAAAATATGAAAAAATGAAAATAGACGATCTACAAGCTCACGACGCCTCGCATTGCGAGGCGTTGTGAGCTTGTAGATCTGCTATTTTCACAATTATTTATCTGTGGAACCCAGACAAACAAAATGCAATGCCTCAACTCCTACAATTCCAAGTGCTTGTCAGGGTGGGGGGTCCCCAGTTCAAATATGATTATTTTGTGGGGGTCCCCAGTTCAAATATGATTCTTTTAGGGGGTCGCGGCCTGAGAAAGGTTTAGAACCCCTGGTCTAGGGTCCCAACCCACTGTTTGGGAAACAAGTGCACTAGGAGATTGGAACTCCCAGTTTTTCCCAAAGTTTCCTGGGCAGTCCATGTGTTATGTCTGCGCGTCACACTTTTAGTTCCAGTCTCTTTGGCCTACTTAGACGTGTTGTAAGTAGCACAGCAAGCTGCCTCTCCGTTCCCTGTGGACTCTGGCTGAATAATTGAGCGGTGCCGAGGCAGGGTAATAAGCTACACTGGCTCTGTAATAACCTGCCGGACAATGTGTGTGTATGTGTGTGTGTATGCGTCTGTGTGCATGCGTGGGCACGTGTATTGCTCAGGCTTGGTAATGACTGCTATTACTCTGCAACTCGGGAAGCAGACACGTTATGTGAGCTTGTGTCTCTGTCTAGGACTCTCTCTCTCTCTCTCTCTCTCTCTCTCTGTGTGTGTAGGCCTTTATGCCCGGCATTAGGCAACAAACACGCAGCCCTCTTTGAGAGAATCCATATCTGTGTGTGTGTGTGTGTGTGTGTGTGTACACATAGTGTAAAGAATGTGTGTGTGTGTGTGTGCACACGTCTCTCTGGTTTAGCAATGTTTTGAATCGGGACACATCGGCTGCATAATTGTTGATACCGCTGTCATCAAAAAAATTCAAATAATAAATTGGCTAAAGAAATACAGTATGTTGGTGTAGGGCTATAATAGGGAACAAAGACAATGTTTATGAAGTTGTTTGATTGAATACTTTATTAGTCAGAAATGTAAACAGCACGTGTTAAGACATTAATGCTAAAAGGATAACACAAAAACAGACTTGTTTCCATTGAGGTGCTATACAGTGTGTATTCATCAACATAGCATAAAAAACACAATAAAACATACAACAAATCTCTGCTGTCGGGCAGAAACCAGCTAACTCCAAAATGTTCATTTTTCAGGAAATGAAAAAACTAAACAAAAAGTGCAGAATAGGAGGTTTTGTTCATCACTGATAAGATATATATATATATATATATATATATATATATATATATATATATATATATATACGTGTGTGTGTGTGTGTGTGTGTGTGCCCTATTTTTGTAGGGGTAGTTGAATACAGTATTCTCATAATCACACTATATCGAATACATCTAATATCTAATAAATATATGGGGCCTGCCCAAATGTCTAATTCAAACAATACAGGCATGCACACATGTCAGTCAAATACATGATTTTAGTTCATCATCAATAAGTAGCTATTAATAGCCTACAGGCTACAGCCCGAGGTGTATCTCCTGGAATCCCTAGGAAACTGAAGAAAACTACAAATGGCTGCCATGTGACGTAAACTCTCAGTGCTGCCTTCTTATTGGTTGGCTGACTTGGCTCCAAGTCAAAGAAGTTCACCATGCAGGGTGTCGTGTTACAAAACAACAGATCTACAAGCTAACAACACGTCGCATGGCAACGCGCTGCGAGCTTGTTGATCTGTCCTTTTTGACAAGTGACGCTGAGAGCAGCGCGAGCTTCGAAGTTTGTCGCCAGCAGAACAATCCTCCTGAGAAGATAATAATATAAACTGCGTCATCGTTCATTCATCAAGAAGTTAGAAGAAAGCAGCTTAAAGAAGAGGGAATGTTTTGAGGTGAGTGTTTAATGGAAAGAATGTGGCTTTTGACGTTACTGGGGAAACTATTTGGGTAATTTGCGATTTTGTACCGTGTTTTTGTCGTGTATTCTGGTGGCTTTGACGGTGATAATGGCTATTATGGATATTAAGTATGTTGACAATATGAGCCTCCCATGTGGCAAAAACACAGACTTTAACTAGACCTATCTATCATGAGGGGTAGAGTTGCCCAAATGATAGTATTATTATAACCATTGTGTGGCTGTCAACAGAGTTTAACAACTGTCAACCTGGCGTCCCTATTTTGGACATGTCATTAAAAGTGAAAATAGGGAAAATATCCAATTTACAAGCTCACAACGGTCACATAGTGACACGTGAGCTTGTAGATATAATATACTAGTACTATGGTGGTTCTCAAAGTAAGGTCTGGAGGCTTAAAGGGCTGTCAGTGGGCCCCCAGCAAAATGAGTTAAAATAGCATTAAAATGAGTTTGACCACCATAACCCTATTTTATAGTCTCCCTATTTATCTATTTATTACATTATTTATGTATAATTGAGTAGGTATTGGTATGAAAGTGTTAATGCATCACATTGAAGATTTGTTAGGCTAGTGTTTATTTTATCCATAGTGTGGTACCATGGCTAGATTTTAAGTAAGGAAACCCCCTGCATAGCCCACTTACCTACAAATGCTCACATATTAGGTTTAGTTCTACTTTCATTGGTTTCTCATAAGAATAAGCTATATTAGTGGATTTCATGCATTGTGATTGCCTCCTAAAAACAGAGTTAAGCCTTTTTGAGATGCTGATGGAGATAGTAGTAATAATAGTAATTTCTTTAGCTACTGATGATTTTATTTTAATATAAATTAGCATGCTGATTATATGGTTATAGGCTAACATTCATCCTAGTTAGTACAGTAATGTGTTAACTGCCTCCTTATTGATCTGTACCCAGTATTACAGTTACTGTAAGAGGTGTAATGTAAACCTTATTGGACGTTCTTGTGTTGCAATACCGGTATTTTTATCAGTCGATTTGAGTATGCAATTGATCGTTAATCAGATATCAGCCAAAATGTTAATATTTTGCATCACTCATTTGAGTAGTAGTGTGAAAGTAGTTGAATTTGCCTTTCAAATAAATGTGAGACAAGATGGTTAATGCTATTCCCTTTTCCCCAGGGCCAAGCTCAGACCAGCACTTCTGGCATGTCAACACAGCAATGCAGTATGACCACATCCTGCTCACATTGGATGGCCAGGTGATCACAGATGAGCGTGAGTACATCTCCATGGCACTATGGCACTATTGTGTATATGTTCAGAATCCAGTCTGGACTGAACAAGACACAGACCCTTTTTGGAGTTGTGTTGTTCTGAAATTGAAGGATGCAGGAAAACTTCCTGTCACAGTAAAAAATAATGTGCAACTCCATCTGTGAGTAGCCTGTAGGAGTCAGTATTCTCTCTAGATTTTATCCTGACGTTTCAGCACTGATCAAGTTAGCGACATTGAATGTCATATAATTTTGGGGGTCCTTGACAAGAAAAGGTTTGAGCACCACTGATATAGCAACAGTAGTTTTTTTCAGAAAAATTAAGACATTTGTTGAGACATTTGACAATTACAAATATTCGCTTTAGAAATAATATGTATTCAAAGATTTGCACAAATTTTCACGATTTTTCCAAAATAGCAGATCTACAAGCTCATAGGGCATAGCAGTGGCGGCCATTTCCTGGTTCCACTTCAAAATACTCAATGCATTTTTCCCATTGACATTTCCAAAAATATTTATATCAATTAATTTAAGCCTAGAATGGTGAATCATGACCATTAAACATTTTTTTCTGTGATTTTTTATTTATTTTATATTTAATTATGATATACTATATTTAATAAATACCCTTTGTTTTGCCGTTTTCAAAAAAGTTTTTTCACAGAATCAAACTTTTTATGGTCATGATTCACCAGGACCCTGGATGGCTTGATTCTAGGCTTAAAATAATTGCAATGTTAATGGGAAAAATGCATTGAGTATTTTGAAGTGGAACCAGGAAATGGCCGCCACTGCTATGCCCTATAGCGCGGCGAGCCTGTAGATCTGCTATTTTTGAATAGCCAAAGAAATCCAAAAGGACACAGATGCGTGTTCCTGGATTGAATGAGGCTAAATCTCTCATTCGAATTCGATTCACTGGCTTCCTTTCAGCCAATATCCTCAAAGCAGTAAACTATGTTATGGATCCCATGAACTACGGATGTCCCAGTCCCCAAACCTTAACCGTTATTCTACACTCGCTCCCCCCATTCTTATACCTCACCCCTCTTATCTCCCCCAATTTCTCCCCCCCTTCCTCTCTTCCTCCTATCTCCCTCTCCCAGCAGACCCCTGTCACCATGGGTTTATCGATCCGTTGGTCGGCTCATTGATCAGTTGATTAATTGACTTCATCGGGTCGTTTCAAAAGGAAGGAACGCGGTATTAACCCTTTAA
>NC_137607.1:6613216-6708216 GCF_963280865.1 Gymnoscopelus braueri
TGCTATTTCTTTTTTATCGTGATTTTTTTTTTAGCAAATCTTTGAATATAGGTTTTTTTAAGCGAACATTTTGTTACAACTTCTGGGGGTCCCTGGAACGAAATATTTTGAGATGGGGGTCCACGGCCAAATACATATCAATTTGGGTGGTCCTTGACATGAAAAAGTTTGAGAACCACTGATATTACAGCAACATACGCTTTTTACAAAAAATCCCCCAGAAGCAGAGATTTGAGTTGAAAAAGTTTCCTTAAAACAATACATATTCAAAGATTTCCACAAAACTTCCAAAATTTTCCCCCCAGAAAATAGCAAATCTACAAGCTCATGGCGTGGCACTCGGTGCAGCGCCATATATACACAGCTTGTATATCTGCTATTTTTGAATAGCCCAAAGAAATCAAAAATTGACAGAGATGCGTTCCCGGCTTGTACGGGCTAATCACGGTGAATGGCAGCTCGGAGTAGCCCTGCAGCGCTCTGTAATTGGTTGACCTCGGAAACACTTCAACTCCTTTTTATGTGCGGAGATTTTTGATATTTTAACGGTTTGATGCTAAAACACAGTCGTCGCTAACGATGCTTCTGTCTGTATGTCTGCTGTGCCCGTCTTCCTGCCTCGTCAAAACTTTCTGTTCAGAGCCTGACCGTGCCGGCAGGCAGGGAAGGCACAGTGTTTTGTTAGTTCTTCACGGTTCTGTCAGGGTTAACATCACCGTGGTTAATTAACCCATTAAGACCGGGAACGCATCTGTGTAACCATTTCACCCATGTTTTATACTTTGGCGATTCAAAAATAGCAGATATACAAGCTATGAACTTGTAGATCTGCTATTTTTGAAAAATCTCTGAACATTTTGTGCAAATATTTGAATATATATATATATATATATATATATATTTAAAGGGAACATTTTTGACTCAAATCTTTGCTTCTGGGGGTCCCTGTAACACAATATTTTGAGATGGGGGGGTCGGCGGCCAAATACATATCATTTTGGGGTCCTTGACATGAAAAAAGTTTGAGAACCACTTAAAAAGAAAAACTGTTAGGATTTAGAAGACATTTGTCGAATCCCCCAGAAGCAAAGATTTGAGTTACAAATGTTCACTTAAAAAATATATATATATATTCAAAGATTTGCAAGAAGAACATGTTTACCTGCTATTTTTTAACACACAAATACATCTTAAAATGACACAGAGGTGTTCCCGGTCTTAATGGGTTAAAAACTGTACTGTATATACTGTCGGGGGGGACGGGGGGACGACGACGACATGAGTGTTCTGCCCGTGTGCAGCATTCAAGGAGAAAAGGGGCGAGCTAGCTCTGGGACACATGTTGAGACCATAGGGATCATCTTCTAGTCCCATGATGTGTGGCGGAGAGTCTCCTGTAACTAGAAGGAGAATGTACTCATTGCACTCTGCGTGTGTGTGTGTGTGTGTGTGTGTGTGTGTGTGTGTGTGTGTGTGTGTGTGTGTGTGTGTGTGTGTGTGTGTGTGTGTGTGTGTGTTATGTGTACCGTAGATGTGTGTGTTATGGTTGGGTGTGTGTGTGTAGGTGAGGGTTGCCTTGTGTGTCATACTATATGTGCACGTGCAGGAATGGAACCTCCGGAGGACGTGCACGACGTCGTATACATGCGTGTGTGTGTTCTTCTGTGTGTGTGTGTGTGTGTGTGGTCAGGGGAGTTGAGAAGCATCTTTTTAATTTGGTCTATAATTGAATCTGGCCCCTGGGCGTCCTCATGCTCTACTGAGAGATGGCAGTAGATGAGAGGAGAGGTGGGGGTGGTGGGGTGGTGGGGGGGGGGTACTAGAGGAGGTGGCACTGGCATATCCACGCTGTCGGGCAGAAACCTCTTATCTCCATATTCTAACTTTTTGTGTTTATTCGTAAATTAGAGCCCTATTGATCATACTACAGCGTCACACAAAAGCATCAAAAGTAGCAGATCTACAAGCTCGAAACGCGGCTCGAAACGCGGCGCGAAGCGACGCGTTTCGAGCTTGTAGATCTGCTGCTTTTGATGCTTTTTTAATTTGAATACCGAAAAGTCACAGTTTTGGACATGATGAGCAGTGGTGGGAAAAGTACTGTTTTACTGAAGTAAAAGTATCAATACTGCAATGTAGCTAGATATAGTCTGTTACAAGTAAAAGTCCGGAATAAAAAATCTTGGCATCACTGGCATACTTGAAGTACCAAAAGTAAAAGTACTCATTATGTAGAATGTCCCATTTCGAGTTTTGAAATGTATTAAAATCTATTGAAAATAGCAGATCTGCAAGCTCGCAATGAGTCGCATCGCAACGCATCGTAGGCTTGTAGATCGACTATTTTCAAATGGCCGAAACGTATGTAGGGTTGAAGTGTTTAAAATTTGGTTTTGTAATAATAATCTAAATCTACAAACGAACTAGTTTTCAATTAATTGTAGTGGAGTAAAAAGTACAATATTTGCCTCTGAGATGTAGTGGAGTAGAAGTAAAAGTACAGAAAATTGTACAGTTAAAAAAAAGTACAGTACTTGAGTAAATGTACTTAGTTACTTTACACCACTGCATATGAGGTTTCCACCCGACAGAGACAATATGGATGGAGAAGGGAAGGAGAGGGAAGGAGAGGGAGCTGGCATGCATTAGGGGGAGAGGAGGAGGAGGGATGAAAAGCAGAATGAGAGAGAGAGGTATCAGGGGAAGGAAAAGGTTGATGGGTGGGGTGGGGTGGGGTGGGGTGGGGGGGGGGGAGTGTCACCGCGCCGCGTTCTCCGTCATCTGTGAGAGTTCATAACTACCGGGCTGCATGGTCGAGTGGCTGGCAGTCAAGTCAATATGACATATGAATATTGCAGGAGCCATTCTCTCCCCTTTTTCCTGCCCTCCTCAATTATTAATGTCTGGCCCGGAGTTGGCCCAACTTTTTTACGGTGGCCCTGCCTCTCCTCTCCTCTCCTCTCCTCTCCTCTCCTCTCCTCTCCTCTCCTCTCCTCTCCTCTCCTCTCATCTAGAGCAGTGGTTCTCAAATGTTTTCATGTCAAGGACCCCCAACTTGACACTTATTATTAGCCCGCGGACCCCCATTTGAAAAGAATTGCCAGGGACCCCCCATAAGAGAAGATTTTTACAGCTCTAGCAGTGATTCTTAACCATTTTAATTTCAAGGACCCCCAGTTTGACATGCATTAGGACTACGGACCCCCATTTAATGGCATTTCTATCTCTGGGACCCCAATTTATATTGTAAAATCAATGTTAATTTAACTCTTGAGAGTGTACAAATGGAACCAAATGGACCCGTTCCATTTGTACACTCTCAGAGTTACAGACCCATAAGGGTCCATTTGGTTCCTAACTATCCATCATTTAGCTGGGGACCCCCTGGAACTCCCTCAAGGACCCCCGGACCCCACTTTGAGAACCAGAGAAGAAGAGAAGCATGCATACACACACACACGCGCACACACACACACACACACACACACACACACACACACACACACACAGACCAATAGACCGACACACACACAGAACGATGCAAAATGAGAGCCGGGCTAATGTATTCAGATTCCAATAATGATTTCAGATGTAGCCGGAGTGCATTTCATTAGCCCCCCTTTTCTGCAGTTCATTTGCAATAAAAGAGAGAGAAAACCTATACCAATCCCCATAGGCATGACCACCGACTCCTCCGCATATAGGCGGCCGGAATAAATGCTGACGTCGGCTTTTTTAATTACCCGTCTCACCCTATATGCATGTTAACTGCGGTTGCAAATAAATACGTATGGAGCTTTTTTTTCCCCCACCGGGGCTAAAGATTCCTCATTATAGAACATTCCTTCATAATTTCTGTCTTCCGCCAAAGCCAGATATTCTTATATCTGTGCGTAGACAGACATCTGGATTCCATAGAAGTCAGCATGTGTTCTATGAAAGCATGTCACGCACCCAAAATAGGCAATTTACAAGCTTGCAACACGTTGTGAGGTTGTAAATTGCCTAATTTCAGTGTTTTAAGTGGTCAAACATAGCAATAGAATACATGTTCAATCTTCCAGGAATAAAATATCTTGAGAATTTCATAATAGCAAAGGTTAAAGCCTCAATCTGCAATTTCTTCAACTGGTTGGCTGTATACTGTACGGCTACCAAAACATCATAATTGTACATATTGTACTAATTGTTTATGAAACACATAGCGCTAGTATAGTGTGTGTGTGTGGGGGCTCCTTTCACACGGTTTCACAAATCGCAGATTAGGACTGGGCCTAGCATCAACAATTGTCGGTAGACTTTATTTTGCTTTAATCCATGGGGAAACTGGCAGAAAAAGACTCACTCTACATAAACTTTTCAGGAAGACTCCTTAGACAGAGTGCTCTGTGCTTGCTTGATTGATTGATTGAATACTTTATTAACAGTTTGCAAAGACAAGCACAGGGAAGTACAGTTCAATACAAGGTCTGTTAAGAGGATTTTAAACCCAAGAAAGCACTACTATGCCTTGTTTCCATTGGGGTCCTTTGTACTCAATTCATCGAAACATTTAATGACAGACAAATATACACTACTATGCAAAAACATCATAGAGATCAAAAACAACAATATGTACAGTAAACAGTTCGGGGGCAAAGGTTCAAAGTGAAAGGTGCAAAAAAGCAGCAAACGCTTCGGTCATAGTGAATTTTAAACAACACATTTAGTTTTAGTTTTACTCATAGTCTTTTGAATAAAATTCCATTTAGTTTTATTCATATTTCAGTCATCTGAAATGTTTTAGTTTTTGTCTAGTTTTAGTCGACTAAATATAAGATTATAGTCGACTAAATCTACAGTTGATTTAGTTGACTAAAATGTATGTTGGCGGTGCCTTGATGGTGTCGTAATGGCTGATTTTACACTTGCAATCATGCATGCTGAAAATAGCAGATCTACAAGCTCACAACGCGTCGCGCTGCGACACGTTGTGAGCTTGTAGATCGGCTATAATCAGAGCAGCACCTGAGCGCAACCAAACATAAAATGACTTGTCTTTTAGTTCTACTGGATCTCTTCTCCACTAGTCCCTCACTAACATTTTTGTCTAGTTTTTATTTGTTAACAAAATTGTCAGTATATTTAGTCTCAGTTTTAGGCATCATAGTTTAGTTTTTATTCAAAAAAGGTAGTAGACGAAAAATTTTCGTCATAGTTTTAGTCGACAAAATCAACACTGGCAGGGGGAACTGTCCTGACATGCTAACAAATCTCACTCAGTTCATGGTAATATCCCTTTCCCCGTGCAGTGCCAGAGCAGTTGAGAAACCGCTGATATAGCTTGGAGGTACTATAGTTTCACATGAGCCGACGTGAGGGATGTTAGCCCTGGACATAATGACACATGCAGTGACATTCTGAATTGGTCACGAGGAGGAGGACGGCCCATCTAAGATGCAATATGTGCTCCTCGGCGTGTCCTTGGGACTTCCACGAGGCGGGCAAGTTGTTATCATGATTGCCAGACAGGCTGATGGCGACTTTATGGCCCCCCTGGTTGTCCTTGACGCCAGGTGAGGAAAGAGGAGAGGTGTGATTGCAAGAGGAAGGCAAAGTGGTGGCAAAAGATGAGGTGTAAATGTGTGTGTGTGTGTGTGTGTGTGTGTGTGTGTGTGTGTGTGTGTGTGTGTGTGTGTGTGTGTGTGTGTGTGTGTGTGTGTGTGTGTGTGTGTGTGTGTGTGTGTGTGTGTGTGTGTGTGTGTGTGTGTGTGTGTGTGTGTGAAGGCTAAGGGGCTAAGGGGTGGGACGGTGGCGTCAGCGTGATTGACGGGGTGTTGGCGGGGTGTTGACAGGTTAACGGGGTGAACAGGGCACCGGACATGTGCCCCACTGGGTAAAGAGAACAACAACCCAATGGACAGCAAGGTCTCCCACATGCACCCCCACCACCCCCCTCCCACCCCCACCCCTCTCCCCGACCTTGGTGGGTAGACAGAGTTAGCAAGTGCAACACCTCTCTTTGGCAGCATCATCTGTTCACTTTTTAGCACTGCGGAATGTGTGTGCGTGTGTGTGCGTGCGTGTGTGTTTATGGTGTGATTGTTTTGTCCCCGTGGGACTGGCTGACTCATCGGATGCATAATCATATTCTCCTTAAAGTACCACACGCCATCAATACACAATTCATTGTCAATTCACAGCTTTGGTCATATACTGTAAAACATAGAGCATTTCCCCCCCTAACTCCTTTACTTGGCAGTAAGGCAGCTATAGGGGCAGAGCCGCTAGAAGAGGGACTGTGTGTGTGTGTGTGTGTGTGTGTGTGTGTGTGTGTGTGTGTGTGTGTGTGTGTGTGTGTGTGTGTGTGTGTGTGTGTGTGTGTGTGTGTGTGTGTGTGTGTGTGTGTGTGTGTGTGTGTGTGTGTGTGTGTGTGTGTGTGTGTGTGTGTGTGTGTGTGTGTGTGTGTGTGTGCGCGCGCTGCGAATCTTCCAAACTACTTGACCCATCAGCGCCACACTTCTTGTGCACGCTGCCTGCCACCATCTTTTTCTCTTAGCCAATAAAGTAAATTCCAGAATATTTTCACATTATACCTTTTGAAATATTTAGATGCTAGCTGAAATGAAAAGAGGTTAGATTTTCCGACCATGCCAGAGCCTTTCTGCTCGTTCGTGTTCTTTTCCGAAAAGGTCTGGAGTGCTCGGAAGTCCAACAACAAAGTATAATGAAGGCGCTCTTTGGTTTGGTTCCTCAGAACGTGCAATAAAAGAAAAAAAACAAGGAAGGCACTCTTTTTAATAAAGGCTTTAAAAAGCCTTTATTACGGTGGCTATTTCATCATTGAATTGAGTTTAAAACCGTGACGGGGTTAACCCACGTGTAGCGCCCGCCACAGCCTTCCTCAGGGTCCTTTTCTCCATCAGGGGTTTGCAACTTGGCGAGAGTTCAGGCACTCTCATGCGGGCATATGCGGCTTATATCAGCTTTTCTGGCGATAAATGGGCATGGAAGATGGTGATCGTCTTTCCTCTGTACACACTGTCAAACGTAAAATAAAATAAAAAATCTAGAAATCTTATGACAGCTGTCAGATTCTTGGCTCGTGCACCCTCCAGCACTCCATGCAATGGCACGATTTGACTGGCTGTCGTTCTATTCTCCCTGAACCTCTTCTGTTTCGGCCCAAGTAGGGAGTCGATAAGTCTGTGACAGTTGTTCGATGACCTACTTGGTAGCCCTCCGACAGTTTTGGATGAAGATGAAGAGTTTCAGGCAATCTTTGGAGACCTCCCCATCGAAGACACTATACAACAAGGCCAAGGCATTACCACAGTGAGGGAAGAGTGGCAGAGAAGATGGTCTTGTACCGCAAGTCCTCAAGCACATATCCAACCTCGTTCTGAGCTTCTTCAACAGTGCACATGAAACCGGCAAGCTACCCAAACAATGGCTACACCTCAGTACAGTGCCTATCCCCAAGAGCAGGGATCTTACCAAGACTGACATCGATAGAGGGAACAACTGTGTCAACATTGTCTAAACATCAAGAACCTAGGACAGTGGTTTTCAAACTTAAAAATGTCACCCCCTTAACTCATTCAGTGCCAAAAATATTTCTGGCTATATCACCCCTGTGCCAAGGCCAAAAATACATTGTAAAAAAAAAGTGCTTTGGAGCCGAGATACAGCCTTTTTCAGTAAAAAGTTAAACAAGAAGTGAATGGAGCAGCAAATCTTCAAATCATCATATCTTGGGTTCTGAACCTTTTTTTTCAAAAAAAAAAAAAAAAAAAAAAAAAAGTTTTTTTTTTGAGTTTTTTTTTTTTTTTTTTTTTTTCATGACGTCTCAGACGTCATTGGCACTCTGGGCTTATGAAAAACGTGACGTCTGCGACGTCATTGGCACTCAATGAGTTAACAGTATTTAAATGGACCCTAACAAGGTTCAAGGTTCAAGGTTACTTTATTTTTGTCTCCCTTAGGAGAAATTTGTCTTGGACACACAGACCAGCAGCATACACAATAGCATACAGTACAGGACAAAGACAAAAACAAAAACATAAACACACAGTGACATGTACAGTCCGTTTTCCTAGTCATCACCCTCCATAATAATAATAAATAATAAAAGCCACCTCATTCAGCATATAGTGCAATCAGACCAACACCTTAGCACACCTCAAAACCTTCTGCCCCGCCGTCTGCCCACCGCAAGGACATTATTGAGGAACAGGTCCATTTGGTTCCATTTTTATACTGTCAGAGTTACAGACTTGTAAGGGTCAATTTAGAAACTCCTAGAGTCCCTGGAGCCCACTTTGAGAACCACTGACCTAGGATGTATGGTAGAACTCACACACTTCAAGACAAGGACAATGCCCTCAATTTCACCAATTTAATTTGGGCAGACAAAAAAAAGTTCCGGCCTGGTTGGCCTTCATCAGAGCATTGGCACTGGTTGTCAACATGGGGTCTGGGGATCCTCAGGGGTCCTTGCAGGGGTTCAAGGGGGTTCAAGGGGAACCCCCCAGCTAGATGATTAACAGCATGTCTTATGACATCGTCTCTGTCGGGTGGAAACCTGTCCAAAACTGTTACTTTTCAGGATTCAAATGAAAAAATAGCAAAAGCAGTAGATCTACAAGCTCAAAGCGCGTCGTTTCGCACCGCGTTTAGAGCTTGTAGATCTGCTACTTTTGATGCTTTTGTGTGACGCTATAGTATGATCAAGTAGGGTGAAAAAAGACCTATGTGTCTTATGTCGTCCCCTCCCTCCAACATTTCCTTCCTGTCATTGTGTAACAAAACAAAACATGCTATTGGTTACAAACTGTGTTGGCATTAACACCGACCACATTCTATTGTGACCTCATGTCACTGTGATGGATTCTCTTAATTACTACTTTCATTCATCTGACCTTTCCATTGTTCTTGGCTCAGTGTTCTGATGGCAGCTTGGATTGGACAGCTCGGTTCAGACTGGTCCCTTCTCTCTACTTTAGCATTATGTTTCATCTATGATCTCGTCACAATAGTTGATCTATAACCTATTTTCGGAGCATGACGACAATGAATTGTTATATGAATCAGGCATTACCCTTGCCGTCGGCGTCGAGTATTATTTGTATTTGCCACACTCAGAAGGCCCAGAAGTTGCAGACGATACAAAACAAACAAACTCATTTAAATTGCGTAGAGTTTCCATGCGTTGCAACGGCCATCATTCCTTACTTGCATTGTCTAGTCTAGTATAGCAGTGGGTTTCAAACTTCTTCATGTCAAGGACCCCCAAACTGATATATGTTTGGCTGCGGACCCCCACCTGAAAATGTTTTGTGCCAGGGACCCCCAGAAGAGAAGATTTATGTTTAAAAAAAAAACAACAAGAAGCTAGCAGGGCGTCACGAAGTGACACGCTGTGAGCTTGTAGATCTGCTATTTTTTGATTAGCCAACATATTAATGGAAAACGTGGCAGTGCCGGGTCACACTACTTTTGCTGGGGGCCCCCTGGCAACCCCCCCCCCCCCTCTAAGGACTCCTGGGGGACCCCACTTTGAGAACCACTGTAATATGAAGTAACTTACTCAGCATAGACAGATTGTGGTTGTGATGTGCATGAACACATACTGTAAAACTGGTCAGTGCCCGTTGAACTCTTGAGAGAGTGTAAAATTGCTGAATAAACTCTGCATACGCGGGGGTTTTCCTGTGCTGGATGGGGGCTGTAATCTTTATCAGCAATGTTCTTAACTCTGACGTGTGTGTGTGTGTGTGTGTGTGTGTGTGTGTGTGCGCGCGTGCGCGTCGGTCGGTTAATCTGTGATTCTGCAGTGTCATCTGAGTGTATGTGTTCCTGCCCAATCCTGTTAAAAATGCATGTGAAAGTGTGTGTGTGTGCTTACATGTGATTGCACACACATACGTGCGCTAGCATTGTATGTTTGTGAACAATACCGAAAGCATTTGCAGCTGTTGAAATGGATGACATGACGTGTGTGCGAGTGTGTGTGTGCACGCGTGTGACTGTGCGCGTGTGTGTGTGTGTGACTGTGGGTGTGTGTAGACCAGCTCAACCTCATCTGACTGATCTGTAAATATTCTGTCTTTGTGCTGCCTCAGCACTCCTGTGCTGGAACAGCACACATGGATCACCCTGGCGAGGGGGGGAGGGAGGGAGGGAGGGGGGGGGAGGGTGATGAAGGGAGCAGGGGACCGAAAGAGTAAAAGGGGGCAGAAAAAAGTTGAGGAGCTAAGGGAAGGTGGCTGCTGTAGTTAGTGGTGTGTTGGAGGCGGTGAGAGAGAGAGAGAGAGAGAGAGAGAGAGAGCGAGAGAGTATAGGGGCATGAAAGATTATGAGTGCAGTGGGAGAGGTGCTTGGGTTAGTGTGTGCGTGTGTGTGTGTGTGTGTGTGTTTGTGTGTGGGGAGACTACTGTATTATTGCGGTCGTTCTCAAACTTTTTCATGCCAAGGACCCCCAAATTGATAGGGGAGCGACATGCGGCAAAGACCGGCGGGAACGGGACTCGAACCGGGCCTTGCATGTATATGTTATGCGCCTGCGTGAGGAAATAACCCTTCCATGCCAGCAGCATGGATGGATTATCATGACCATGGGCTCTAGACACAAACTCACCACAGGCTCCTATACCTGCTTGTGCACATACTGTAGTGCACGTGTTTTGTTGCTGTCGGGTGGTAACTTCATGTGTCCAAAACTGTTACTTTTCATAATTCAAATTCAAAAGTAGCAAAAATCGCAGATCTGCAATGCGACACGTTTTGAGCTTATAGATTGGCTATTTTTGCTACTTTTGTTTAATCTCTCAAGAACAGATTCAGAGCTGCGCTTGAATCTGTCGGGAGCCGTGTTTATAACCCGTGCACATTGGCTACAAGTGGGCGGGCCTTCAGATCAGGAAGCAGGCCGCGCTTTACCCAATCAAATGTAGTGGGCGGGATTTACTGTCTTGTGCGTTCCCTTCCCACTGAAAACAAACCGAAACTCATTTAACAATAGCGTCCTCGAAGCCGACAAAACCACGGAAAGATATTCACATTTTAACTTGCTCTTTCATCATAGAAACAAGTGGGCTTATAACCGAAACGATCCATGTTCTCTGGGAGAAGTGGTGTTAGTGTTCCGTGTAGAAATATTGTTAGTGGGAATGAAAACAGAGGTGCACCACCGGAAGTAGAGGGCTGAAGGCATGTCCAAACCCCGGTTTCCAGTGAGCATGGGGCCAGTTAATGGCCCCCCCAGAGTGAAATGCAAAAGTGAAAAACGGCAGAGGGCGCTGTTTTTCCTTTTTATTTGACGATGGGTTCCCAGATTGACTTTTGTTTGACACTGTAGTATGACGAAATAGGGCATTCATTTACGTGAAAAAAAAGTTAGCGTATGGAGATATTAGGTTTTTGCCCAACAGCAACGGTTTCCAAGCACACAGTCTGATAGCATAATAGCACAGGGCACTCCATCACCCACAACCACACTGAATGTATCACTTTGAAATTATATTCGTTATTTTGACATGTTTTTTTAATTACCTCCATATTAGGTATGTTTCGTTCTATGCAGTATACATGCCATGTACTGTACAGCATTGGTTCTCAAAGTGGGGTCCGGGGACCCCCAGGGGTCCTTGAGGGAGTTCCAGGGGGTACTTACTTACTTACTCCTCTTCGTCCCCAATGGGACATAAGGCTTCAATGAGCGCTCTCCATTGCATTCGGTCCCTGGCAGCATGTTGCGCCTCTCCCCATGACAGGTTCATCTGTTCCAGCTCTTGTGTCACAGTTCTGCGCCAGGTGGTTTTGGGCCTCCCATGTTTTCTTTTGCCTGGTGGTGTCCATTTTAAGGCAACCTTTTTGATGTGGTCCTGCTCCATCCTCAGCACATGTCCCAGCCATCTCAGGCGTCTGTGTGTAATATCCTTGGTGATGCTCCGGCTCCTTGTATGTTTGTACAGTTCATTATTGGAGATTTTATTAGGCCAAAAGATCTGGCATATTCGTCGGAGGCATCTGTTGTGGAACACTTCCATTTTCCTCATGTCTGTTTTGACCACTCGCCAGCTCTCGGAACCATACAGCAGAACAGACTTGACATTGTTGTATAGGAGCATCTTGGTTTTAAGACTGTACTGCTTTGATCTCCAGATTGAAGTTGGGAGAAGGCACCCTGAGCCTTTCCCAGCCTTGCCTTAATGTCTTTCCAGGGGGTCCCCAAGCTAAATTATGGATATGAACCAAATGGATATGAACCAAATGGACCCTTATGGGTCTGTAACTCAGAGAGTGTACAAATGGAACCAAATGGACCCTAACGGGTCCATTTGGTTCCATTTGTACACTCTCAGAGTTAAATTAACATTGATTTTACAATATAAATTGGGGTCCCAGAGATGCCATTAAATGGGGGTCCATAGCCTAATGCATGTCAAATTGGGGGTCCTTGAAATTAAAATGGTTGAGAATCACTGCTAGAGCCATAAAAATCTTTTGAAATGGGGGTCCGCGGGCTAATAAGTGTCAATTTGGGGGTCCTTGACATGAAAACGTTTGAGAACCACCGCTGTACAGCATCTTTAGGAGTCAAACACACACCTTAACTTCAATAAAACCGCAGAGAATAATATCCTGCCTATACCCTGCTTTGAAGAGAAGTCATTGATCAAGTCGTCAAAGTCCAACCCGAGGAGTTCCGATTCAGCGGCTAATTCTGTCATCCTCGTCCTTAGATCATTTTTACGGTGTGGCTTTGTAGGAGGCGAGCTGACTAGAAATGGGTCTGTGAGATCTGTCTGTGTGTCTGGGAGTAATCTCATAAACCCCCTAGACTGATCAGAGACATATTTCTTGTGCACACTGTCGGTAGACCAAGGAAGTAACTCTTTAAAATAGCTTGTGCTTTTACAGCAAACTTTTAAGCTTCCACTAAGTGCTTCTTTATACCTTTAGTATTGGCAGAGTGTAAAGGAATGGAAATGGAGACTGCATTTGCATTATGCTCTGTTAACGGTGGTGTATGTACTGCTACTGCTATCTTGTCAATGTTCTTATTTTGAGATACTTGTTCTTATTTTGAGATACTTGCTAAAGGTCCAATCGTGACTGACTGCTTGGTGGCTCTTCTATTATGCCAAGTGTTAGGATTGTTATTCATCCATACGGTGTGCCTGACCTAAAAAGCATTATTTTACACGTTGGCTATTCAAAAATAGCAGATATACAAGCTCATAGCGCGGCACCGAGTGCTTGTAGATCTGCTATTTTTGAGAGAAATCGTGAAAATGTGTGCAAATCTTTGAATATATATATTTTTTTAAAGCAAACATTTGTAACTCAAATATTTGCTTCTGGGGGGTCCCTGGAACAAAATATTTTGAGATGGGGGTCCGCAGCCAAATACATATACATTTTGGGGTCCTTGACATGAAAAAGTTTGAGAACCACTGACATAGTAACATAGGTTTTAAAAAAAAAAAAACACTTAATGGGTTAAATAAAATCTTTGCATGAATACCTTTTAACAACACTAACCCTGGTGTCCCTGTTTTGTGGTATGTCATTATAGGCAAAAAGTTTCTAAATATTTATTAAAAAATGTAGTCCACATTTTTTGATTATTTTTTCTTTTCTTTTGAAAATAGACGATCTACAAGCTCATGATGTGTGGGTAACCTTTTCATTCATTTCAAGAAATGTCTTGTGGAGGCCAAAAATCCATATCATGATCTAATATCACGTTGAAATCTTTTGCTGTGCCAGAGAGACTGAGCATCATGGGAAGAGAGAGACAAAAACAAACAGAGTAGTTTCATGCCACTCTGAATCCTGTTTATATGGTCTCATTATACTCTCAGACTATGTTTTATGTAAATGTGCCTGCTGTAGGCCTTTTGCTCATGAAGAGGCAGAGGAGAAAAACTGTTGACATCAACATTGCGTCTGTGTGTCTTCCTTTTTATCTTCTGTTAGCTAAGCTTTGCTGCTGACTTCCATTTCTCTACTCAAAGTCTCAAATTCAGAGGTTTTCTCAGGTTGAACAGCCAAACAGAGAGCCCCTCGTACCAACCCCCCCCCCCCCTCACCATTATGGCCAACTTTCTACACCCCACAGAAACTATGTGTGATTGTTGGCCACACAGAATGTCAAGGATGGCGTTTCGATGCTGACGTTGGTTGGGTCTGTGTGCAGGCGCGCGTGCGTGTGTGTTAGACACACACACACATACACGCGCGTGCACACACACAGAGAGAGAGAGATAGAGAGAGGGAGAGGGAGAGAGCGCTGCAGAACGCTCTTCGTCAGAACTGCAACATTGAGTCCTTGGGCTCAACTGGACTCCAGCCAGACCCACACAGCAGAAACACTCCTCTCATTCTCTCTTCCTCTCTCTCTCTCTCCCTCTTCAAGTACACGAGTGTGAGAGTGCGGAGAGGAGGGACAGTGAGCTTTAATAAGGCTTTATTGCTGGGTCAAATCACAGCGTGTGCGGCAGACATCTTCACACCCTGGCAGGGAATGAGATCAGATAACTAAGTCAAAACATAAATAATACAAATCCTGTCAGACAAAAAAAAGTAAAGATCCATTAAAACCTATTTCATCTCCTCCTGGGGCAAAGAACATCCCACAGAGCTCTCTCTCTCTCTCTCTCTCTCATATCACTTGCCAATACATTTTAAACTTCTGCAAGTAGAACTTAGAATAAACATCAGACTTAGCTCTGGCTCCCAGAAGAGCCCGACGGTCCTCTACTGTCTGCCGGCTCCCCAAAGGAATAGACTTTGGTGTTTGGTTTAAAACAACTATTTGTCTGACTGTCTGCTTGTATGCCTGTCCCCTCAAAAGTAGACCAATCAGAATCATTCCGCATTCCAGCCGTGTCACGTCCTGGAATGCGACGCTGCCATGCCCAGCCCATAGATCCAGTGGTTAGTTTTTCATGTCAAGGACCCCCCAAACGTATTATGTATTTGGCCAGGGACCCCCATCTGAAAATGTTTTGTGCCGGTGACCCCCAGAAGATTTTTTTTTTCTTCTTAAAAAAAAAAAAAGTTTGAGATTTTTACAATTTCTTCAAAAATAGTAGATGTGCAAGCTCGCAGTGCAGCACGGAGTGACTCACTGAGTTTGTATATCTGCTTAATATGAATAGAAAAATATGGATCAAGTGGTTGAAATGATTGTGATGCTACATAAAAAATTGTTTCTTTATTACAATTTTTTTATCGCACGATTTTGTAACCCTTTTTCACCCGCTGCCAATTTTTTAAGTGATCCTGGGCGCTACACTCCCCCCACCAGCCTAGGGATCCCAGGGCCGAGCTCATGCCTCCTTCAACAATTTTTTTGGGGGACCAATGCCAGTAGATCTCATACGGCGTGGCAAGCTGTCAATCTGGGTGGGCACGGACCCAGGCCCACCCATGGATCTGCCCCTGGAAGACAGATGTAATGTTTGTTTGCCAGTTTAAATATTGCCTGTCTTTTAGTCGAACTTGTACATTGTCCGAATGTCCGGCGAAATATTGCTGACGCGCCCCCACATCAAGAACGCATCTGAACCACGCGCAACAATACTTGGCAATGTCAGCGCTGACAGTTTGTTTTCTTATAGTGCCTGTGTGTGTGTGGACCGTGGAGAGAGAACACCAACTCGCCTCCCTCAAAACACAGCCAGGCCTCTTTGTTTGGTCGGACAATGATTTATAATAGCACCACGAAAAAAATAAAACCGCGAGAAAGAAAAGAACAAATGGAGAGAGAGAGAGAGAGAGAGGGAAATAGAAAGAGAAGAACGTGTACTGTATACGCCGTCATTGTCTACTTCTCTCCTTCTTCTCCAGTATTCTCTCACTCTCTCTCTCTCTCTTGCTCTCTCTCTCTCAGCTGCAGTGAGAGGTGAGAGTATGTGGCTTGGAGGAGAAAGAAAAAAAAGCTCCACTGGAACATTGCCGGGTAATTTACGAAAGTAAAAGGACATTTTAGTCCTGACCTTTTTATGAGTCATTTCTGTCGTCTTTTTTCAATTATTTTCTTTGTCATAACGCTCACTTGTGCGTACAAGACATACAGGCAAGACGCACGCCACGCACGCGCACATGCATGCACGCACGTTGTCATAGTCACAGACAGTCCACAGTGGCAACGCGTCGTGCAGCCATTTCAGGGCAGAACTAAAGTCTTTTCAAGCCACTTTGTGAGGTTGGGTCCACTGGCTAATTCCATTCAGTGTGAAATGAAATTATGAGCTTCTGTGAGGCTTGTCCAACTCTTGACTCAGAGGCCTGCGGGTTTCTTTTCAAAGAGGATTTAACCCATTAAAGACGGGAAAAGCAGCCGTGTTATTTAGGATTTTAGCGTCGTTGGCTATTCAGAAATAGCAGATACACGGCCCGGACCGCTGGCGTTACTGGTCTGGGCACCTATAGGCTTGATGTAGCCTGACAGCGCGTCGCAGGTTCAAGTCCTGATTCCCCCCACCCTCCCCCCCAAATCTGATATACAAGCTCATATCGCCTCAATTCGTGCTGCGCTATGAGCTTGTAGATCTGCTATTTTTGAAAAATGTAGAAAACACTTTTAACTAAAATCTTTGATTTTGGGGGTCCCTGGAACAAAAATATTTTGAGATGGGGGTCCGCAGCCATGTGCATATAATTCTGGGAGTTCCTTGACATGAAAAAGTTTGAGCACCACTGACAGAGAAACATACGTTTTTCAGAAAACAGTTGTAGTATTTGGACCTCGGGTCTTAATGGGTTAAAGGGGAGCAAAAGGTTTGACATAAAGTGGCTTTGTTGATTGCGTGAAATTAGGTCCCTGCATACAGTACAGTACAGGCTCCTTACACTGCACTGCTGCTGTTACGCAAGACCTCCATTTTCCTCTCATTGCTTATATGAAAGCCTGCTAGCATTTCCATTACCCTTTTCTTCAGAAGCCAAATGACAATAGCTTTTCTCCAGCTGTAATATGATTACATTAACATGGAGGCGGAGGAGGTGGAGCCCGTTTTGTTTGCTAGAAGCACAAATCAAACTGGCTCGCTGTGTGTAGTTTTTACGCTGTAGTTTTACTACACACAGTAAAACACGACACAACCCCACTTACTGAAAGCAGTGGTGTAAAAAGTAGGCTACTCACATTTTGTACTTAAGTAAAGATATCAATACGGCAATGTACTGTAGAAATACTATGTGTAAAAGTCAGGAATTCCAAATTTACTTGAGTAAAAGTACAAAAGTATTGGTATTAAAATGTACTTAAAGTACCAAAAGTAGAAAGTACTCATTATGTAGAATGTCCAATTTCTAATTTTTAAATGTATAAACATCTTTTGAAAAGATCTACAAGATCTACAAGCTCACAATGTGTATTTCAAATGGCCAAAATGTAGGGCTGAAGTGGTTAATGTATGTTTTGTAATAATAATCAAAATCTACAAAGTAACTAGTAACTAAGTTTTCAAATAATTGTAGTGGAGTAAAAGTACAATATTTGCCTCTGAGGTGTAGTGGAGTAGAAGTAAAAGTATTGAAAATTGGAAGGAAAGTAAAAGTTCCTCAAAATTGTACTCAAGTACATTACTTGAGTAAATGTACTTAGTTACTTTACACCACTGACTGAAAGCCATGGACCTGAATCTTGCTGTTCGGAAAGGCTTTCCCAACTATATAGTTGGCAGAGTCAGGACATCTGGAGGTGCACAGGTTTCGAGGAAAACGTTCTGAGACCGCCTTTCCGAAGCTCGGAATGATGTCAATTAAGTAATTATATAATGTGCCGGGGCCCACTGGTGGGCCGTGGGGACACTACACAACTATACTATGTTAGTCCCACTGAATCTAGCCACAATCGATGGATTGATCATTTAAATAAACATCTGAAAATGCACACATCAGCCCACCCATCTTACCACTTAACACGGATGTAAACCTGTATGACTCTTGGTTCAGTCTGCTTGGGTCTGTGTCTTCATGTAATTTGCATGCCACTTAAGCCTAATTTATACTATACTATACTATAACTTATTGTGTTTTTTTGTAAATCAACGCCCTACTTGATCCATACTACAGCATCACACAAAAGTATCAAAAGCAGCAGATCCGTAAGCTCAAAACATGTTTCGCGCAGGCGGATCTGCTACTTTTGCTATTTTTGAATTTGAATCCTTAAAAGTAATAGTTTTGGACATATGAGGTTTCCACCCGAAAGACGAAACCTAACATAATGCCGTTTGTGGAGTGTTCTCCCATGTTCAGTGTGTCTTGCAGTAGGGTGCTTTGTGAGTGTATAGATTTCCTAGCATGGATTTTTAGCAGTGTTGTGTTTGGATGCTAAGTAACGCTGGTAGGGTGAGTGCCTGTCTTCTAAGGAAGCCACAGGGGAGAGAGTCCATGTCAATCCCATAAGCAGTGGTGGATAAAGTACTGAAATGTTTTACTTAAGTAAAAGTATCAATACTGCAATGTAGAAGTACTCTAGTAAAAGTACGGAATTCAAAATTGACTTGAGTAAATGTACAAAAGTATTGGTAGCTTGTAGATCGGCTATTTTCAAATAGCCTAGGTATAAAATAGGGCTAACGTGGTTAATGTATGCTTTATAATGTAATAATTTATATCTGCAAAGTAACTAGTAACTAAAGTTTTCAAACAATTGTAGTGGAGTAAAAGTACTATATTTGCCTCTAAGATGTAGTGAAGTAGAAGTAGAAGTATAGGCAATTGGAAATACTCCATTAAAGTAAAAGTACCTCACAACTGTACTTTACTCAAGTACAGTACTTGAGTAAATGTACTTAGTTACTTTACACCACTGCCCCAATCCATAAACTGTAGCATCTCTGGAGGGCCTCTTGTCTCCTGGAACCTGGCTAAACTTTTCATTCCCGTTCTCCATTCCCTGTCTGTGTGCACAGCGGACAGTGGCAGTTGGAGCTGCGTTGCCGCAGAATTCCCAGCAGAGAAGTTCATCTTGGGCTCTATCTATCTTCTGGCTAATAGCTTCCTCTTCATGTGTCTAAGAGGGCAAGGCTGGTTAGAGCGGTCTGATCACGGCAGACAGATAGGAGAGCACTGTTCAACCACGAGACAATACAATGTTACTGTAGCACCATGAGACCATCTGTGTGCTGTTTTTTTGTTTTGTAAATGTATGTCCTACTTGATCATACTACAGCGTCACACAAAAGCGTCAACAGTAGCAGATCTGCAAGCTTGTAATGTAGACGATATCGTGTGTGTGTGTGTGTGTGTGTGTGTGTGTGTGTGTGTGTGTGCGTGTGCGCGCGCGTCTTAGGAGAGAAATACTATTGTGCTGATTCGTTTGAGCTCCTCAGATTTGAGTGGCTTTATATTGGGTCAAGGAGAACTGACCCACTGTCTGGTGTTTGTGTGTATCTACTGTATGTGTATGAATACGTGTGTGTGTGTGTGTGTGTGTGTGTGTGTGTGTGTGTGTGTGTGTGTTTTTATGTGTGTGTATGTATAAGTGTGTGTGTGTGTGGGAGAGGACTACATTACAGCACTACAATGATATCTTCAGCCCCCCCTTTAGTTTTGAGTGGTTTTACATGGGGTCAGAGACAAACCACTAGTGATAAGTGACCCTGTGTGTGTGTGTGTGCGTGTGTGTGTGTGTGCGTGCGTGCGCTCTGCTTGCATGTGTCTATGTGCACCGTGCACACTGTGTGCCGAGGCTGAGAACAGAGTGGGAGTGCAAGTGAAAAGGTCAAGTCCATACAATCAGTGTCACCTCGATGTGACCCTCCCCCCCACCCCCCCTCCCACGTTGTCCTGGTAATTAACAGATAACCTTTAATGAGGCATGGGGGTCTCACCAGCCCCTAACGAGAGAAATGTCACATTTAACCATGGAAACATCTAGGGCACACGTAACACGTACACACACACACGTGTGCTAAAACGCGAGAGCACGCGCACACACACACACACACACACACACACACACACACACATGGAGGACGAGGTGCGAGGATGCGCTGTCATGTTGCAAATGTCATCGGCCTGTTAACCCAATAAAGCCGGGAACGCATCTGTTGTATAACCACTTTAAACCGTTATTTTACACTTTGGGCTATTTAAAAATAGCAGATCTACAAGCTCATATGAACTTGTAGATCTGCTATTTTTCTTTTTTAAACATTTTTGCAAATCTTTGAATATATATATATAATTTTTTTTAAAGCGAACAATCTTTACTCAAATCTTTGCTTCTGGGGGGTCCCCTGGAACAAAATATTTTGGGGGGGTCCTTGACATGACAACGATTGAGAACCACTGATATAGAAACATACGTTTTTCAGATAACGTTTTTTTTTTAGAGGACTTTTTTTAGAATGGGCTTCAGGTCTCAATGGGTTAATGTACAGAGTGTTTTGACTGGCTGATCTTTACAGTAGGACACGTGGGAGGTGATGGAGGGAGGCGGGCTGGGACACGTCAGCCTGTCTAAAAGACTGTTGTCATCCTGTCCCCAGGAGGAACAGTGGGAGACGTGTCACTTACGAGAAAGTAACAAATTATACTCAGTAAAAATCCTCCCTGAGCGTACAAATGGATACATTAACACGGATGATTATACCGCGTATACGCACTCATTTACGCAGAAGTTTGAATGTCACGATGTCACATGACATGAATTGTGAGGGGAAAAAAGTTTAGCAACTTTTAATAACAAATCCACCGCATGCCTTTAGCAACTTCCCCCTGAAAGAGTGTTTTCCAGAGCCTTTATGGGACTGGGGTTGTGTTTGTTGATCAATTACTGTAGGGCAGTGGTTTTCAACCCTTCTCATATCAAGGTCCATTATTTATTCGGCATTTGAGCCACGGAACCACCATTTGATGAGATTTTGCCTCTCAGACCCAAAACAAAAAATATATTGTTATCGTTGGTGTTACTCTAGATCAAAATAACAATTGTTTAACTAATTATTAAGATGTTTATCAGTAATTTAACTCTTGAGAGCGTAAAATGAAACCAAATGGATCCGTAAGGGTTCATTTGGTTTCATTTTACGCTCTCAAGAGTTAAAGATCTATAAGGGTCCATTTGGTTACCAACTCTCCATCATTTAGCTGGGGACCATGTGGAACCCCCTTAAGGGCCACTGGTGGTCCCCGGACCACTGGTTGAGAACCACACACTGAATTAGGGAGATCAATAGGCATCGGCATCCATGATTGGCCAACCCAACCCATCCCATCCCATTGGGCTTTGCGGATTGGCCAAACTTTGCCTGACGCTTGTGTCACTCGAACCGATATACTGTATAAGTGGGCAGCGGGCCGAACAACGCTCCATTCTGCTACACAGCGAGACTACCCAGCTGGTGTGGTCTCTTGTGATAAGTGATGCGTTGGACAATGCATATGACAGGAGGGCCGAAACGAAGCGGTCACACTGCTGTCGGAGTGGGACACAAGGTGTACTCCTTTGGAGGGATTCTCGACGACAACAACACTCAGATCAATGTGCATGTCTTCAACACAGTGTCTCTAGACTGGACCAAGCTGTCCCCGGTGACGACCGGGAACCCTCCGGAGCTTCCCTCCATGTCCTGCGGTCACACGGCCGTGCTGATAGGCTGCGTCATCTACATCTGGGGGGGCGAATGCAACCCTGTAGGGTACTGCAACGTTCTGTACACGTTCGACGTCGACACCCACCGATGGTTCAAGCCCAGGGTTTCGGGGACTGTTCCGGAGGGGAGGTTCCAGCACTCGGCGTGCGTCTTGGGGAAGGTCATGTATATCTATGGAGGGTTCAAATTCCACCGGAACCCTAAATGCACGAATGACATCTCCAAGCTGGACACCGACACAATGGTCTGGTCTTCAATTAACACCAGTGGTAAGCCTCCGCCTGTTTCGTCGTATCACACTTCCACCATCATCGGGACAAAGATGTTTGTATTCGGGGGCCGAGGGAAATACTCCTACCAAGGCGACTACTACAACACCATCAGAGTGTTTGACACCAAGACCAACCGGTGGCTGCACACGCCTTCTTCACAGCGCGATATTCCAGAAGGACGCTGCGGTCATTCGGTCTTTGTTTACAATGAAGATTTGTTCATATTTGGTGGGAAAAACTGGAAACAGACCTTCAATGATCTGTGGAGATTCAATCCAAAACCAGGAACCTTCTCCTGGAAGAAGATTGGGCCCCGGGGGAAAGGCCCGCGTCCAATGTATGGGATGTGCTGCTGCAGGGTGGGAGATCGTGTCATGCTCTTCGGAGGATTCTGCCCACCTGATGACCACATGTACGTATTGGACCTAAGTCCCCGTCTGAAGACGTTATGCATGCTAGCAGTTATTCAGCACGATCTGGAGCTGTCGGGTCTCCCACACATCTCGAACGGGAACTAGAGCTGAGGAAAATGGTGACCACGGTCTCTCCAACAAAAATACCCAATGTGTAAAGATAGGGGGGATCTTAAAGGGTTTGGGAAGAGTATGGCTTCAGTAGAGGAGAAGCTGGCTTTAGTCCTGGCGCGAATGACTAGAAGTTGGAGGAGAGAGTCAGCTAAATAACTAAATAACCTGTGCATCATTAGGATACCAGAGGGAACGACGGGAAACAATATGATCGCCTTTCTGAATGAGATGTTGCCATCTCTCCTGGACACTGGCCCCTCAGCCATTGTGACCCGAATGAAAGACGCACCAAGACCCAGGACAATCATAGCAAGGCTCCTCAGACATAACAACCTCAAAGACAGGGAACGCATTCAACAAGTTGCTAGAGAGAAGAAACAACTCACCTGGGAAGGAATGCATGTAATGATATTTCCAGACTATTCCACAGACCAGGAGGGAACGATTCACACAATGCTTGAAGGCTCATCTTTACGACGACAACACTGAAATTTAGTTTTCCATGCTATACCCAGCAGTGCTGAGGATCGACGAGGGAAACGGTGACCCAGAGAAAGCTATGGACTTCATGAGAAGGAGCTAAGAAAGGTTCTCTCCACTCGCTGAAGTTAAACACCCTGTTGCCGGGTCGTGTGGGCGGAGAGTTTGATAAAGAATATTTTTTGTTAATATGCAATGGACTAGATTAGTTTGGTTTTACCATTCATTTTAAGGGGGATGTAGGTGGTCTTTTTTATATTTCTTGGACGTACACTGTGGTGTTGAACAATCTAACCAATGAGTCATGCACCATGAGACTTTTGTTATTTTTTCTGTCTTTGTGCCTGGTACTTTTAATGGCACTATATGGACCCAGTTTAGGAGACTCACACGCAAAGTTGTATTTTAATTGTAGTTTTTTGCCAGGCATCAGAATATATTATCAGAGTGGTTCACAGAGGAGATTGTGTGCACATCTTGTGCCTGTATTTAGACCAGGTGCTGGACATCAAAGGCAAGAATCAAGGAGAAGATACAAACATCCTCACACTGGTTTAAAGCTCCCAAGACTTATTTATTTATTTATAAGTCATTAATAAAAGCTTTAAACCAGTGTGCGGATGTTTTTACCTTCTGTATTATCAGAGTAGCCACATAGTAATCCATTCATAATTTCCATTATAAATAATAATGGGTTGCGCTATGATACTCGAAATGGTCAGTGGGTTGGGTGAGAAGCCTATAGGAACCAATGGTACCCGAGCCATGTGACCCCATATCCTATCTCCTATCTCCTGTTTCTGTAGCGTGAGGCATCTTGATGTATAAATTCACCTCCTGGACATAACGGTATAGTATGTCACAGCTATCCAACCCCTGATGCTGAGTGTCAAGCAGGGATAGCCTGGTTCCAGACTTATAGACCCCGCCCACTCTCTGAGTGGACTGCTCCTCTTGGTCTGGTGTCATAATGTGAGCCTATGGCTTTTCACGGTCGAAGAAAAACCTGTCAAATCAGAGTCAGAGGTGGGAGTGGTCTAACGACCAGCCAATCAGCGAATATCTACTAAAACAAGCTGTGCGATGACGTCAGATGTAGGCGGATCCGTGGATCTCTTGTGATTGGTTTAGGGAAATTTGAATCCCCTCCCCCTGGTAATCTCGGACACTGCAGCCAATGTCAGACTGAAGCTCCACGCAGCTTCAGGCTGATAATCAGGCTAAAGCAGGGAGGCATTGGGTCCCATTTTGAATTGAACCCCAACCTCCCAGTCTCAGGGTGGACGGTCTAACCACAAGGCCACTGAGCTGGTAATCTCTCAAGACAGATTCTGCTAAAACAAAGGGAAAAATAATACAATTACCGAATGGGTTCCCAGATTGTTGAGCTGGTAGTACTGTAAATACCCAATCAAAAGTAATAAAGTACTGGCTAGTTCTAATCAAAATGTGGTTTACTTGCAAGAGTCTCAACTGGAGTCTGAGGTTGTGTTGGGGCTAGGTGGGACATGTGTTTTTCAGTGCGGGTTCTAGTAAGGGTTAAAGGGGTAACAAATCTAATTAGTAAACGCCATAGGACGGCCCCCCTTTGAGCGCCAGCCTACTTGGGGCCATGCATGGCGGGAACGATTCAAGTCGTTCCATTGGTCATTCGGCACAAACGTTACACAAAGCTCGACCAATCTGTTAAGCCGACGGGTCGGGTTAGCCAATCAGGGATTTATACTTGCTTAATAGCCGATACCTGAAGCCGACGGTTCTGTGCGTCTTTCTCAGAGACCCAGCGGACTGACACATATATTCATTGTTTTTTCGATTTTCTGAAACCCTTGGCTCGTCCTGAATTGCCATTCGGCACCGCACACCTTGGGGGTCATATGATTTTCAACACAAATCTTCTATGGGAGAATATACCCTGCACAAACTCTTTTCAGACGGGGGGTCTGCGGGGCCAAATACATATTGATTCGGGGGTCCTTGACATGAAAGCGTTGGAGTCTCACTTCGTCTCTCTCGGTCATCTTATACCTCCCTTTGTGGGAGAACACAAAGATTTTTCTCGACAGCCCATTTATGAGGAGGTAGATTGATGTACACGCACGCGCGCGCACACACACACACACACACACACACACACACACACACACACACACACACACGCACACGCTTTCTCTCACAGTGAGGAGAGAGGACTCACGGGGTATCCATCGGGGAGCTGTTGTTTGTAATAAGGTTAAACTCTGACCCAATCACCAGTCACTGAAGAGAACCCCCTGAAGTGGCTGGGATTAACCCATTAAGACCGGGAACGCATCTGTGTCACTTTAGATTTCTTTGGGCTATTAAAAAAATATTTTTGCGCGGTACAGATCTACAAGCGCGGCACAGATCTACAAGCTCAGAGTGCCGCGTAATGAGCTTGTAGATCTGCTATTTTTTTAAATCGTGAACATTTTTGCAAATCTTTGAATATATATATATATATATTTTTAAGATAATTTTGAACTAAAATCTTTGCTTCTGGGGTCTTCTGAATCCTAACAGTTGTTTTTAAATAAAAATGTTGCTATACTATCAGTGGTCCTCTAACCTTTTTCATGTGAAGGACCACCCAAAATGATATGTATTTGGCCGAGGACACGCATCTCAAAATATGTTGTTCCAGGGAACCCCTCGAAGCAAAGATTTGAGTTACAAATGTTCGCTTTAAAATATATATATATATTCAGAGATTTGCACAAACTTTCAAGATTTTTCAAAAAATAGCAGATCTACAAGCTGCAAGCTCTGAGCTATGAGCTTGTAGATCTGCTATTTTTGAATAGCCAAAGTGTAAAATAATGGTTACGCAGATGCGTTCCCGGTCTTAATGGGTTAAATACACTTTTATTATATGGTAGCTGTGGGACAATGGCCAGATTGCCAGCAGCAATAAGCTCTCAACAACATTCACATACAGTTAGTGTGACCTTTACTCAAGGAACACAAGCATGGATCTGTATGCTCCTGAGCTGTGGTTTATATTTGTACACATTAAAAACCATTGGTGGAAAGTAACTAAGTATACTCAATTACTGTACTTAAGTACACTGAGGTATTATTTCCATCGCTGTTAAAAACTCAGCGTTGTGAACTGTTAGATCGTTGCTGTCAGAAACCATACTACAGCGTCACGCCGCGTTTTGATCTTGTGAATCTGCTACTTTTGCTGTTTTTGAATTTGAATCCTGAAAGGAACTGTTTTGGACATGAGTTTTCTTTCCACCCGACAGAGACAGAGAGATGCAAACGGTCTCAAATCAGCACAGCTGTAAATTGTCTCTTGTTATGTGAAGTGAGTAAATGTTTGTATTCTCTACTTAGGATCACATCAAAACCATTATTTATTCATAAGGAAGCTCGACTGAGACGGGAGCCTCATTTGAAGTGGGATCATGCTATTTACAATTAAATTACAATTCTTCAAATTACCGGTTGCAGGACAATAACGTGAGACAGACCTGGACACCATTCCGTGCATAGCTGAATATTGTGAAATTGTTTTTGAAATGGCTCAAGAGACCAAGGTTATTATAGATAACGAAAACTAATAAAATAACGAAAACAAAAATTGAAAAAACATTTTCATTTACTGAACTAAATCAAAATTAGAATAAAAAAACAGCAACGATAACTGACTGAAACTGTATTATGTTTGTGTGTTTACAAAACTAAAACTAAAACAAACTGAAATGTTCCCACAGTAACTAAATATATATATATTTTTTAAATGGTATCTTTTGTTGAGTTTTTATTACACAATACTAAAGGTCCTTACACACCGGGGCGAATTCTTCATGCGAATAAATACGTTTTTTTTTAAAACCTTATAAAGTCAATGCAAGCGTCCACATCAGTTTCGCGAAGCAAAAAAAGCGTATTTTAATTATTCGGAACGAGTCCGAATTTTGCGTATATTCGCATATTCGCCTGTGTGTAAGGACCTTTACTCTGACCTTTTTGAATCCTGCACCTGACAAATAACCCAAACTGTGAATAAAACGAACACTATAACTAATAAAAAAACTAAACTAAAACTAAGCGTTGTCACAAAAATAAAAACAAACTAAAACTAAATTATAATGAAAAATCCAAAGCTATTATAACCTTTCAAGAGACTGAACCGTTGCTGTGTTCTGAAGGTCAGTACAGGTGTCGTAGGGACGTATGTATGTCTACTGGCTGCCTGTGAGCTCCAGGAGGGATTTCTAAAATTGTACTTAAAGGGGTAGTTCACCCCCCAAATAACTTTTTTTCTATTGATTACTCACCCCATGGAGCCTTGAATTCATGGATATTTTTTTGTTTTTGTCGCATTCCTTCCTTTATTATTTGATTATAATAAATTTAGCCCCATTGATTCCGGTAGGAGACACAAATGCATTTGTGTCTCCTACCGGAATCAATGGGGACACATTTATTATAATCAAATTATTGGCTTAGGAATGTGACAAAAAAAAAATATATCTATGAATTCAAGGCTCCAGATGGTCAGTAATCAATAGAAAAAAAGTTATTTTGGGGGTGAACTACCCCTTTAATACTGCTAAAGCCCTGCATGGACTGGCTCCTAGTTATATATCCGATATGCTGATCCATCATAAGCCTGAGCGATCCTTAGATCCTCAGATAAGGCGCCCCTGGAGGTTCCTATAACTTGCCTAATTACCCGGGGCGATCGGGTCTTTCCCGCCCGGGCACCTAGAGCTTTGGTTCTCAAAGTGGGGTCTGGGGTCCTTGGGGGGGTACCAGGGGGTCCCCAGCAAAAGTAGTTAATTTAGCATCACAATCATTTTAACCACTTTGACTCTTATTTTATACTTAAGCTATTCAAAAATAGCAGATCTACGAGCTCATTGTGCGGCACAGAGTGCCGCACTATGAATAAACTTTGAATAAACATATATTTTTGAAAGCGAAAATTTTAACTCAAAATCTTTGCTTCTGGGGGTCCCTGGAACAATATTTTGAGATGGGGGTCCTTGACATGCCATCCGTGCCTCTGTTTAAGGCCATATCCACACGGAGACGTTTTAAAAAATGTCACAGAGTCGTTTTCAAAAAGTTTACCGTACACACGGAATCGTCTCAAGAAATGTGTGTGTCCACACGAAACCTCTGAAAACGCCACAAACTGAAAACGCTGTAGTATATATGCCTGGCCTGTGGGTGGTGCTGTGGAGGAAAGTTACTAAGTACATTTACTCAAGTACTGTACTTAAGTACAATTGAGGTATTTTTCACTTTACTCGAGTATTTCCAAATTCCAATACTTTTACTTCTACTCCACTACATCTCAGAGGAAAATATTGTACTTTTACTCCACTACAATTATTTGAACGCTTTAGTTAATACTAGTGACTTTGCAGATATAATCATGACATTATAAAACATTTATATTTATTTATTTGCCCTATTTTACATAGACTATTTAAAAATAGCCGATCTACAAGCTCACAACGCGCATCGCGAGCTTGTAGATCAGCTATTTTCAAACATTTCAGTACTTTAAGTATATTTTGATGCCAATACTTTTGTACTTTTACTTTGATTGAACTCAAGTAACATTTTGAGCACAGGCCTTTTACTTGTAACAGAGTATTTTTATATTGTGGTATTGCTACTTTTACTTGCTTTTACTTTTACTTTACTAACATTGACAGCTACTCACAACGTCTCCTGAACGCACAGTCTGTGTAAAGTCTACAACACATACACACACAATGCGTGACAGAGACATACCATACAGAGAGAAGCTGAACGCGGATGCAAAGGCACGCTACCTGGAAAAAATGTCATTACATCTGTGCCCCAGATCATGTAATGACAGTGTGCCCAGTCAGTCACAATCATTCATTTCATAGACTGGTTCACCTGAACCGAAAATAAAATATAGTCATCTTGAGTACTGATTATTTATATATTATTATTTATATTATTAGCGAAGTATTATTATTATTATTATTATTATACTGTTCATTCATTAATCATTGAGCTAGTAAGTGAACGGAACGGAACCTGTGTTGCCAGATTTTGCGAGAAAAATAAGCAACCAGGTCTATGAAAACAAGCCCAGAAGAAGTGGCTTAGTGACATCAGCTACTCTGAAAACGCCACAAACTGAAAACGCTGTAGTATATATGCCTGGCCTGTGGGTGGTGCTGTGGAGGAAAGTTACTAAGTACATTTACTCAAGTACTGTACTTAAGTACAATTGAGGTATTTTTCACTTTACTCGAGTATTTCCAAATTCCAATACTTTTACTTCTACTCCACTACATCTCAGAGGAAAATATTGTACTTTTACTCCACTACAATTATTTGAACGCTTTAGTTAATACTAGTGACTTTGCAGATATAATCATGACATTATAAAACATTTATATTTATTTATTTGCCCTATTTTACATAGACTATTTAAAAATAGCCGATCTACAAGCTCACAACGCGCATCGCGAGCTTGTAGATCAGCTATTTTCAAACATTTCAGTACTTTAAGTATATTTTGATGCCAATACTTTTGTACTTTTACTTTGATTGAACTCAAGTAACATTTTGAGCACAGGCCTTTTACTTGTAACAGAGTATTTTTATATTGTGGTATTGCTACTTTTACTTGCTTTTACTTTTACTTTACTAACATTGACAGCTACTCACAACGTCTCCTGAACGCACAGTCTGTGTAAAGTCTACAACACATACACACACAATGCGTGACAGAGACATACCATACAGAGAGAAGCTGAACGCGGATGCAAAGGCACGCTACCTGGAAAAAATGTCATTACATCTGTGCCCCAGATCATGTAATGACAGTGTGCCCAGTCAGTCACAATCATTCATTTCATAGACTGGTTCACCTGAACCGAAAATAAAATATAGTCATCTTGAGTACTGATTATTTATATATTATTATTTATATTATTAGCGAAGTATTATTATTATTATTATTATTATACTGTTCATTCATTAATCATTGAGCTAGTAAGTGAACGGAACGGAACCTGTGTTGCCAGATTTTGCGAGAAAAATAAGCAACCAGGTCTATGAAAACAAGCCCAGAAGAAGTGGCTTAGTGACATCAGCTACTTGAATGAAAATAGCCGATCTACAAGCTCACGTGAGCTTGTACATAGGCTATTTAAAAAAAAAACTTGCAATAAAATAAAGAATACTTGTTTTTTTTTAAAACATTCTAACAACACTAATGCTCTGGCACAGAACATTCATGAAAATATTTGAAAACCACTGGTTTAAAAAAAAAAAAAAAAAATTGGAAGCAAGCCTAAATAAGCAAGAACACTTTATAAATAAGCCACACAAAAAAACGCAACCCGCAACTACCAATTTTACAAGCAACTTTACAGAAAAAGCCAGAAAAAGTTCTGCCCAAAGTCGCTTATAATAAGCCGACATGGCAACGCTGATTCTCATCCAGACTCGGTCTCATCAATCAACACAACATGTTTATATTTTTATTGTGTGCTGTCATGCTTGTTTGAGCACAGGTAGAGAGCCTAAATGTGTTTGTTTCATTGTATTTAAGATATTCGATATAAATTCTTTTTTTTTAAATGCCAGATTTAGCTAATACGGCCGTAAACGTCCCATTCAAACTGCTAGTTTAGCCACTAGCGTCCTGGCTGAATTCAACCTGGTGTTTGTACTTTCTCTATTTACAACCCGTACATCTACATAAACGTTCAGATTTCAAATATAAAGTGCTTAACTCATGGCCATGGATGTTAAAATTCACTTCGAGTGGGTATAAGTACCCGTAGCCTATCTTCCGTATTGTTCAATAAAAAGCATTTTAATCCGATCGGCAGCCATTTTCTCATAGAGTTATAATGTATTAGAGTGCAATACTCCTCCCAACCGATAGGGTCGCGTAAATGAAAGTCAATGGCCACCAATCGGATTAAAATGATTTTTATTGAACAATACGGAAGATAGGTGTACTTATGCGGGCCCATACATAAGTGTAACATCCGTGGCCATGGGGTCAGCACTTTATATTAGAAATATGAACGTTTATGTAGATGAACGGGTTATAAATGGAGAAAGTGCAAACACCAGGTTGAAGTTCATCCATGATCGTCGTAACAGACGACCGTCATGTGATCCATGGTCAACAGCAAGGTTTGTTTTCATTCTTATAAGACCGCATGGCTCATTTGTATGCACGTGAATATACTGTACATTAAAAAGTAACTAAGCGGAAAGTAACTAAGTACATTTACTCCATGTCCACTTGTGGCTGTAAAAGCCCTATTGCGTTAAGTAGTACGAACGCAACGCTGACAGGGTCGGGGTGTTTGTTGTTGGTGGGGGCGGGCGGCGGCGCATGCAGGGTCGGGGGGGTCGGGGGGGGGGTTCGGGGGGCACGCATGCAGGGGGGGGGGGGGGTGCTCGGCGCATGCGGGTTAAGCGAGAGGTGGAGCTATAGCGTCATCGTTTCAGGAAAGAAGCGTATTTGGTTGTACACACGGAGACGCAAGGGTGGCGTCTTCGGGGGGTGGGGGAACGGGGGGACGGGGGTGGGGGGACGGGGGGGGACGGGGGGGGGGCGGGTTTAAGCGAGAGGTGGAGCTATAGCGTCATCGGTTCAGGAAAGATGCGTATTGCCGTATTTGGTTGTACACACGGAGACGCAAGGGTGGCGTTTTCAGATTAATTCACTCTGGGACCCGTTTTCAAAAATAAGCGTATTGCAGACCTAAAACGCCGGCTCCGTGTGGCCAAAACGTGCAAACGATTAAAAACTTATGCGGTTTCACCTAAAATCGTATCCGTGTGGATGTGGCCTAAGTCACTTCTGAAAACATACCTCTACACCAAGTGTTTTTCTTAATCGTTTTACATGTGATTGTACTTTAAGTACATTTTGATACCAATGCTTTTGTAATTTTACTCAAGTACATTTTGAATTCAGGACTTTTACTTGTAAAAGAGTATTTCTACAGTATTTCTTGCAGTAATTATACTTTTACTTAAAGGGGAAATCCACCCATTTTCAATATTTAACTATGTCATTAATATAGCATAAAGGAGTTGTGTGGAAATAAGAAAAAAATTAAAAAAAAATTAACATTGCAAAAAAATTTAACATTGCAAAAAAATTAACATTGCAAATTACACCATGATGAGTCATCACAGTGTAATTTGCAATGTTAATTTTTTTGCAATGTTAAATTTTTTTGCAATGTTAATTTTTTTTTTAATTTTTTCTTATTTCCACACAACTCCTTTATGCTATATTAATGACATAGTTAAATATTGAAAATGGGTGGATTTCCCCTTTAAAGGGACTACACCATGAATAAAAAAAATAATAAAAAAAATAAATATATTGTTTATGTCCCTCAAACATTTTTCAAAAGGTTTGAGCCTAAATCAAGCCTCAGATATACTCATTCCAACTAACTTCTCTCTGGCTTATAAAGCACTTTCACCTGCAATACCACATTGTCCTGTTTGGCACGGGGCGCTATTGAGCCAGGTTGTATGCGTGTTATCTCCTGGTTCTGTGTGAAAAAAAATAAAAAATAAAATAAATACATTGGAACTGAAAAACGGGAGGGATTGTACCCTGATGTGACGTGACGTCACGTCAGGTACCAAATCAGTTTGGTCTGTTTTGAGACCAATTTACAGAAAACCCCAGATTTGCTGTGAAAGCCTGAGTGTTCAAACTGGGGTATTTTTGGGGATAGAAGAGAGGTAGGGGAGACCAAAAACACAAAAAATAAGAAAAAGTAAAAATTCATGGTGTAGTCCCTTTAAGTAAAACGTGTGAGCACTTTTACCACCACTGCTAACGGCGTGTGTGTGTGTGTGTGTGTGTGTGTGTGTGTGTACATAAGAAGAGAGAGATGTACAGTAGTAGCTAGTTGACTATTTTTTGCTGCTCCTCTCCACTGTGTAACGGCGAGCGAGGATGTGTGAGTGTCATTTCACTGCAGATCAGCTTGGGGTTGAGAGTGTGGGCAGGTATCACACAGATACTGTCTCTGTCGGGCAGAAACCTCTTATCTCCATATATTCTAACTTTTTGTGTGTTTTTTTTTCATAAATTAACGCCCTATACTTGATCATACTACAGCGTCACACAAAAGTACCAGTATCAGTATCAGCTTTGTTTTTTGATTTGAATCCTGGAAAGTATGAGGTTTCCACCGAGACGATATGATGGGTTTTGAGTCCTGGGGTGCAACCTAGTGTGTGTGTGTGTGTGTGTGTTCGTTTGTGCAAAGCTTAGTCGGCTGTTGTGCACTGCAGTGTGATGCAGAGATGCACTACAGTGCCCCCTCCCCTTCCCCCCACCTCCACAGACACACACACACACACACGCTCACAGACACACAAGATGTACGAGCACAGACACAATCACATAGATATTCCCCCTGCATCTGTGCACTCGTCACGCCTCCCTGCCTTACCCTCATTGTCTGAATCTGAGATGAACGCACACGCACGCACGCACACACACACACACACACACACACACACACACACACACACACACACACACACACACACACTCACACTCACACTCACTCACACACACTCAGACAAATTGCTCCACCCAACACAGCAGCGTTCCCCTTTTGGACGGAGGACAATTTGTTCAGCATCTGTGAAATTAGACATGGGTTTTACAATGTGGGCTTTTCAATATTGATCACTGTCTTACCACTCTCTCTCTCTGTGTGTGTGTGTGTGTGTGTGTGTGTGTGTGTGTGTGTGTGTGTGTGTGTGTGTGTGTGTGTGTGTGTGTGTGTGTGTGTGTGTGTGTGTGTGTGTGTGTGTGTGTGTGTGTGTGTGTGTGTGTGTGTGTGTGTGTGTGTGTGTGTGTGTGTGTGTGTGTGTGTGTGTGTGTGTGCGTAAAAAAACATGCATCTGCACCTCTGTGTTAGGTGTTTGTTTGTGTTGGCAGGTGGAATGCTGCATGTTTCAGGTGTTCAGCTTCATTCATAGTTGATTTGACTCACACACTGTGTGAATACACCCGAGACAACAAGTTCTCTGCTGTGGGTGATTGCGTTTACCATACTGTACTGAAAGTATTGTGTTTGTGCGTGTGTACAGTATGTGTGTGAGAGACAGAGAGAGACTCTCATCCAGACAGAGAGGCAGGACTCACTAACACTATGCCCGATTTATACGCGGTCGCAGCACGACGTGTGGTTATTAGTTCATTTCGTCAACTAAGACTAAAAGACTAAGATTTTGATATTTAGTCGACTAAGACTAAACCATTTCAGAAGACTAAAATAGGACTAAAACTAAATTGTGTGTTATTCAAAGGACTAAGTTTAATCAAAATTTGCTGCAGTGTAATTGTTTTTGACTAAGACTAAGAGACAAAGATTTTGATATTTAGTCGACTAAGACTAAACAATTTCAGAAGACCAAAATAGGACTACAACTAAATGGTGTGTTATTCAAAAGACTGAGACTAAATCAGTATTTGCTGTCAAAATTAACACTGGTGGTGAGCTTGTAGACTGGCTGTTTTCGGTTGTGTTCTGTACTCTGTAGTTTAAGGATTCGGAAGTTAGTGACGTCTGGCGGTTACAATATGTTCTGTACTTTTGTACACCAACACATATACCAAAAAGACACACACGGTTGTCTCCACTTGACCGTGGCCAGCATTTTTATTTCCGGTATAGTTCGGACAGCCGAAAGGCCAGACATTATGTTTTCCGTCTGTGTCTGTCTGATTCTCTCTGTGTCCGCATGTTGAACAGCTGATCTCAGGCACCGCTGGGCCAATTGGTGGGACACTTTGCACACACACCCAGCAGGCCAAGATAGAACCACAAATCTTTCAAATCGGCCTCATGGTGGTGCTATGATGAGCTAATCCATGTTTTGGCCTTTAAAGGAGAAATCCGGACATTTTAAGTGTTATCTTTGATGTGTCGTTACTCACCTACCGACGTAGAAAGTGGCGTTGTTTTTTTCCAGCGATTCCCCTGTCGTCATTTTTTCGACCCCCTCCGTTGGCATAATGGGAGCGCGTGGCTAAGGGAAATTCGTCTATTATAACCGATGCAAAGTTATTTTTTTCTCTACAACTACTCATCTGAGAAGCTATCGCTAATGCCGAACGAGCTAACGTTGTTTGCTTATTTCTCTCCCTGGCAACACCGAGTGGGAGAGAAACAAGCAACCAGCGTTAGCTCGTTCGGCATTAGCGATAGCTTCTCAGGGACTTTCAGTGCATGTTTGAGTATCATGAGACTCTACAATGAGTAGTTGTAGAGAAAAAAATAACTTTGCATCGGTTATAATAGACGAATTTCCCTTAGCCACGCGCTCCCATTATGCCAACGGAGGGGGTCGAAAAAATGACGACGGGGGAATCGCTGGAAAAAAACAACGCCACTTTCTACGTCGGTAGGTGAGTAACGACACATCAAAGATAACACTTAAAATGTCCGGATTTCTCCTTTAACTCTTTCCTCTTCTTCCCCATGACTGTACCACTAGTACAGTCATGGGGGAAGAAGAGGAAAGAGTGAAACTGAAGTGAAATGAGAGTTACTACCGTATTTACTCTGCTTCCTAGAGTTATAGGACGAAGTTTTGATCCTATTAGTTATGTCTAAACGTGACATATTATGTCTAAACGTGACACCTTGCTTAAGCTGCACAGTTCGAGGCAATCGTTAGGATTCATAACCAACGTTTCAGAACGTTTGCTGTCAGTGTTATGAGCATTTAGTACAAAAGAAACATGGATAACTTTAGTATCCATGTTTCCAGGTTTAGTAATCGTCACCCGGGGCGGATTAACCCTTCGTGGCACCCATTGTTACGACCAGTTTCGGCGTGTCTGTGCATGTGTGCACAGACACACACATCCAATTTTTTTTTTCATAAATTAACGCCCTGCTTGATCATACTACAGCGTCACACAAAAGCATCAAAAGTAGCAGATCTACAAGCCGGAGACACGGCGCGAAGCGACGCACTTTGATCTTGTCGATCTGCTACTTTTCCAATTTTTTTATTTGAACCCTGAAAAGCAGCAGTTTTGGACATAATTTTGGACAGATTTCAACCCGACAACGGCGATACACATACAGGTATATATACTGTATACACACGTATGCTTTGCTGGACTCCAGTCAAATCAAAGCAGCCTGTGTGCTGGACTCGCTGAGTCCCCCGTTGCAGAGAAGTCAGTTTGTCTGGAAGCTAAAAGAGGCTGGTGAATTATTAAAGCCTGCTGAAGCTACACTCAGAGAAACCCAGCAGACCACTGAGACCCTGCAGCACACACACACACACACACACACACACACACACACACGCACACGCACACGCACATGCACACACACACAAACGCGCACTCACCCATGCACCGACGCACGCACATGCACGCACTAACACACAGATTGAGACAGCCAGTCCAATGCAACACCCACAGGGTCCAGTGCTCACAATCGCTGCACATGAACAATGTTGACTGCTCATGCTGAGTAAAGCCGGTGGATTTTTGTGCTGTTTGTGTGACTGCAGATGGAGTGCGGTAGCCTTTCAAAGCTACAGGGCTATAGGCAGCTATTACCGCAGCCAAGTACAGCAGGAGGCAACGTCACTCTTGTCTGCTTCACGTCGGTTTAGCCTATTTTTGCGCAGCGTCAAGTCAGAGTTCCATGAAGGGCCGACTCCATGGCGTCACGCGGGGGCGGGAGAGAGAGAATGTGACGAATGTGCTGCCCGACGCCTGATCGCATTCTCTGTCTCTCCCAGTCTTTTGAAAGATGGTTTGTCATCATGGCATCTCTGAGTTGTTGCCGTATGTGCTCTGTAGTGAGAGACAGACTGACTGACTCACTGAATCACTGACTGACTGACTGACTGACTGACTGACTCTCTGACTCTCTGACTCTCTGACTCTCTGACTCACTGACTCTCTGACAGACTCACTGACTGACTGACTATTATTCATCTCAACGAGTAGTGTTCGCTTAACTCATTAGGTCCTGAGGTTCCAATTCTACAAAATGTCAGTTAAAAAAAAAAAAACGTATGTTGCTATATCAGTGGTTCTCCAACTTTTTCATGTCAAGGACCTCTAAAATTATATGTATTTGGCCACCGACCCCCATCTGAAAACATTTTGTTCCAGGGACCCCCAGAAGCAAAGTTTTGAGTTAAAAATGTTTGCTTTAACAATATATATGTTCAAAGATTTGCACATATTTTCACGATTACAAAAAAAATGCAGATCTACAAGCTCATAGCTTGGCACTTGGTGCCACGCTATGAGCTTGTCTATCTGCTATTTTTAAATAGTCAATGTATAAAATAATGGTTTAAGTGGTTACACCCAGGTTCCAGGTTTTAATGGGTTAAAAGAGGTCACTTCTTTTGAACGTGCCCGAGACATATTTTGAAGTTGAACCTCACCGTCAAATGCATCATCTTACATTCAAAGTAAAGAACATGATCCTATATATATCTATTACAAAGGGTGTCGGTGTCACTGTCAAGTCAAATCAGTTTTGGACATATGAGGTTTCCACCCGACAAAAACGAGTAGTTTGCATAGTAGTACATAGATCTTTAATATATTTTCTCATTCTCACTCATTTTTGATCATCATCACTGATCGATTCCAACTTCCATCAGCAGCCAAGTTACAGCAAACACCAACAATTTATGATTAGACCTGTGTCCGATATTCTACGTTTTAAAATGGACAAAGTATATATTTTGGACACGCACGTGCATTGCGCATTATGCAAGAAAATTGCAGGTTATTTAAATAAAATGATCTCCGTCTCACGGACATATTTTCTTTTCTGGCCAAAACGTATATTTTCCAGAAAAGGTGGGGTGCTGAGAGGCTTCCCACCTCCGAGAATAGACTTTCAACAACACAAAACAACCATTGTTTCGGTGAGTAGCAAAGTGGTTTTGTTTTATTATACTACAGTTGGAGACCTCGCAGGGCGGTGGAATTCCTGGCAGCCGAGCGCCTGGCAGGGCGTTAGAGAGAGAGAACTCACTAACGCTCTGGACCAGGGCTAGTGTTTGTCCATGCAGCTGGTGCTGCTAGCTTAGCTTGGCATTCATTATCAAGCAGGTAATAACACAGAGCTGTGGGTCTACCTCCTCCGACGGTGGACTCATTAATATAAACAGGACCCTGAACCCAAACTCAATTTACTTGAAAGCCTCTTTGGTTGCAGGGGGTCAGTGTGGTGTGTGTGTGTGTGTGTGTGTGTGTGTGTGTACGCGCGCGCACTCGTGCATGCATGCTTCCAAGAAAGCTATTAATCTCCCCGTTACTCAGTACCAGAACGTACGTACGTGTGTGTGTGTGTGTGTGTGTGTGTGTGTGTGTGTGTGTGTGTGTGTGTGTGTGTGTGTGTGTGTGTGTGTGTGTGTGTGTGTGTGTGTGTGTGTGTGTGTGTGTGTGTGTGTGTGTGTGTGTGTGTGTGTGTGTGTGTGTGTGTGTGTGTGTGTGTGTGTGTGTGTGTGTGTGTGTGTGTGTGTGTGTGTGTGTTGTACGTGTGAATTACAAAGCCCAATTAGATGGCTGATCCGTGGTGTGTATTTAAGCAGTCACTCATCCCTCTCTCTCTTTCTTTCTCATTCTCTCTCTCTCTCTCGTATCTTTGTCATTAATGAGACCAATTAGCACATGCAAATATTTACTCCCAACTAACATTTGTGATTTATCACACTGTTCACTCTTTAAAACAAACAGTCTCTCAGTGATGTTTGCTTTTGTGTGTGTGTGTGTGTTTTCTCTATTAAGCTTTGCACATCAGATCATTAAGGCTTTCTGTTGAGTATGAGCATCAGCCATAGAGCACCGAAGTCTGATGTAATTTACACATCCTACCTGGGTCACGTTTTTTTCCCCCCATTCTGAATTCCCATAGACGTGTTTAATATCGCGTCAAATAAGGACTGTGTTCCAAAAATAAACAAATGATCCCGTCGGTTTGACTCATATGGATATGAAGCATCAACTGACGGTGAGAAAACGCTAATGTTACTTCCGCCGAATTAGTAAAATTTTCGCCAGAAACAGACTGTATCAAATATGAGTGACTGACTATCATAAACGATACAGAGCCTCCTCCCTGACAATATTGACGAGACAGTTTGTTTATTTTTGGACCAAAATTCTTATATGAGACGATTCTAAGACGACCCAATGTTATTCTCCATAGAGAAATTACTTTACGACCCAGGGGATGAACGAGTGACGTCAGGACTTCTGTACTCTATGGAGAGAGAGAGAGAGAGAGAGAGAGAGAGAGAAGTCAAGATGCTGCAGAGAAAGGTAGGAAAAAGTCATTCCATTGTGCTCCGCGCACGCACGCGCACACACATGCACTGTCATGCACACACAGACCTTCATTCAGCCCAGTTTGTGGGTCCTTGACTCAGGGTGTGTGATGATAATGGGCGACCGCTCCACCTGCACCATCACAGTAATGACGGACATCACAGAGAGAGGTGGAGGAGAGGAGAACAAAGAGACCAGACTCACTGGAGGATTGATGGGAGGAATTCAAGGCAGATATAGACCATGGGCCTTGTGTTGGAGACATTCTTCAATACTATAGCAAACATTTTAATGTCATGGACACAATGATTCACTGTGGGCCCCCCTATGGATGTTCTTTTTCTTTTCTCTTCTTTTTAAAGACATTGTTATTTAGCCTACTTGTTAGAAAGGCCCTGGACTATCATTTATTCAAAGTAATTTAAGGACATGTAATACACCTCCAGGCCACTAGGTGGCGATTTGTATGTTAAAGAAAGCATGGAGAAGAAGTGCAGTCGGCATGTTCAGAGGCTAAGTGCCTAGCTTAGCCTATTAACCTCAGTAGAGTTCGTTTTCCCAACCAAAGCAGGTCTATTGTTGTTCTGAAGGTTGAGTTCATGACTATAGTGAGTATTAAGATTATTTAAGACTGCGGAAAGTAATATTATATGGCATAATTGTGTTTCATGCTCCAACAATGCAACTATGTGTTTGTTTATGTTATTGCCTGATATTTTGGTACTATACTTCAACTATACCAGTGGTCTGCTGTAGCTACATTATTCCAGCTATTTAATGCTAGCAGAATGTCAGCATATCAGTGGCTCTTAGCTGCGTTTAGAGACGACTCGTCTCGTTTGCTTTGAATGGCAACATCACGACGACAGCTACAAAGCCTGCTTTCCATTTACTGTTCAGTGTTCATATCCGGTCTAGAGCTCGCCTATTAAATCCAGTTATTTGCACACACACACACACACACACATGCATGCACACCGGCCATTTCCGTGTCCGCTCTAGACAGGAAGTGCAGATGATTGGTCCCATCCAAGCGCAGGGAACGGGCTAAAACATTTTTACCATTTTGTAACGGGAGAGGAGCCACAGAGAGCCTCATTTATTAAAGTTTTAGATAAGTCTCGATTTAATTCAGCTAATCTTAATTTAGTTATAGCCCTGATAAGAATTGAGCGTATACGGTTCCATTTGTACACTCTCAGAGTTACAGACCTGTAAGGGTCCATTTGGAACCCCCTAGGAGGTCCAGGCCACTCGGTGTCATCTTCTCTACGATCATCAGCATCCACTGGAGCATCATTTTTTTAATTTTACATTTTTACATTCTATTTTCTTGTCTTTCTTTTTTACGTTTTCGTCTTTCTGTTGTCATGGCTACCAGTTCCCACCTGATGTTGTGTGGGAGTCCTGACTGCTCCAAACCGTTCTGAATAACTGTTAGCTTACATAACGTCTTCAGACTAGGACTTACATGTAAGATATGTAAGATGAGTCGTGTTCCAAAGAGGATGATACGATCTCCCACCATGCAACAGCACATTTTACCCAACCGATATGGGCCTTTCCCCTGGGGCTCAACCTTCCTCCAGGAGAAGGTCTTGGAATCTAATTTCCACAGATCATTGAACCTCTTCTCTTGACCAACGTCGGAACCACCATATATGTACAGTTCTCCATTGTAGACAAAGGCTGCATGACCCCGACGTTGTTCTGGAAGAAGCTGTGCAGAAGGTGTGGTCAGCCAACAGTTGGTCTCTGTGTCAAACACTCTGATGTTGTTGTCCTGGTGCCCTACACCCCCAAATACAAACATCTTTGTCCCGATGATGGTGGCAGAGTGAAGTGATGTAACAGGTGCTGGAGTGCCTCTGGTTTTAATTAAAGACCAGATAATTGTTGTGGTGTCCAACTTGTAGATGTCATTAGTGAGTCTAGTCAGCTGGTTCAATCCTCCATGGATAAACATGACCTTCTCCAAGACACAGGCTGAGTGGCCGTACCTCGCCTCTGGAACTGTTCCGGAAATCTTCGGCTTGAACCATCTGTGGGCGTCGACATCAAATGCATAAAGAACGTTGTCACTGTCTCCCGTGATGATAAAACAGTTGTCATCTCCAGGTGTTATCTCACAATTCACCGCCCCTCCCCAGATATAGATGATATCTTCTATCAGTACAGCTGCGTGTCTGTAGCGCATGGAGGGAACATCAAGGGAACATTCTCCTCTTCCAGTTGTCACTGGGGGCAACGTCATCCAGCACAAAGTCACTGTGTTGAAGACGTGAACATCAATCTGATCCTTGTTGTTGGCCAGCCTGTTTTTGAACCCTCCAAAGGAATACACCTTGTCCTCCACTGGCCCAGCAGCACAACCATGGAAGTTGTCTGTCAGTGGTCCTCTTTTCAGAGGCACCGACCAGCACAGCATCTCTATCTCTGTATCTCTCTTTTCTTCCTTTGTGTCTCACTCTGTCCACGTCTGTCTCTTCTTTGTCTCTCTGTCAACGTCTCTGTATCAGTGTCTCTGTCTCTGTCTTAATCAAATAATCTCTCAATATTCCTCTCAATCTCTCTAGATGTCTGCAACAGCTTATATAGGCTGACAAAGCTCTGGTCTGATGTCACTCACAACACAAACTGATGTCATGCATGTGGAACAACGCTGTTTGTGCAGGTGTTTTAATCTGCACACATTTCTCTCTTAACACATTGCCTGCCAAGGACGTACGTATATATAAGTCCTTTAAAACATAAAAGTACGCTAGAGGGCGCACTTCCCTAACCTATGAATGATCCCTTGACTGCGAGAGAATGGTAGAAGCAGAAACTATGACGTAACAAAAAAAGTCAGTCCATCCACTCCTATGTTATGAGATTTAGAAAAACACATCTAGCTCGGATTTCTTCTCCCAGTCTGTGTTTTTTGTTGAAAACGAGCCATGTTCAACTGAGCCAAGATTACCACAGAATGGAGGATTGCGGTGGATAGATGAGACCCTCCCCCTCCCCCCAGACAACGTGGCCTCCGCGGGTCTCCGTGGATCGTCAAAATAAGGTCAAAACGCTGGCAGAGGTGGATGAATTAATGAATTAATACCTGGCAGAGAAGTCCGTTTTTATATTGGGTCACAGGTGAATCCTACAACTATACAGTAAAAGTTTCAGTGTTCATTCGTCCATCTTACTTTTCTATTTGCATTGTATTTCGGTTGTGAATTGAGGTGGGTTTCGAACTTGTGGATCTGCTACTTTTGTGTGATGCATATGAACTGGGGACCCCCCCAAAATAATCATATTTGAACTGGTGACCCCCCCAAAAGAATCATATTTTAACTGGGGACCCCCCACCCAAAATAATCATATTTGAACTGGTGACCCCCCCAAAAGAATCATATTTTAACTGGGGACCCCCACCCAAAATAATCATATTTGAACTGGGGACCCCCACCCAAAATAATCATATTTGAACTGGGGACCCCCCACCCAAAATAATCATATTTGAACTGGGGACCCCCCACCCAAAATAATCATATTTGAACTGGGGACCCCCCACCCAAAACAATCATATTTGAACTGGGGACCCCCACCCAAAATAATCATATTTGAACTGGGGACCCCCATCCAAAACAATCATATTTGAGTTGTAGGCATTACATTTAGTTTGACTCGGTTCCACAGATAAATATTGTGAGCAGATCTACAAGCTCAGAACGTCTCACCAGCCAGTATTTCAGTAGGTCTGGTTGCTGTGGAATCTGAGAGTGGGATTTCAGCTGTCATTTCCTCTTTTTCTTTGGCTTCAAACATGGTGTCCATCACTTCAATCAAGCATTATTTAATTATTTCTGCATCAGAGAAAGGCTTCTTGTGCTTACCCAAAACGCACTCTGAGTGAGCACTCCGTTGCTACGTTCAAAATGTAGTATTTTTCTGTTGGTAACAGGCAGCTAGCAAAGTGCTGGTACGAGCATACAAACTCACTGCTGTGCTGCTGAATTCTCGTGACCCCAGCTAACAGCCAATCAGCGCTGATTACTTGCGCAGTCACCCACACCCACACACAGGCACACACACACACAGAGTCAGTCCACATGCATAGCGCAGCATGAAGTGAATACAAAGAAAATTCTGACTCGTGGTCGCGGTAACTCGCAGATTAATGGCCTGACCTACAAATAATATTTGGGAAAAAAAAAAAGAAAAAGTTTTTACTTGGATTTGCCCAGGGTCCGCAGGGAGTTGTGCTGCGGTCCGGTCATGGACCGCAGTCCACCTGTTGAGTACCCCTGCCCTAAAGGAACCCTGAGGTTTCCAGGTCCCCACTTTGCTAAAGCTCTGCCAAACATCTTTGCGTGTAATGCCTAAAATAGGGACACCTAGTGGTTCTCTCTCTCTCTCTCTCTCTCTCTCTCTCTCTCTCTCTCTCTCTCTCTCTCTCTCTGTCTCTGTCTCTCTGTCTGTGTTGACCAACAACAATGACATCAGCAAAATCAGAAGTGGATCACAGTCATTAGCCGTCGTCTCAATGGAGGCTAAATATCTGTAACATGTTCCGCCGTGGGGAAATCATTTGGTAGCATCTTGAGAGGACAGAGTTTTTTTTTAAGCTACTTTTTGATTAACACACCACGCTTTAATGTCGCTCCGCGATCTCCACCACAGAGGAACGCCAAGGGAGGGAGGGAGTCCGTGTGAATCCCCAAATCAAACAGCAATATATTCTACACTGTGTACCAATTACTTTTTATGATTATCTCAAACCTATAGGTGGGTGTGACTGAGGGGGATTGCTCTCTCATCTCCTGCCATGAAGGTGTGTGTGTGTGTGTGTGTGTGTGTGTGTGTGTGTGTCCGTGTGTGTGTCCGTGTGTGCGTGCACGCGTGCGATCGTGATGTGTGAGTATGAATAATGCCGGCCATGGCTGCTCTAATCTGAAGGCTGCAGCATGATCAGCTGTTATGTTTTATTCATCTGGGAGTCTGCCACCAGCTAATGGAAGTGTGTGTGTGTGTGTGTGTGTGTGTGTGTGTGTGTGTGTGTGTGTGTGTGTGTGTGTGTGTGTGTGTGTGTGTGTGTGTGTGTGTGTGTGTGTGTGTGTGTGTGTGTGTGTGTGTGTGTGTGTGTGTGTGTGTGTGTGTGTGTGTGTACCTGTACTTCTCACGTATGTATGGTATGCGTTTATGCATGACGCGTATGAGTGAGGTTCATAGTCCCCCTGCGTCTGGAACCACAGCAGGTGGCTTCATAGGAATTGCGAGGCAAGGAGAAAAAAAATGAAAATAAACTAGAAAAAGTGTGCTCCTCAGAGCACAGGTCTCCACCGGGCTGGGTTGACTACCGTAAACTTTGGAAGGCAGTCTTAGCCAATTGGAATGGGATCTGAAAAATCGGACTCATACATCTTGATCACTTGACCCCAGAGATAATGTGTACAGGTTTCTGTGAGTTTTGGACAAAATCTGTAGGAATAGTAGCACTATGGCAGAAAATGTAATCTGGGAATTACAAGGAATCATGGGAAAGAAATATGTTGATTGTACGAACTACGCTTCAAGGCCAAAACGTGAAGTGGGCTGTTGTAGTGCCACTATGAGGATATTTGAAAATAAAAAAGGGATGGAGGTTGCTCCTCTGCTTAGTGGGAATGTGCGTTCAAAGTTTCACGGCAATCGGAGGCTGCGTTCTTGATTTGATCATTTTGTTCAAAACGGGCCACTCCTGCAAACTTTAGATGACAATCTTAGCCAATCAGGATGGAATATGAAACGACAGATCGTTCTTGATCACATGACTAGATAATGTGTACCGATTTGCGTGATGTTTGCACAAAATCTGTAGGAGTAATATAAAAAGAGTTGTTAGGAAAAATCTGCCTCCTGGTCACGCTAACAGGCCGTTTTGAAATTTTTGGTTATTATTTGGTTATACAAAATTAGGTTTTTCCTTGGTCTCCAGGGAGTGTGTGTGCAAGGTTTCGGACGGACGGACAGGGGGGAATACGTAGTCTCGGCCATACCTTCGGCCTAGTGGATAACAATAGAGGTGAAAAGGGGGGTTTTGTAATGTGATTCTCAGCCTTTTTAATTTGAAGGACCCCCCCAGTTTCATATTCATTAGCCCACGGACCCCCATTTGATACGATTTCTATCTCTCGGACCCCAAGCTACACTGTAAAGTTTTCAGTGTTAGGTTAACTTTGAGACAGTCTCACAGTTACAGACCCATAAGGGTCCATTTGCAGTAGTCCCTAACTATCAATCAGTTAACTGATAGTTAAATGACCAGACCCCACGCTGAGATCCAGCACTATAATGAACCCAAGGTGGGTGGATCTACGACTGGGTGGGCCGGGGCAGGCACAGGCCCACCCAGATTGACAGCTTTCCCGAGCTTAAACTTCAGATCGACATTTCAGCCTTGACGCTAATAGAGAGATGTGTGTGTATTGGCTATGTCGGCTATACGTGCCCCTTGATCAACTCATGATGGTAAACAGACAGTAATACACTATCTATCTATCTATTCACTCTGGATGTTTAATTGTCACCTCAGTCTGTCACCCGCTGGCGTCTGGCGGCTGTTTTGATCCTTTTGTGCATGACAATGTGTGATTTGAAAAGTACATGTCCCCCACATTCCAGGTCCTGCCACTACTTTTTACATGTAAACAGTTCAAGCAGGCATATGAAAAAAAAAACTGTTTCTGGACATAATACAGCCGTGAAGCTTACATGGATACCAGTCGTGTAAAGTAACTGTAGTACATTTACTTACTGTACTACAATGTCCAATTTTCAGTACTTTTACTTCTACTCCACTACATCTCAGAGGCAAATATTGTACTTTTACTCCACAACAATTATTTGAAAACTTTTGTTACTAGTTACTTTGTAGATTTGGATTATTATTACAAAACATCCATTTACCATTCAGCCCTATTTAAACTTTGGCTATTTGAACATAGCAGATCTACAAGCTCACAACGCATCTCTATGCGACACGTTGTGAACTTGTAGATATGCTATTTTCAAACGATTCTTTATACATTTTGAACACTTGTGAAATGGGACATTCTGCCTAATGAGTACTTTCTACTTTTGGTACTTGTAAGTACATTTTGATGCCAATACATTTGTACTTTACTCAGGTAAATTTTGAATACCGGACTTTTACTTGTAACAGAGGATTTCTGCATTGCAGTATTGATACTTTTACATAAGTAAACATTTGAGTACTTTTTCCACCACAGATGGGTAAAACTGAATCCATTCCCTTTGGGTCTAGTGCTAACCTTAGCAAGGCTGAAAGCTTCACAATCAACGCGGGTGATGATGTTATCACAAGAAAGGAGGAAATTACCTACCTGGGTTCCATCTTGGAGGCAAACCTCTCCGGTGATAAAATGGCAGAAAGAGTCATAAAAAAAAAATCACACCCCGTGTGAAGTGGGCGGTGTGGTCACAGTGGCCATCACAGTGATGGAAGTTCACTTAAAGAAAAGTAATATTGTGGACCAACCATTGTACACCCCTAACTTAAAAAAAAACATAAATGTGTTTTTTTCAAGTGCATAGTCCTATTTATAGGGCTATGCACATGTGTCATGTTTCACTAGCCAATCACAGTCCTGAATAGACTGTGATTGGCCAATCACGGTGCAGGGTTAGGGGGGTACAATGGTGGCCAATCACAGCGCAGGGTTGGGGGGGGTGCAATGGGTGGGGGGGTACAATGGTGGCCAATCACAGTGCAGCGAATGTCGATGTCCAAACCTCACATATAGGGGCGGTTTCACAGCCCAAAAAAAGGTCAACCAAAGAACACGTTTTATGTATAGGATTTCCTCTCCAGTCAGTAAGAATACCCTGAGGATTTTTACAGGGGACCTCATCCAAGGTCATTTCGACTATGCATGCTTCTCATGGTATCACAACACCACTAAGGCCTTAAAAATAAGGCTCCAGACACCCCAAAACAAACTAGTAAGGCTACTTCTTGGCCTTAACCATACAACCCACCTAACCCCTGCTTGTTTAGCTATGGGTCGGATGGTTCAGGGTTGGGACAGAGTATGGCAACTTGCTATGGGCCCGGTCTACAAGATAGACCACAACATTGGATACCCATGTACCTGTCTAAATACTTACAAAAACGTAGATGAAGTCCACAATCACAACACCAGAGGCAGCTCCACTGATCATGTCCAACCCAGATTTGGCACAAACAAGGGAATGAACTCGTTCTCATGCTATGCAACAAAAATGTGGAATGCCCTACCAAAAGGAGTAAAGGAGTGTAAAACCCTACTCACTTTAAAAACTGCCCTAAAAAAAACACCTTCAGGAGGCTGCAATTCCAAACTGGCCCCTGTCAAAGTCTTAACCTAACCTCCCCCCTCCTTGAACTGTTTATTGTACATACTTCTTGTTTTTCATACCAGTAACCTGTAAGCTGATTGTATGATGTTCTGCATAGTAGTGTATATATGTCTGTTTTCTTAAATGTCGTCATGATTTGAGTGCAAGCGGGGATCTCATTTGAAATAAGCCGTTGTGCTTTAGAGGACCTTGTATTGTTAACTGTACTACCATGTACTTTTCCCATGTCTTTCTAAATAAAGCACTTCAATCAATCAATCATGGATACATGCTGAAACGTTGAACTCCCTCTCACTCGTTATTCCCCAAATAGGCCAATGGAAAGAGTGTCTTGAAATGTTGCCTTTGTTTAATTTTTTTTCTTCTTTTTTTTAAAGTATGTTTCATTTGCCGTAAGAGTTATTGGTCCGCTAAACACTCCATCTGAAGAGGCTGTTTTCCATAACAGAATGAATTGGCAAGAAGGCAATATTGTGGGAAGGCAAAGATCCCCCTCGCTATAAATCAGCCCAGTGTTTGGTTAGACAAGGACTGCCCCACCATGTTGTTTTTAGGCATTAGTCTCAGCCAAATCCTTATCGTCTCTGTCGGGTGGAAACCTCATATGTCCAAAACTGTTACTTTTCAGGATTTTAATTCGAGAGCATCAAAAGTAGCAGATCTACAAGCTTGAGCTTGTAGATCTGCTACTTTTGATGCTTTTGTTTTTTTGTAAATGAATGCCCTACTGTAACATAAGGCATTAAAGGTAGTAGGGTAAGTGATATTTGTTGGTTAAAACAAAAGTTGTTTTGTTAAAAGGTTAAAGCAGTGAAAGCACTATATTCTGATAGTAATCATTGCTATAGAGTGTTTGTTCAGTAACAGGAGTGTCCCTGTCTCTCCCGCTCATTCATAAACAGAAAATAAATGTTCAGGTAGGTGACAAACTTTCAAGCCAATCAGGAGAGAGTACCCATTTATCAGTTGCAGTTCCAATTTTGTCTGCTAATTTCTTTGTTTGATCACTTCCAATTCCACTTGTTTAATCTGTCCTGACTGAGTTCTCTATCCTGATTGGATAATATTGGTAGCCTGACATGAAAATCCATTTTCTGTTTTATAAAGAACTGGAGAGACATGGAGCCTCCTGTTATTGAGCAAACACTCTAAAGCAATGAGTACTATCAAAATATAGAGGTATTTAACACTTACTTTAACCAAAGAAAATCACTTACCCTACCTTTTAATTTACAAAAAAAACACAAAAAGTTAGAACAGAGAAAAGAGGTTTCTGCTAGACAGCCATCTTTTGCTGAATTTCTGCCGACAATAGAATTCACAGCGTGAGCTTGCAGATCGTCTATTTCCTGCACACGTCTCCATCGCACGACGTATTCTAGGCTTTAAACGTTCCTATCTTCACTGAGCTTGTGCTGAGTGCGTTGTGCGCCTCTTATGTGAACCCCGGTGTCTGCGGGCCAGACGCTACATCAGCAGAGATGGGTAGGAAGGAACATTTAACCTCTGACCCCTACAAAACCCTGCTTGCTGACACTGGCTTAAATTTCACAGCGCACACACACACACACACACAAACACGCATGCACGCACACACACACACAAACACGCACACACACACACACACACACACACACACACACACACACACACACACACACACACACACACACACACACACACTCGCACACACGTGCACATGCACACTACACAGACGGCTACTGCTACAGTATCTAATTATCTCTCTCTCACACACATGTACGTGTGGCTGAGTGGCTGCCACTCAGAGCCTCTGCCTGAAGACCAAAACCCTAATATCTCAGTCCAGGGGGAATTCCTCTGTAGGCTAGTGGTTTTAAGGTGTTTGGCTTTAGTGTTCCTTCCCGTGTGGGAAACCCGGGTTCAAATCCCGGCCATTGCAAAAGCTATATCATTCTATGTCTCTCTCTCACACACACACACACACACACACACACACACACACACACACGCACACGCACACGCACGCACACAGTGGTGTAAAAAGTACTCAAATGTTTTACTTAAATAAAAGTATTAAAACTGCAATGTAGAAGTACTCTGCTACAAGTAAAAGTCTGGAATTCAAAATTAACTTGAGTAAAAGTACAAGAGTATTGGTACCAAAAGGTACCAAAAGTAAAAGTACAAAAATGTTTGAAAATAGCAGATATACAAGCTCTGAACGCATCGCGGTGCAACGCGTTCATAGCTTGTAGATCGGCTATTTTCAAATAGCCTAGCTATAAAATAGGGCTAAAGTGGTTAATGTTTGTTTTATAATGTAATAATTTATATCCGTAATAATTTATATTATAATTGTAGTGTAGTAAAAGTACAATATTTGCCTCTGAGATGTAGTGGAGTAGAAGTAAAAGTATAGACAATTGGAAATACTCCAGTACTGTAAAAGTACCTCAAAATTGTACTTAATACAGTACTTGAGTAAATGTACTTAGTTACTTTACACCACTGCACGCATGCACACTCAGACGGACGCACGCACGCAGACGCACGCAGATACACACAAACAAACCAGTTGGAGGTCCCTCCCCCCCCCCCCCCCCCTCGCCCTACAATTCCATGGGTTAACCTCTGGCTTTTTTTCCGTATACCCTCAATCCTCATCATCTCAACCCTGACAAACGGTCTCTTCTCCTCCTCACGGCCGCTCAGCAAGCAGCCCATATTAATGAGCTTTTACAGGCTGATCTGATCTGCCTCGGGATGGGACGCGTCTGATAAGCACTTTCTGCTCCGACTGGAAATATAATTACCTGAGAATGAACACACGCACACACACACACACATACACGCACACACACGCACGCACACTGGAGAAAGCCCAGGTTAATATCTCCCCCACTAATTAGAAATGTTCTGACGAGAGCCATTTTGTTTGGAAGTTGGAACGCGCTCTGCACTTGTTGTCGGCTATTTCAGCGAAGAGTCAGAGAAGAAACTACTTGATAATTAAATCTATTCGATGATACGCTTTAGTGAGCGTGTGCACGTGTGTTTAACCCAGTAAGACCTGAGGCCGCCGATTCTAAAAATGCCTTCTAAATCAGTCGTTCTCAAACGTTTTTTTTTTTTTTTTTTGCAGAGGACCCCCAAAATGATATATATCTGTCTGAACATGCGTTGTGCCACGGACCCCCAGAAGAGAAGATTTGTGTTAAAGTTTTTGGGATGAAGTTTTTATTTGATTTCATGTCAGTTTAAGATTTTCCAATATTTTCCAAGATCTTAAAAAAATAGCAGATCTACAAGCTCGCAGCGCGGCACGAAGTGACGCGCTGCAAGCTTGTATATCTGCTATTTTTTTATTATAGCCAACGCTAAAATCTTTAAAATGACACAGATGCTCTCCCGGTTTGAAGGGGTTAATAACATGCTCTGATGCTCTTAATGAGTGAGCGATGGCGGGCGATGAAAAGACGAGGAGGTCCTCGTACCTTGCGCGTTCGTTCACACGCGTCCGACGATTATATACGCGGCGCACCGTAATCTGTTCTCTCCCCTCCTCCTCCTCCACCCAAATGACAGTTAACACACTCAATTATCAATCTGGTCCTCCGCACTCCACTCGCTGTCAATGCACCGCTCAAGTGTCTCTGTAACAACTTCATCACCGGGAAGTAGATTGTGGGGAGAAAAAAAAACACTTTTGGGACGAAAGTAATTTCCGGCACGTAATAGCATTTCAATGCCCTTGCGTCCTGCGGCTGGGGAGTATATTATGGATGGAATCCGCTGAATGAGGTATAAAAACCAGTGGCGGAAAAAGTACTCAAATGTTTTAAGTAAAAGTATCAATACTGCAATGTAGAAGCACTCTGTTACAAGTAAAAGTCTGGAATTCATTATTTACTTGAGTAAAAGTACAAAAGTATTGGTATCAAAATATACTTAAAGTACCAAAAGTAAAAGTACTAAAATGTTTGAAAATAGCAGATCTACAAGCTCACAACGCGTAGCATTGTGAGCTTGTAGATCGGCTATTTTCAAATAGCCTAGGTATAAAATAGGTCTGAAGTGTATGTTAATGTATGTTTTATAATGTAATAATGTATATCTGCAAAGTAACTAGTAACTAAAGTTTTCAAACAATTGTAGTGGAGTAAAAGTACAATATTTGCCTCTGAGGTGTAGTGGAGTAGAAGTAAAAGTATAGACAATTAAATACTCCTGTAAAGTAAAAGTACCTCAAAATTGGATAATTGATTGAGGTCATGTGATCAGTGACATACGCAGGGTGTACTTTTGGCTGAGGGGGCGGAGCCAAAAGTACATGTCACTGATCACATGACCTCAATCAATTATCCTTTTCTAGGCAACACAGAAGGGGGGGGGACTTTTTTCTTATTTCCACACAACAGCTCTAAGGTTTATTAAAGTGGTCTTTAAATGAGTGGTCTTTCCCTTTAAGTACAGTACTTGAGTAAATGTAGTTAAGTTACTTTACACCACTGATAAAAAACTATTGCCTGACAATGCACAACTTTGAAGAACGACGGGGATTGGTCTTCCATGTAAATGTGTGAGCGTGTTACGTGCGTTTCTTCATGCATTTGGTACTCTTTTAAGCGAGCGTATTAGTGCCTGAGCACATGCCGCAGTCGGCACCGAGTTGAGCCAGCCCGCCGCCCGTCTGGCTTATTGCCGCGGCCATGGCAACAGCCATACATGGAGAGATGGAGATGACGTTTATGGCGGGCGATGCGCTCAACGTCCTTGTTTAGACGAGAGAGGAGGCGAACGAGGGACACGGTTGAAAAAGATGCAGAGAGAAGGAGGTGGGAGTGGGGGGATAGGGATGGGTAATGATGGGGAAGAGTTTTTATAAGCCTGTTTGGCTCTTTGTTACGCAAGTTCTGCAGAGCTGGTTTATGGACTCTTTAGACCGGGAACGCATCTGTGTGTCATTTTAAGATTTCTTTGGCTATTGGAAAAACAGCAGATATACAAGCTCATAGCGCGGCACCGAGTGCTGCGCTATGAGCTTCTAGATCTGCTATTTTTGTTTTAATCTTTAAAACACATATATATATATATATATTCAAAGTGAACATTTTTAACTCTGATCTGTGCTTCTGGGGAGGTCCCTGGAACAAAACGTTTTCATGTCAAGGACCCCCAAAATGATATGTATTTGTCCGCCTCCCCCCTCCCCCCCCCCCTCCCCCATCTCAAAATATGTTGTTCCAGGAACCCCCCCAGAGGCACAGATTGGAGTAAAAAACGAATAGCTTTTTTTTAAAAGAGCTTGTATATCTGTTATTTTCAGCAAAAAATATTTAATGTAGTGAAAAAAGATTTGCAAAAAAAAATAAAAAAATTCAGGATTTAAAAGAAATAGCAGATCTACAAGCTCGTAGCGCAGCACTCGGTGCCGCGCTATGAGCTTGTATATCTGCATATAATCTGAATAGCCCAAAGAAATCTAAAAATGACACAGATGCGTTCCCGGTCTTAATGGGTTAAGCACTAATCTATGAGTCAGTTTGGTTGCATTTGTACACTCTCAGAGTTACAAATAGATAAACTAACACTTAGAATTTTACTGTGGAGTAAGCTACAGTACATCTTGGCAAAGGGACACATGAATCCTAGTTAAATGACTCAAATACACAGAACATTATTGGGCACAAGTCAAATACAAGGCATGACTCAGCATAATGATTTGTCATGTATTAGACTAGACTGGTGCCCTTAGGACACTGGCCGACTCAAGAGCCATGCAAGTCGGGAATAACCATCCCACCCATTGTGAAATACTCCTGTTATCTTATTGATTAAGATTGATTGAATACTCTTTTAACATGTTGCAAACAGCAAGCACAATTACGCAAGCAGCGCTAAAAGGATAACACGAAATTCATTGTGGGCCTATGTATTCATCAATCATCATCAATACCAGGAGCAATAAAAGGTATATGTACAGGAAACGGTGTGGGGGGTACTCTCTGGTGGCATGCTAGAAGACTTATCTAGGCCCTGTTGCATGATGTACTCGTACTCCACACGCATCGTGTTTTGCATCGTGCCTCCGCTTTAGCTGTGAATTTCTTCACCCATGAGCACAGATCCCGTACTATTTGTTCCATTGTACACACTGCCACAGTTACCCAGGGTAGTATAGCTGAGCACAAGTGCTCGTTTCAGCAACACCCTGCACATAGACACACACTATGGAGCTGGGAGCTGACCGGTACAACCACAGTCTTAAATACTGTTGGCCACTGAGCAGCTCCAGCTCCACTGGAGCAGGAGTTGGGGGTTTACTAGTGCCTTGCTCAAGGGCACTTAACACATTGGGTGCCAGAACTTTATAATAACAGAATACGTTCGGTGCCGGGAATCTCACCGTTAAGCTCCATTGTGCTGTTTAAAGCTGTAGACTGTAGACTCCATGAGGAGCGATCCATTTTACCCGATGGTCCTGGCTAACGGCTGGAACGATAACATCTCTCACGCGAGTAATAATGGCGGAGCGATCGCGGATGCAAAATGAGTTGTTTTCCCCAGCGTAAAAAGTTTCGGAGTTATAGGCGTTTTAGAGAAGGAAATAGACCGGAAGCGGATGGGGAGCCATGTTTTTGACACGATGATCCATTTGGCCCTTCCTTCTCAGAATCGCCTAGGGTGATCCCAGAGCTGCTCTAGCCCCTCCCGCATGGAAATAAACGAAAAAAAAAAAAAACTTTAGGAAAGTTGGCACTCCACGGGTGTATTTGCAAAACCGTATTAATACGGTTTTGGTACTCAATGTGTTAAGTGGTGTCCGGCAATAAGTGCGCTCCTCTATCCTTTAGTTTAGGCCACCGCTGCCCTATGGGTAAGTGGCACAAACTTGGCGCAATAAAGCGCAGCCAATCAGTGAAGTTGACAGGTCAGGTTGGCCAATCAGTGAACCCCTTGGCCCACCCCGCCCCCACACATACAGAGATTTAGTGCGTCCTCCGCACACCCGCGGACAGACGGACACAGATTATTCAGTTCACAGAAACCCTATTTGTTCCATTGTACACCGGACACACACACGCACACACGCATGCGCACGCACACGCGGAACAACGGAACCCATGTCCCCTCGTATATGTATATGTACCTGTTGTCAGAGTACTTAGTACAGTACCCATAGCACTTGGAGGCAAGTATATTACGTCAGTACTATGATGTCATATTGATGATGACACCTCCATCCATATATGGACATAAAAGAGACACGGACAGACAGGCAGATACAGAGTTGTGTGGATTTATACTGTAGATATCTCCGGATAACCGCCAATCCAATCGACTTCCCAATCGGCGCTCCACTCCCGCTGGTCCTTGGCGATACACGCAAGTTTGAAGTCAACGGGTTGGACGGTTCTCAAGATACTGTATGTGGCGGCAACGCAGATGGACACGCACAGGAAGCCAGAGGAGCCGGGGTTCGAACCGGGAACCTTCCAGTTCCAAGACAGCCACTCTACGTCCTGAGCCACAGCCACTAAAATGTTAACTTCATGCACCTAGCCATTCTTAACTTGTTTGATAATACTGCACAACTTAAGACCTGGAGGCGTGGCCAATGCTGTTTCGCTCTTTTGAGTGGCCAAACAGCATTGGCCACGCCTCCAGGTAAGTTGAGTCATAAGACCTGGTACTTAAGACGCGCAAAATAGGGCCCTGAGAGTTAACAATAAGACTATATTTTGTGTATAGCATTTTATCGTGTGTGCCTGCGCCCCCTCTATATCTGCCAATAGCCATATTCACACGGCGGCCATTTTGCTCTTTTCGTCATACTCGTCATAATATAGAGGATAATGTAAGAGTAAAATGGCCGACTTGTGAATATGATCCATTCTCAGTATATCCTCCCCTTTCTCCCTCGCAGCAAACCCCACAGACGGCTCTCCCTTTGAGGTCCCCGTGGACTGTTTATGCGTTCATATATTCCTGTTCCTTCCCTGTCGTCTGAGTGCGTGTGGAGTCTGTCTGGAGCTAATCTCCGTGTTAGGGAGGGCTGAATAAGCCCGTCTTTGTCAGGGCATTAGGTTTGGAAGGGAATGAATACATTAAATGATAAATGGATGGCTGAGTGTCATCTGCGTATAGTGCGACACCCCTTCACTCCCTGTCCTCCTAATACTTCTGCTCTCCTCCTCCGCCACCTCCCGTCTGCCTCTCCTACTTTGCTGTGTGACATCTACACAGTCAAATCCAAAGTGTTAACCCATTAAGACCTGAGGCCGATTCTACAAATGCCTGCTAAATCAGTAGTCCTCAAATGTTTTTGTGCCAAGGACGAAAACAGTTCTTGGTCGTTGTAATGACTTAAATCAGGGGTGGGCAACTTTGATGATGAAGAGGGCCACTATATTTACACACTCACTCCAGAGGGCCACATTGCATATACTGTCAGGCCATTCTATGTCACACAAAAGTAACAAAAATAGCCGATCTACAAGCTCAAAACCTGAGCTTGTAGATCTGCTATTTCTTTTTTGGAATTCTGATTTTTTTTTTTGCCGTTTCTTTTTTAGAATCCTGAAAAGTAGCATTTTTATTAATTTCAAATGCATTTAGGTATACTTATGTTAACTTTATGAACTTAAATACAAATACATTGGACATAAAAAAGACAATATAATTGTAATACTAGTCATTAAGCTACTATAATATAGACTGAAGTAATTAAAGCAAGTAATGTTTGCATGTTAGGAATCGTAACAGCTGAAATCAATAATATATCAGTATTCCAATATTAACCTGTGGGCCGCATTAAGTGAAGGTGGGGGCCGCATGTGGCCCCCGGGTCGCCAGTTGCCCATGTATGACTTAAATTAAGACTGCAGACTTGTGTAGAAGTGAAAAAGTTGTGTGTGTGTGTGTGTGTGTGTGTTGCGCATATATGTTATCATAAGATGCTATTACAGATGCTAGTATAAAGGCTCAGTAGAACCCCTAACAAGGTACCTCTACACCTCTTTCGTCCACCGTTCAGACCGGGCTTCGTTCACAGCTTAACACCCAGACAGCCATAATCATCATGAAGGGGAAGGCAGTCGGTACGTGAGAGAGAGAGACCAGAGGAGAGAAGAGGAGGAAGAGAGGATGCTGCTATTAGGTGGAATGTGGTAGCTGCTAGGGGGGGGGGGAGAGAGAGAGAGAGAGAGAGAGAGCTTGCTGACTCTGAGCTGTGCAGCGCTGAACCGTTAGCTTGCGTCTCCCTCTCTCTCTCTCTCTCTCTCTCGTTCTCTCTCGTTCTCTCTCTCTCTCTCTCTCTCTCTCTCTCTCTCTCTCTCTCTCTCTCTTCTCTCTCTCTTCTCTCTCTCTCTCTGGCTGTGAGCAGCATCTATAGGCTGCATACCGGTGTAGCGTAGCCACGCTAGCCTCCCCCCCCCCCCCCCCACCAGCACTACTCCAACTCAGTCAGCTGGTACTACCCCCCCCCCCCACACACACACACACACACATACACACTCTCCATCCACAGTCCTGTTTAGCCCATAGCTCCATCACACGTCTCTTCAGGTTCTCCCTGGCTGTAGCTGAGGATTTCCTGCCACTGCACGGATTCTCTCTCTCAATCTCTCTCTCTCTCTCTCTCTCTCTCTCTCTCTCTCTCTCTCTCTCTCTCTCTCTCTCTCTCTCTCTCTCTCTCTCTCTCTCTCTCTCTCTCTCTCTCTCTTGACACTCTCTCTCAGTGACTCTCACTCTCTGCTCAGAAGAAGAGAGTAAGAAGTGAGAGGGGGGCAAAAAGGAGGCGAGGAGGAGGAAGAGAAAAGAGGAAGACCGGCTTCTGACCTTCGGACGGGAGGGGTGTCGGAGAAGGAGCGGAGCCAGACGAGTGCACAGTGGGGCGAGTCAGAGGAAGCCGTCAGGTGTGTTATATGAACTGCAGTGGATGAGTGAGAGAGGCGTGTGTGGCGTGTGTGTGTGTGTGTGTGTGTGTGTGTGTGTGTGTGTGTGTGTGTGTGTGTGTGTGTGTGTGTGTGTGTGTGTGTGTGTGTGTGTGTGTGTGTGTGTGTGTGTGTGTGTGTGTGTGTGTGTGTGTGTGTGCGTGCGTGCGTGCGTGCGTGAGGAGGAGGGTGATGTAGCTGCTGCCTTGGGCTTGGCTGGGAGTAGGCGCTTAGAGACATGGTGCATGACTGAGCGAGCTGAATAAAGATATACATGTGTAAGAGATTTGAGGTTAATTTTTTGAATATTATTTTTGGAACACCAGATTACATCATCATGCATTCCAGTTCAACTGTATCGAAGTAACAAAGTCTCTGAGGACGGAGGCAGAAAAACAAACAAACCCAAAAAAGACGTGTCACAAGATGAGCATTAACCCATTACGACCGGGAACGCATCTGTGTCATTTTATGATGTATTTGGCTAAAAAATAGCAGATATACAAGCTCATAGAGTGCCGCGCTATAAGCTTGTAGATATGCTTTATTTTTTCATCGTGAAAATGTGTTAAAATCTTTGAATATATATATATTTTTTAAAGTGAACATTTGTAAAATATGGTGTTCCAGGTGACCTCCAGAAGCAAAGATTTGAGTTACAAATGTTCGGTTTTAAGATATATATATATATTCAGAGATTTGCACACATTTTCACGATTTTTCACAGATGCGTTCCCGGTCTTAATGGGTTAAAGAGAGATATTCTTCTGAGGCGTGTCGCGGATAGATGGATGTTTGCACCTAGAAACAGATATTGATGTGAAGGAAGGGGAGGAAGCTAGGAGATGGATAGCAAGAAACAAGAGGGAGATGTATGTTTCTGCCAGTTAGAATACACAGGGAGGATGACAGGGCTGTGTGTGTGTGTGCGCGTGTTGATACTGGCGGTGGTATCGGGGTATCAATCACAATGGGCTGGGCGCCGCCTCAAGGCTGCTAGCTGCAAAAAGAAGCTGTTGCAGTCAGTCACTCTCTCAGAAATTCCATGCCGTGTGCGTCTGTCTGTCTGTCTGTCTCTGACTGTCTGCAGTCTGCACTGTCACATCCTGAGGGTTCATTTGGTTCATGTTTTGGTTCCATCTTGTACGCTCTCTTGAGTTGAATTATCACTCTGGGTTTTCCCGTGTACATGTCTGTACAGTATGCAGTATGTGTCCATCTCTGTGCCTGTACACAAGTGTGTGTGTGATGTATTTTCTGTGTGTGTGTGTGTGTGTGTGTGTGTGTGTGTGTGTGTGTGTGTGTGTGTGTGTGTGTGTGCAGACACATTACTGTGTGCAGTGCGTTATGTTTACTCATTGCCACCGTAGTTTGTAATCCATAAGAAGATAAAGGAGCCATTGTTTGAGCTGCAACCGAGCTCACGCAATGACGTTTCTTCCAGTAATTTAGTTTCTCCACTGCCTCGCTCAGGGTAGTAAATGTCAGGTCTCTCCTCTATATGTAAAGTGTTCAGATAGCTTGTTGTGATTTGGCACCATAATAAAACTGAATTGAGTTGAATTGAACCAGCCCCCTGGAGGCTGTCTCATTCCCGTTGCACATATCCATGTGATGGACTTGGAAGCAGCACCTTTGTGAGGGTGTCATGGAGGTGAAACCCAGAACGCTCGCCCCCAAAACAGCACTCTTGCCCCTAATTTTTGAGCGGAACATTTGCCTCCAGCGGCGGACCACTCGCCCCGCATGGCGCGGAACGCTCGCCCCCCTCTTGGTGAGAACAAACTATATAGCTAGGCACAGTGTTGATTTTGACAGCAAATTTTGATTTAATTTTAGTCAGTCTTTTGAATAAAATTCCATTTAGTTTTAGTCATATTTTAGTCATCTGAAACGTTTTAGTTTTTGTCTAGTTTTAGTCGACTAAATATCATAAGATTTTAGTCGACTAAATCTGCAGTTGATTTAGTCGACTAAAATGTATGTTGGCGGTGCCTTGATGGCGTCGTAATGGCTGATTTTACACTTGGTTGTTGCTGAAAATAGCTGATCTACAAGCTCACAACGCGTCGCGCTGTGAGCTTGTAGATCTGCTGTGAGTGCTGTGAGCGCTGTGAGCTTGTAGATCTGCTATTTTCAGCACCCTAGCGCAACCACACATCCAATGACTTGTCTTTTAGTTCTACTGGATCTCCTCTCCACTAGTCCCTCACTAACATTTTAGTCTAGTTTTTATTTGTTGACGAAATTGTCAGTATATTTAATCTTAGTTTTAGTCATCATAGCTTAGTTTTATTTCGTTTTTATTTCGTTTTCGTCAGTGAAAAAAGGTAGTCGACCAACATTTTTCGTCATAGTTTTAGTCGACGAAATGAACAAAAACTGTTAAAAGGACGGAGGCGGGCGCCGTCTGAAACGGACTTGAGCCACGAGAGGCACCGGCGGGCGAGCTCAGGCGAGCGGCGAAGTCCGCTTTGGCCGACTCGGCGCCGTTCGAGTTACGTCCCGATAAGGACAGAATCGTAAATCATCGCGAAGGCCCGCAAGATTCTTTACTATTTTTTGAAGAAATATAACCTTAAAATTATATATCCCTGGAGTGGAATTTTAAGCAGAAAACTGCAACTGGCCACAGGTTGATTGAGCTAGCAGTTTAAGCGCATCTTAGCAAATATATACGTTACACTCACAGCAAACATTTCAGAAGTAGATGCACCTCAAACGTGTGTGTGTGTGTGTGTGTGTGTGTGTGTGTGTGTGTGTGTGTGTGTGTGTGTGTGTGTGTGTGTGTGTGTGTGTGTGTGTGTGTGTGTGTGTGTGTGTGTGTGTGTGTGTGTGTGTGTGTGTGTGTGTGCGCGCGGCAATGACAGACATTTGGCGAGGAGAGGTGGGAGGACGCCTTGAATGGAAAAAAAGCAATTAAAATGTCTGCGAAGAAATCCACAAGTCATTACATCTGCTCTGAGCTAACCGCGGGCCTTGCCGTGGATTTGTGACTTGTGTTTGTGCGCAGGAGGGCGTGCTTTTATGAAAGTCGCCAACTGATGAGCATGCCCTGAACATGCTCTTCTTCCTCTCTCTCTCTCTCTCTCTCTCTCTCTCTCTCTCTGTCATTCTCTTCTTCTCTTTCCTGTTGTTCCCACACACCACAACAAATCTGTGAGATCATGCAGAGTCACGGATCTACTGAGAATCGAGGTCTAATCCAGCCTGTCCTCCTATGACTCAGCACATGCACACACACACACACACGCACACGCACACGCACACACACGGATAACATTGCAGAATAGCACTTCATAATAAACACAGTAGAAATATAATCACTTGCATGCGTTTACGCACGCACACACATGGCAGGTGACAATGCAGAATCCCACATGATAATAACAAATGCCATAATTTGCATTGCACACACACACACACACCATAGCGACGGCGGGTAGACATGAGGTTGTTGAGATTCTGCAGTTGTTCCTGGACTGCCACAGGAGGGAGAAGAGGTGGAGAATACCGACTGTGAATATTGTCTCCGATGTTAGCAATAACATGACGAGTGGGGGTGTATAACAGCCACAGTAATATTCTCTCTCTGTTTGAAGGGAGCCACACACTGCCACTTGCAATATCACACTGTTTGCCGAGCCGTGTACTCCTCTGTGGGGTGATGGGAAATGCGTGTCCGTGTGTGTGTGTGTGTGTGTGTGTGTGTGTGTGTGTGTGTGTGTGTGTGTGTGTGTTTTCGGTGTGTATAATATGTCTGCATGTGCACAAAATGTGCATACAGGTGCTGTGCGATGCTCATAACTTCTCCTCTCGCTTCCCCGTATAGCAAAATTCCATCTGTAAATCCGCGAGAGGGGGGAGAAAAAAAAATCCAATTACATTCTCCATATACACAGTCTGCCAACAAAGACACAGGCTTTTCATATTTTCTGGTTTTACAAATCTCTTTCAATCATCGAATGGTCCAAACGCACATAAAGTCGTATAGCTTTTTCTGTATTCATTTGGCAGACGGGGCTACGGGTGTGTGTGCGTGTGCGTGTGCGTGTGTGCAGTCATGCATGCGCATTCAGCTAACCCATTCAGACCGGGGACGCAGCTGTGTCATTTTAAGATTTATTTTATTTTGCCGCGCTACGAGCTTGTAGATCTGCTATTTTTAAAAAAACTGTTTTTTTTTTTGCAAAACTTTGAATATCTATATTTTTTAAAAGCGAACATTTTTAAGCTTCTGGGGGATTCTACAAATGTCTTCTAAATCCTAACAGTTTTTAGTTTTTTTTAATTATGTTGTATCAGTGGTTCTCAAACTTCTCATGTCTTTTTTCATGTCAAGGACCACCCAAAATGTTGTTCCAGGGACCCCCCAGAAGCAAAGATTTGAGGTAAAAAAAAGGCTCGCTTCAAAAGTATATATACATTCAAAGATTAGCAAAAAAACTCATGATTTAAAAAAATGAAAATGGCAGATCTACAAGCTCTTAGCTCTAAGAGCTTGTAGATCTGCTATTTTTGAATAGCCAAAGTATGAAATAATGGTTGAAGTGGTTACACACGGATGCGTTCCCGGCTTTAATGTGTTATGGGTAACTGTGTTATCCACATGGAGGTAAAAGCTTTTTTCCTGATAGATTCTGACTGAAAGAAGTCAGTTATCTGTGCAGGCATCTGGGTCTCATATACAGTACAGTATGTTTGCACCTGCATACAGTCTGGTTTATAAGCAGCAAAAATGCACTATTATTTGTTGTGTATGCATTCTATTTGTCTAGGAAATGTCAAGTTCTTTATGCCAGTGGTTATGCCAATTATATCTATTTGGCCGTGGACCCACATCTCAAAATGTTGTTCCACGGCCCCCCAGAAGCAAAGATTTGAGTTACAAATGTTCGCTTTAAAAATTTACATATTCAAAGGTTTGCACACATTTTCACTATTTAAAAAAAAAATAGCAGATCTACAAGCTCATAGTGCGGCACTCGGTGCAGCACTATGAGCTTGTAGATCTGCTATTTTTGAATAGCCAAAGTATAAAAGGTTAAAGTGGTTAAAATGATTGCGACGCTATATTAACACATTTTGCTGGGGACCCCCTGGAACCCCCCCAAGGACCCCTGGGGGTCCCCGGACCCCACTTTGGGAACCAATGGTGTGTGTGTGTGTGTGTGTGTGTGTGTGTGTGTGTGTGTGTGTGTGTGTGTGTGTGTGTGTGTGTGTGTGTGTGTGTGTGTGTGTGTGTGTGTGTGTGTGTGTGTGTGTGTGTGTGTGTGTGTGTGTGTGTGTGTGTGTGTGTGTGAGTAACAATCTACTTAGATGAAGGTCGGAGGGAGAAGGAGAGGTGAGGTAGGGTGAGAGGAGGAGGAAGAGGAAGAGGAGGAGGTAGAGAAGTGGGGAGAAAAAAGGGGGAGGACCATTTCCTTCTCTCCTCCCTGTCTGTGGTGCCATCGGGACTTTAATGAATTTCCATTTATCTCCATTCCAATGCAATCCCATCAGCCTCAGTGGGATTGCATTAGATTCTTCTTTTTTTCTCCCAGCCAACGCTAACGCTTTTCCAGCTGATGCTAACGTTGGGTGGACCAGCAACACTTTGATACAACAGATAAAACTATACTTACTAGATTGCCTTGGGATTTGCTGTTCACCCTCATGCTCCCCGGAGGATGGTCCCTACTGATTTATTTTTTTACCCCTTGTCCTTAACTCTAGATTCGCCCCAAGGCCAAAATGTAAGAGGCCAAAAAATATACTTAGAATCTGCCATTGCCATGATGATGAAACATGCTGAGTGCATTGATGCTACCCGGAGGGTGAACCGTTACCATTATAGTGACCCCATGAGCTTTCCACTTGCGCCACCCTGTAGCCATAAGCAACATTCAACTACTTAGTTACTTTACACCACTGGTCAGGAATAATGTGTTTAACTCTCTCAGTGCCACGCCCCGAGTTATCCCAAGTTTTTTCTGAATGCCCTCAGTGCCAGAACGAGAAATCCCGAGTTTTTACTTTTTACTGTGATCGCGCTGTTCTGTTTATTTTTCATCATCAGTTTCGCTTCCTGATTCCTTCAGACTCACCCGGGACCGGATTCATGACGCAGATTCTGTTTCCGGTTCTCTTTTTTTTCCCCCGGTCATTTTCGGCCAGAATAGGGAAAAACACGTTTTTTCACACAGTATAAAAAACGAACAGAGAGCTCCACTTCTATTTTCTTTAGTCTAACAGTCATCAGTCAGTTAGTCTAACAGTCAGTAGTCGTGTATCAGATCGTACTTAAGGCCGATCATCGATTGTCGAAAACGTCACATCCGGTTATGATGTACAGACTGTTTGGGGGGGGTCGAACGAGTCAGCGAGTGATTGAGGTGTCAATCTACTGCTCTCTGCTGGTCGATCTGTCGTATGTGTTTAACAAACTATTTGAAAATTTAATTACAAAATAACAACAACAAAAAAAACACGAAAATCGCTGGCACTGGGGGAGTACTTTATGAAAATACTCTGGCAGTCAAAGAGTTAACGGTGTTCTGTTGACATCATACAGTCAGTCAGTTGGAATAACGTCATTGGTTATCCTAAATTATGACATCATCAAGCAACAACATCACAATGTCGTCGTCACAACCATGTCCTTTAAAACTAAATTTTGACTAGACCCAAACGTCATTCAAGCAACTTTTTAACACATTGAATGCCAAAAACGGTCCGGACCGTTTTTGAGGGTCCAAACGAGAAGTGCCGAAAACGGTCCGGACCGTTTTTGACCCAATTCTATTTTTATACATGTGGGCCACGTGGGGCGCTAAAACGAAACTTTGACATCACCCAAGCAGTTTCTGAGAAGAAGAGGCTGGATGTGGCTCCATGTCAAAAATCCTTCCGGTCGGCGTTTTCAATGTTATCTCCTTGATTAAAAGCTTAATATCTCCATTTCTTTTTAATGTGGTGGAAACGAGCCGTTTTCGATCGGCGATCACGCTGCAATGGAGGGTCGCGTTGGAAATATTATTGTTCCAGGCGTTAGTCGGGACCCTCCGCCGTCTCGCACGCACGCTTTGTTTACATGCATTTCCGCGTCGGGGCTTCTCACAGCACGAAATGTATAACGCAAGTGGATGGAAGAAATGCTGGCACTCAACGTATAATATTTTAATAAACCTCTGGCACCCAATGTGTTAATAACAGACTCAGCTGCTTGAAGTAACTTCTGAAGACTAGTTGTCAACGCCGCTGAACCGGACTGTCTGCTGTGTAGAACAGAGGATTACCAGAAGCGTTTGACTGTGCTTGATTGCCCCAACCCAACTCATCAGCTTTGTGGATTTGTTCAAACTTTGAGTCCTTTGTGCCACTGAACCAATGATAAGCAGTAGAGCAGTAGAGCACATATTAGAACTCTACTTGTCATTTACAAAGCAAGACTTAAAATACAGCGTTAGAAATGTTCCGCTGGACGCTGCATCTGAGTGGAGGACCACCGATAAACGGACGTACAGGTGTTGCAGTGGGAGACAAGGTGTACTACTTTGAAGGCTATGGTCACAACATGGATCGGATTGATGTGCATGTTTTCAACACAGTGTCTTTACGCTGGAGGACGTTGCCCCAGGTGACACCAGGAAGAGGAGAACATCACTTCGAGGTTCCCTCCTCACGCTACGGCTACGACCACTCAGCTGTGCTGGTTGAGGATGTCATCTACCTCTGGGGAGGTTGTCAGAAAAGCTCATTACATGACTGCAACGTGCTTTATGCATTCGATGTTGACACCCACAGATGGTTCAACCCCAGGGTTTCTGGGACTATTCCAGTGGGGAGGAGCTGCCACTCAGCCTGTGTCTTGGGGAAGGTCATGTATATAATACATGGAGGAGGCTCCCAGCTGACTAATAATAATAATAATACCTGGGATTTATATAGCGCTTTTCTGAATACTCAAAGACGCTTAACTAATGGATTCACTAATGACATCTACAAGTTGGACACCAACACAATGGTCTGGTCTTTAATTAACACCAGTGGGGCTCCACCACCTGATTTATCAGGTCACTCTGCCACCATCATCGGGACAAATATGTTTGTTTTTGGTGGCTGGCGGAACCAGGATCGCACCAGCAACAACACCATCAGTGTGTTTGACACAGAGACTAACTGCTGGCTGAACACACCCTCTGCAAAAAGACACTGGTGGAGTCATTCAGCCTTTGCCTACAATGGAGAGCTGTACATATTTGGTGGTCGCACCGCTTTTAGTGATCTGAGGAAATTCAATCCAGAGAACTTCTCCTGGAAGAAGGTTGAGCCCAAGGGGAAAGGCCCGCCTGAGGTGCATAGGATGTGCTGTTGCATGGTGGGAGATCGTGTCGTCCTCTTCAGAGGACGCACACCAGAGGATCTGTACATCTTAGACCTGAGTCCTAGCTTGAAGACGCTATGCAAGCTAGCAGTTATTCAGCATGGTCTGGAGCAGGCGGGACTCACACATGATGTCAGGTGGGAACTAGCCTCGATCTCCAGGCTTGCTAAAGAATAAGAGCCTGGACCAGCCTGTTTACGTTCCTGGAATAGGACGTGTTTCATTTACCCAAGCAACCAGAGTGCAGTGGCAGTCGCTCCAAATGTTGTGACGTCAGGGCTTTCATTGGGGGAGGAGGAGGGGCATGGGGCGGGGGCTGACGGACAGATCGGTGAACCAATGGGATCTCACGAAGTTTTTCTCCGGAGATTTTGAACCCACCCCTCTAGACCAGATATCACACACACTAGGGCAGCCTAGGTGGGAACTGACAGCCGTGACTACCAACAGAAACAGACACTAAACAAACAAACAAACAAACAAATGGTGGGAAATGACTCGCTGGCACAGATTCATAATGGACAGATCACCTGAACACAGTCCATCAGGTTGGACACAGTTATGATTTAGAGTCTGATTCCTGCTGTTGACATCCCTGTCCTGTTTTAACTCGTTCAATGACACATTTTTTCTTTCTTCAAAAAGCCACGCCACCAATGACGTGTTTTCTGTGTTTTACGCTAGATGGCGCTCTTCGCTAACCAATGAGTCATCATTTGATAAAACATACATTAACCACTTTAGCCCTATTTTAAACCTAGGCTATTTGAAAATAGCCGATCTACAAGCTCACAACGTGACGCGTTGTGAGCTTGTAGATCTGCTATGTTCAAACTTGTTAGTACTTTTACTTTTGGTACTTTAAGTACATTTTGATACCAATACTTTTGTACTTTTACTCAAGTACATTTTTGATTCCGTACTTTTACTTGTAAAAAAAAAGTATTTCTACATTGCAGTATTGATACTTTTGCTTAAGTAAAACATTTAAGTACTTTTTCCACCACTGACTACTTCAGCACCCTGGAGGAACAAGTGTTTGAATACAAGCCATGGATCTAAGACTGGACTGCTGAGTCACCCAGTGACCTGTATTAGAATAAATACTCTGGGAAACGGGTCACTTTTGGGACAGAGACCCCCCCCCCCCTTGTGGTTATGTTTGCTCAGCATTATGACGGCGCACAGACTACAGCGGATTGGATCAATGAGCAGAGATCAGACACAGAGGTCAGGTTAAGAGCAAACATCCATTTGAACTGCCTGGAGTCCCCTCGTTGCTCAGGAAGCTCAGAGGGACTCTGGGTGAAGACGAGGACAGAGAGAGAGAGAGAGAGAGAGAGAGAGAGAGAGAGAGAGAGGGATGTACATAGAAAGATTAAGGCTGAGTAATGACATCACAGGCCCCCCCCCTTGTCCTCCAGGTCTGATTAAGAGCCTCTCTGAGCGCGCCCAGACACTGCGCCGCGATAGGCCAAGGTCACGGCGAATCGCGGCACAGTGCCACAGATTGATGCTTAACTCCCGGCAGGAAATTGCGGAATCTAATTTGGCCAATGGGCTTCCTTTCCACTTCAGATGAAGAGGACGATTCACCTCGCCCTAGGGCCTTGCCTGAGCGTGTGTGTGTGTGTGTATGTGTGTGTGTGTGTGTGTGTGTGTGTGCATGTGTGTCTGTGTGTATGTGAGTGTCTGCTGGCTCGCTGCCGGGCTCGGAGTGAGTGTGTGTGCCTGCCTGGATCTCATTCTGCTTGTGTCTTATTACCTTTCAATCTGTGTGTGTTTGTGCATCCAAATATGAACCTGTGTGTTTATCCATCTCTCTCTCTTGCTCTCTCTCTCTCTCTCTGTGTGTGCGTGTGTGTGTGTGTGTGTGCGTGCGTGTGCTTGTCAGAGTGCCGTTAAGTAAATGCATTGTGAATGAATGACAGGCTATGATATTAGTTTGGGAATAATGGGAATGTAATAAGTCGATGCCGTTTGTGCCTTCAGTGAGAGGCTGCTGTGTAATCACATCTACTCAACACAATCATTGTCTCACGAGCCTGGCCTGCGCCTTTTCATTTCCTCTTATGAATGTCACAAGTGTTGGTATGCGCAGAGTTGCAGTGTGTGTGTGTGTGTGTGTGTGTGTGTGTGTGTGTGTGTGTGTGTGTGTGTGTGTGTGTGTGTGTGTGTGTGTGTGTGTGTGTGTGTGTGTGTGTGTGTGTGTGTGTGTGTGTGTGTGTGTGTGTGTGTGTGTGTGTGTGTGTGTGTGTGTGTGTGTGTGTGTGTGTGTGTGTGTGTGTGTGTGCTATGTTTCAGAGGAATGTAAAACAAAACAAAAATGTAAAGTTTTATGTCCGTTGTCTCCCTCACCTGATGGTGAGAGGTAATTGCGATGATGTTCGACCTACAATAAAGACAGCGGTGTGTTACATTACACTAAACATAATTATGGGTTGCATTCTTAACCCATTAAGACCTGAAGCCGATTCTACATGTCTCCAAAATCCCAACAGTATTCTGATAAACGTATGTTTCTATATCAGTGGTGCTCAATCTTTTTCATGTGAAGGACCCCCAAAACTATATGTATTTTGCCGCGGACCCCCATCTCAAAATATGTTGTTCCATGGACCCCCAGAAGCAAAGATTTGAGTTACAAATGTTCGCTTTGAAAATATATATATATTCAAAGATTTGCACATATTTTCACGATAAAAAAAAAAATAGCAGATCTACAAGCTCGTAGTGCGGCACTCGGTGAATCAGAAGCCAGGTGGTCTACAAACATACTAAAACATTGTGTTGTTAATATGACGTTTGGCACTGCTATTCATTTTGCCCAGAGAATATGACAATACCAAGCAGAGGACAAAATGATAACGTACAGTAGTTGCTCTTGTCACTTGCAATAGAGAAGGAAATAAATGACCTCACCTTGTCTTTTACAGTAGTTTACTAAGTACTTAAATGTCCCTGAGTCTCTCTATCCACAAGGGAATGATGCGGCTCCAATGTGGGTCTCCGATTTCATGTGGCCAGCCTGTAACGTCAGTCATCTATGACATATCTATGTATGATTCCAAATTTGGGCAAGATTTCAGACCGATCAGAACCCCTATGACTTCCATTCGAATATTTCGAAAGATTTAAAACACAAAAGGTATTTTTGTGGCCTACTGGCAGATTACATTAAAATGTTGGCACTGATTGGTCCAATGGTTTGCGAGATTAGCTCCAGACACACAGACACATTCTGTATACTGTTGCAGGCCAAACAGACCCTCTCATAGACGGCTAGCCTCTTGCAGAGCCACACCGTAAACACGGAGCAACACCTGTGAGCCAGTTCATGCAGTCAACTTGAGTCGTGCTGCTATGACATGTTATACATTATGCAACACGTTATGCCAGGGGTCTTCAACAGGGGGTCCGGGACCCCTAGGGGTCCTTAGAGTTACTAAAGGGTGGCAGCCAAATTTTTTTTTTTTACATTAACCACTTGAACCCTAGCATTCCTATTCTGAGGAGAATAAAAATAGCAGATCTACAAGCTCGAAGCTTGTAGATCGGCTATTTTCGGAAAAGAAGTTTGGTGTAGAGGGAAGAAAAAGCAGACTAAGTACAGATTGAAAGGTCGAGTTTACCAAGTATTGACGGTTTGAGTGGTTAAATGTCTGAAAATACATGTTAACATCAATCCAACACAACACTGATGACAGTGTTGTCAAACATGTCTATGAAGCTATCCAGTGGTGTAAAGTAACTAAGTACATTTACTCAAGTACTGTACTTAAGTACCATTTTGAGGTACTTTTTCTTTACTGGAGTATTTCCAATTGTCTATACTTTTACTTCTACTCCACTACATCTCAGAGGTAAATAATGTACTTTTACTCCACTACAATTATTTGAAAACTTTAGTTACTAGTTACTTTGCAGATATCAATTATTATATTATAAAACCTACATTAACCATCTTTAGCCCTATTTTATACATAGACTATTTGAAAATAGCCGATCTACAAGCTCACAACGAGCTTGTAGATCTGCTATTTTCAAACATTTTGGTACTTTTACTTTTGGTACTTTAAGTACATTTTTATACCAATACTTTTGTACTTTTACTTGTAACAGAGTATTTCTATGTTGCAGTATTGGTACTTTTTCCACCACTGAAGCTATCTATGAAAAAGTTTAATCTGCAACACAAGTTGCAGAAACACGTTGAAGACCCCTGCATTATGCAATGCCCCCCCCCCCCCCCCCCCTTTGTAATAAGGCAGTCTATACAATCTGTCAAATGCCACGTTTCACTCTATCATTCCTCCAATGCTGCTGTTCCACTGCTCAGACTGTCAAGCATTGCTGCTACAGTTATTGCTGCTGCTGTTCTCCATTCCTGCATTTCAACACCCTGCACCTCCACCCCGGCATCCACCTGTAGGCTCTGTTTCTAGATTTCCCCTGGGGGGGGGGGGGAGTTTACTATTACTCCCTGCTCTCTCATTTACTAAGGTTTATGGTGAATGCTTGCAGAAGGTGATCAGTATATACTCCACTGACATTCATTCTCACTAAATCTGACCGTTTCATGTGAGTTGTCTGAACTACAGCATGAGTATGTAGGGTATATCAAGAGAAGGGATTTATTTGTCACTAAGGTACAAGCAGAGACTGTGCTACTGTACCACAATACAACATAACAAGATAATAAAAACATGATAATGAATCTAAAGAAGTACAAAATTAAATGTAAGGAAACAATTATAGATAAGATAAGAAATAGAAAGTTAAAGTACAGGTCTGATGTCTGGTTAAGTGTAGGAAGAACAACACCCTGCAGGGTTTCAGTCACATATAGGTTTTCATGTTTAAGCTTCAAAAAACACATTAACCACACCTAAGAACATGATTTTTTTTGGTGAAGGGGGTCTTTAAAGAGTAAAATGGCTTCAAGGGGTTGCTAGCAGGGCTAGTCTTGTTTTGTTATTGCCAACATAGCTGTGCTGTGAAGAAAAAAAAAGTATTTCTCCTATTTAAAAGTATGGTCCATCTAGCCAATGTTGCTCAGCATAATTCATCATTGTTATGAACGCTTACTTTTTCCCGGAACAACTTCATGAATCAACTTCACTTGATAAAGTTGTTCAAGGAAAAATTACAATAATCGTGTTGTTCATCACAATGTTGAATTATTATGCTGAGAAAAGCAACAGCAGGGCTCCCTGATTTATTTTAAATGGCTGTTAAGATTCTTCTAATCATTTTTATGCCGTTTTGTGTCATTATCTTCCGCCTTCCTTGTTCAAATCAAATCCTTTTTCTACACATGCACAGCAACAAACCGTGGTTGTTTAGAAAGCTATTATCAAGACATTGCAGGACCCACAAACACACAGAGCTTCTGAAGTTTGTCCTTTGGCTGGATTGCTTCTTTGTGTTCTTTGAAAAAGAAGGGGAAAAAAACTCCCTACGTACTTGGTAATATTGTTCATGAAACATGTATGCCAAGCAGTGGTGTAAAGTAACTAAGTACATTTACTCAAGTACTGTAATTTTGAGTTTTTTTTTTACTTGAGTATTTCCAATTTCCAGTACTTTTAGTTCTACTCCACTACATCTCAGAGGCAAATATTGTACTTTACTATTTGAAAACTTTAGTTACTAGTTACTTTGCAGATATAAATGATTACGTTACAAAACGTACATTTTTTACCTAGGCTATTTGAAAATAGCCGATCTACAAGCTCACAACACGTCACATCGCGACGCGTTGTGAGCTTGTAGATCTGCTATTTTCAAACATTTTAGTACTTTTACTTTTGGTGCTTTACGTACATTTTGATGCCAATACTTCTGTACTTTTATTCAAGTACATTTTGAATTCCGGACTTTTACTTGTAACAGAGTGCTTCTACATTGCAGTATTGATACTTTTACATTAGTAAAACATTTGAGTACTTTTTCACACCACTGACGCTAAGCCAATAAAGCATTTTTTTAAATGAATTAAACTGACTTGAAACTGTAGAGTGAAGGATATCCTACCAAGCGCTTACACAGTAAAACCCTGAATGTTGCATTTAATTCTGAAAGTGTACATATTTTGTGCACTCCCAGAGTTGAGGTCAGGTTTCTATAGGTTGAAGGCAGATTGAAGATGAGCTTTTTGGAAGGGTGGGGTTTCAAGGGAGGTTTACCTTGTTTTTGTGTCCATGTAGGCTATGCTGTTGTTGCTGTGTTGAGAGAGAGAGGGAGAGGGAGAGGGAGAGGGGGAGAGAGTGGGAGGGGGAGAGAGAGAGAGAGAGGAGGGAGGAGGAGGTCTGGGTACAGCTGAGCTGGTGGATCGATAATGAACTCTGTGATCCATAACATATTAATAGGTGAGAATACATTATTACTGTTAAGAGTGGTATGGTGAACGTGCACACACACACACACACACACACACACACACACACACACACACACAAGAGTGATGATGGGGAATTTCACGTAGAGCAAAAGGTGGGACGTAACGCGTCGCTGAATCCAGGCACGTTGCCAAAGAACAGCTTCCTTTCCTTCTCCTCCTCTATCCTCATTCTTCTCTTGTCTCCTCTCCCCTCAATCCTCCTTTATCCTCTCCTCTCCTCCCCCCCCCCTCTCTCTCTCTCCTTGACATCCTCTCTCTGTCCATTTCATTTCTCTCTCTTAATATCCTCTGATTGAAGTGGTCACCTTTCCCTGCTCTGGTTAATGAGCAGCAGGTGTCTGAGTGCTGGCCACTGGAGCATGGATGCCTGGGCCCCATCAGCGCCATGCACTCTCACTACACACTGCAGCTCCAGCGGCAGGGAACGGCCCTCCTTAAAGGCCTTTTAATGGCTTTTCATTAGCTCAGATAGGGACTGGAAGGAGCAGGGCAGAGGGGATACAGCGATCGGTGTGTGGTAAAAAATAAATAAATAAATGTGATGCCAACACATGGCAATTTACAAGCATTGTGTTGTCTTGTGGTTTGTAATGTAGGGTTATCTGGGAACCCATTCGGTTAAAAAAAACAAGACTGACATGAAATGTCATTTACAGCTTGGCTATGTCTGTGTCCTTTTTGTGTGTGTGTGTGTGTGTGTGTGTGTGTGTGTGTGTGTGTGTGTGTGTGTGTGTGTGTGTGTGTGTGTGTGTGTGTGTGTGTGTGTGTGTGTGTGTGTGTGTGTGTGTGTGTGTGTGTGTGTGTGTGTGTGTGTGTGTGTGTGTGTGTGTGTGTGTGTGTGTGTGTGTTAGCGCTGTCAACTTTCCTCAGAAATGATATTCGAATATTGGTCTTAAAAATTGGCAGATATTCGAATATATTCGAATATTATTATTATTATTATTATACAAATAAAAAATGTTTTATTCCGAGTGCTCGGATCCAATAAAACATATCTTTTGTTTGTTTTTATAACTTGATACATTGTTTTTTGTATTGTTTTGTGTATTGTTTTTCTTAAATATTCGAATATTAATTTTCATATTCGAATATACATGTTTCCCCCATATTCGAGGAATATTCGATATTTGAATATTAATTCACCAGCCCTAGTGTGTGTGCGTGTGTGTCACTAGGGTTTCAGACGATAGAAGCACGCGCAGCAATCCCATATTTGACCACCAGGCGGAGGCAGCTTCACCCACGGTTGTACCGCGTTTGTGTGGTCTTGTTTCAGAGTATGGGAAGCCATTGGCGACCCCTCATTGGCTGACCTTTAGCCTGTTTGGCAAAGCTGTTTATTGACAGCTTTGCCAAGCTGTAAAAAAGGGGGAAAAAATGATTCCTTACTTATTCCACCCTGGTGTGCCTCTGTGTTTATTCCTTCTAACAACAACACTACATTTCTAGGGCAGTGCTGCTGACAGGTTCGGCTGTTTGCAGAATCTGTCTTGAGAGATTAGCAACAGGGCCGGACTGGGACCAAAATTCGGCCCTGGCATTTTGGCCCAGACCGGCCCACCACAACCGGCGCGTAGATATCAGACACTCTACCGCAATTTTCCGCGCCGACCCCCCCAGCCTCAAGCCAGATCTCCTAGCCTTCCCAATTGTCAGGGACATTACAGTAACTAATAATTGGGCCGTGCAACCCGGAAATGAACAGGAGCCCAGTGGCCCAGTGGCCCACCGGGCATATGCCCGGTATGCCAAATGGCCAGTCCGCCCCTGATTAGTGATGTAGTCATATTTACTGTATGTAATACACAATGCAAACACCTAAAGAAAATAATAATATGGTTTAGAACTAAGATTATAGACATTATTATGAGACTCAAAAGTACATAATTAAGAATTGCTCGAGATGCATATTCACAGTAATAGCTGAATACTGTACCCTGACAGCATTTGTTGCAATTTGAATTCCCACACGCAGTGAAAGCGATGCAGATGATAAGATGAGTCATCAAGATTGTACTCTGCAATGAATGTGTCCACATTTAGATATGATATGAGTTTATAGGTCTCAGTGTGTATCAGTGTTGATTTTGACAGAAAATATTGATTTCGTTTTAGTGATAGTCTTTTGAATAAAATTCAATTTTGTTTTAGTAATATTTTAGTTAATCTGAAATGTTTTAGTTTTTGTCTAGTTTTAGTTGACTAAATATCATAAGATTATAGTCGACTAAATCTACAGTTGATTTAGTCGACTAAAATGTATGTTGGCGGTGCCTTGATGGCGTCGTAATGGCCGATTTTACACTTGGTTGCATGCTGAAAATAGCCGATCTACAAGCTCACAACGCGTCGCACGAGCTCGTAGATCCGCTATTTTTAGAGCGTAACACCCGAGCGCAACAAGCATCAAATAACTTGTCTTTTAGTTCTACTGGATCTCTTCTCCACTAGTCCCTCACTAACATAGTCTAGTTTTTATTTGATGACGAAATTGTCAATATATTTAGTCTTAGTTTTAGTCATCATAGCTTAGTTTTTTATTTAGTTTTCGTCAGTGAAAAAAGGTAGTCAACCAACATTTTTCGTCATAGTTTTAGTCGACGAAATCAACACTGGTGTGTATGTATACTGTGTGCATTTGCAGAGGCACTGTACTGTACAATATATCGTCTCTGTCGGGTGGAAACCTCATATGTCCAAAACTGTTACTTTTGAGGATTCAAATTCAAAAACGGCAAAAGTAGCAGATCTACAAGCTCGAAACGCGGCGCGAAGCTTTCGATGCTTTTGTGTGACGCTGTAGTATGATCGAGTAGGGCGTTAATTTATGAAAAAACACCGAAAGTTAGAATATGGAGATAAGACGTTTCTGCCCGACAGCGTGGATATATTTGTATTCTGTGTGTAATGTCTGCTGTGCTCCTGTCACATCTGACAGCAACATTCCCTGACAGAGATATATCTGACAGCAGACTCTGTCTCCTGACAATACAAAGTGATATGTCTGCAAAACGTCTGAATTGTAAATCACACCGCAATACACAATATTATGTAAATTGTTGTAACTTGAAACCTATTTGTTCTGATACCTGTGCCATACTTCATGCTGTGCTGTAATGTAAAAATATCAAAAAAGAAATCGCTGTCGGGTGGAAACCTCATACGTCCCAAACTGTTATTCTTTAGAATTCCAATTCAAAAATGGCAAAAATAGCAGATCTACAAGCTCAAAACGCGTTGGATTGGCTATTTTTGCTACTTTTCTGTAGGGCATTAATCTCTCAAGAACAGATCCATCGCTGCACTTGGATCTGTCAGTAGCCATGTTGACAACCCGTGCACCTTGGCGTGGCGTGGCCGTGCCTTGAGATCAGGAAGCAGGCCGCGCTTTACCCAATCAAATGTAGTGGGCGGGATTTACATGTGTGCGGCTCAATTCCCACTGGAAACAAACCGAAACTCATTTAACAATAGCGTCCTCGGAGCAGACAAAACCACGGAAAGATATTCACATTTTAACTTGCTCTTTCATCATAGAAACAAGTGGGCTTATAACCAAAACGATCCATGTTCTTTGGGAGAAATGGTGTTAGTGTTTCGTGGAGAAATATTGTTAGTGGGAACGAAAACAATATCCACCGGAAGTGGAAGGCTGAGGGCAGACCAAAACCCCGGTTTTCCGTGAGCAAAGGTCCTCCATACAGCTCCGCCCAGAGTCAAATGGACAAGTGAAAAACAGCAGAGGGCGCTGTTTTTCCTTTTTATTTGACGATGGGTTCCCAGATTGTTAGGGCATTAATTTAAGAAAAACATATGGAGATAGGATGTTTCTGCCCGACATCAACGATATGCGGTTATTCGTTCATGTTAGTCATGTTAGAGTGAGGATCGAGCCATGGCTTCATAAACGCCGGTGGGTTTAGACTGAAGGGAACCTAAAATAAGGTGGGGGACGGGGTGGACGATGATGAGAGAGAGAGGCCAGGAGAGAGGGAGAGAGAAGGGGGGATGACGTGGGGCTGAGTTGACAGTTTAGCAGGCCTGCTGGTGTAAGTCCTTTGATATAGTGCTGTGGCAAGCTGTAGTGATGGAGAGGAACAGATCTGGAGCCTAACGCCAGGGAAGCAAGACGTGACTCCCAACCTTAACCCATTCAATCCGGGAACGCATCTCTGTCATTTTTAGATTTCTTTGGGGCTATTCAAAAATAGCAGATATACAAGCTCATAGCGAGTGCCATGCTACGAGCTTGTAGATCTGCAATTTTTTGGAAAAATCGTGGGTCGTTGAATATATTTTTGAATATAATTTTTTTAACTCAAATCTTTGCTTCTGGGGAGTCTACAAATGTCTTCTAAAAAAAAACAAAACGTATGTTTCTATAATATCTGGTTCTCAAAAATAATATGTATTTGGCCGTGGACCCCCCATCTCAAAATATTTTGTTCCAGGGACCCCCAGAAGTTGTAACAGAGTTCAAAATGTTGTCTTTAAAAAATATATATATTCAAAGATTTGCAAAAATTTTCACGATAAAAAATAAAAAAAAAGCAGATCTACAAGATCATAGCGCGGCACCGAGTGCCGCGCTATGATCTTGTAGATCTGCTATTTTGGAATAACCAAAGAAATCTTAAAAATGACACACAGATGCGTTCCCGGTCTTAATGGGCTAAACCACTGCTGGGACTCGACTGATCTCCCCGGCAACGAGGTTCACAAGGTTGTGCCATTTCCATTGTGGACAGGGAGTTTGTGTATGAATAAGTAAGCGTCTTATAAATTAAGCACACGCAGCCCCGGAATGCTAATTATGGCTACGGTTTGTGACCTCTGCTGGTCTTGTTTTGACAGAGTCTCGAGGTGTTTAGCTTAGTTGTACACTCCTTAGCTCTGACCTCGGATACGTTTTTCAACCTATGTGACAGATACTGTATGTATGTGCTTTTTACAGCTAAGCCTTACATTCCCCTGAGGTACAGTATAAAGATAATGAGTTTATGTGCTTAAGGAGAAACGTGCATACAATTTGGGATGCAAGGTGAGGGTTGTATACTGTAGTGCGTTGGTTCTCAAAGCGCAGTCCGGGGACCCCCACGGGTCCTTGAGGGGGGTTCCAGCGGGTCCCCAGCAAAAGTAGTTGATGTACAGTAGCATCACAATAATTTTAACAACTTTATCCATTTATATGTTGGCTATTCAAAAATGACAAATATTTTTAAAACATTAATATTTTTAAAATATTTAAAAAATATATATATTTGGAAAATATAAAATTTTTTGAAACTTTTGCATAATTTTGAATGTTTTTACATAAATCTTTATTCTCTTCTGGGGGTCACTGGCACAAAACATTTTCAGATGGGGGTCCGCGGCCAAATACAATTCGGGGGTCCTTTGCACGAAAACTTTTGATAACCGCTGGGGGGGGGGGGGGGGGGTGTGTGTGTGTGTGTGTGTGTGTGTGTGTGTGTGTGTGTGTGTGTGTGTGTGTGTGTGTGGGGGGGGGGGGGGGTTGTATGTGCAGTATATCTGTAAAAAGAGGGGCAAGGAGAGTGTAGCGAGACGGTATGATTCTTCTCCCCCTCAAATCTCACCAGCATGCCCTTGAGAAATCCACTTGACATGAGACATGCTCTGCTGGACCATGGACAGCACAGCGCGCGCACACACACACACACACACACACACACACACACACACACACACACACACACACACACACACACACACACACACACACACACACACACACACACACACACACACACACACACACACACACAGCAGTCAACAGTAGACTACTGCTGCAGTAGACCCACTTGGAAATCTCAAAAGTGTTCGTGGCCCACCCATCTGAAAACAGTGGTGTAAAGTAACTAAGTACATTTACTCAAGTACTGTACTTACTGTAAGTACACCTTTGAGGTGCTTTTACTTTACCGTAGTATTTCCAATTGTTTATACTTTTAACTCCACTACAATTATTTGAAAACTTTAGTCACTAGTTACTTTGCAGATATAAACATAATTACATTATTAAACACACATTAACCACTTTAGCCCTATTTTATACCTACCTATAGGCTATTTGAAAATAGCCGATTTACAAACTCACAACGCGTCGCGATTTGTGAGCTTGTAGATCGGCTATTTTCAAACATTTTTGTACTTTTACTTTTGGTACTTTAAGAACATTTTGATGGCAATACTTTTGTACTTTTACTCAAGTAAATTTTGAATTCAGGACTTTTTACTTAAAACAGGGTAACAGAGTATTTCTACATTGCAGTATTGATACTTTTACTTAAGTAAAACATTTGAGTCCTTTTTCCACCACTGGTTAAAAGCAAACTTTAGAGTTTAGGAAGGAGCAAGTCTTATTTCTTTCCCCTCAGATGTGAGCCTATCCTTCCATTACACAGCTGGATGCTGAGGAACCCTCCAGGGATGTTGCACCTGTACTGTACTGTTAATGACTAGCAGGTGAACCTGTTGTTTTTCTGTTGTGAGACGTGTAGGCGTGTTGATGGACATGGTGCTAATGGAGGGCTGCAATGTTGGTCACATGTACTCACGCACGCACGCACGCACGCACACACACACACACACACACACACACACACACGCGCGCACGCACGCACGCACGCACACGCACGCGCACACGCACACACACACTCTCTATTTTTATCCCTGTGTATGTAACCATAGAGATAGAGTGCCCAAACTGTGACATTGTATGAAAAAGGCTTTTCTGACCTGCTGTATTTTACTGTGTGTGTGTGTGTGTGTGTGTGTGTGTGTGTGTGTGTGTGTGTGTGTGAGAGAGAGAGTTGAAGTATTGGTCAGCGTCATGGGCATTTCAGTCGGTGTCCAGTTCCAGCTTCATTTATCTCTGCTCCGCAGCTGAGCCGAGGATGAAAGAGAGAGAGAGAGAACTTGGCCAATATACACTTAAATAATTAAAATTCTAAAGCGAGCCATCAAATTCTACAAACATCACACCAATCGAGCGACCCCCCCCCCCTCCCCTCCCCTCTCATCTCCCCCCCTCCCCTCCCCTCTCCTCTCCCCCTTCTCTCCTCTCTCACCACTACAAAACCTCTCAGTGCCAAGAGTGGAACAAAGATAAGAGAACCCTCTTCCAGCTGCTATACTGACGCTCTGCCCACACACACACACACACACACACACACACACACACACACACACACACACACACACACACACACACACACCAGAGCTGCAGGGCAGACAGCAATCAATCTGGCCCAGGGGTGTCATTTGGAGATAGCTGATCAATAGCTGATCTACAAGCTCACAATATGTGGCATCGCAATGCATTGTGAGCTTGTAGATCGGATATTTTTTGCTATTTTGAAATAGGGCTTGATTGAGCCCTTTCTTTTTTTGCCACCCCCTTGTTCTTTCTGATCTGGCCCGACTAAAGACAATGATATCATACTGTCTGGAACAAAACCACCAAATTACAAAGTAAAGTCTAATTCTATTTGAACCCAAACAGAGAGAGCGCAGTGGCAGGACACCTGACCACCATGACTTGATAGAAAACTGGAAAAATAAAAGAGTGGAGACACTGCCTGGCCATAAAAAAACAGGCCATCACATGCAGAATGGCTACCTCCTATCTCCATATTTGAACGTTTTTTTTAGTAAATGAATGGCCCACTTGATCATACTACAGCATCACACAAAAGTATCAAAAGTAGCAGATCTACAAGCTCGAAACACGGCGCGAAGCGACGCGTTCCGAGCTTGTAGATCTGCTGCTTTTGATGCTTTTTCATTTGAATCCTGAAAAGCAACGGTTTTGGACATATGAGGTTTCCATCCGACAGAGACGACTAAGCCCGGGCTGTGTTCACTTATCGTCACTAAACATCTTGCTGTACTGTGAGAAATCTAAGGATTTGAGAGAGGTTTTTTCTTATGAAAACATAAATAATGTCTATCCTCAGTTTCCATCTCTTTGATCCACAAAAGCTGTTCTTATTATCTATTTGTGGAGAAAGGTCAATGTGCAGCGTTAGCCGCACAAATATGTTGACTTGTCGTATACTAAGAGAAACAAGATCTTTAGTCAATTCTACGCCAACAGAAACTTTGAAGTAAATTCTATTAGTGTTTGTGTTGGAAATATTCCCAAATCAAACTTCCATCAAATGGCTCATATTAACACGTCGGGTGCCAGAATTTTATAATAACAGATTACGTTCGGTGCCAGAAATCTCGCCGTCTGCAACGCTGCGCTGTTTAGAGCTGTAGACTCCACGGGCCCACAGCGAGCACACGCACGTAAACAACGCATGCATGGACGACGATGGATGGTCCTGGCTAACGCCTGGAACAACAACATGTCTCACGCGAGTCACCGTTGCGGAGCGATCGCGCATCGAGAATGACTCGTTTTGCCCACTGTAAAAAGTTAAGGAGATACAGAGGTTTTTTAGCAAGGAGATAGAATGGAAGCGGATGGGAGCCCGATTTTTTGGCAAGGTGATCCATCTGTCCCTTACTTCTTAGAGTGTTCGGTGATTCCAGTGCTGCGCTTGCCCCCCCCCCCTTGTGGAAAAAAACAAAAAGACTAAAAACACGGTCTGAACCGTGTTCGGCACCAACGCGCTACTCTGTGAAAACACGGTTTGAACCGTGTTTGGCACCCGATGTGTTAAGAGAAACAAAACAAAAACTTATCTTTTGTAATTGTAGACAATGAGCTACACATGCCCTTGTCTGTACGTAGACACCGATGTTGTTTTTCCAGCTCGGAGGACGGCTCGTTTTGATGAAAAGTAGGCTGTATAGCTCGTTGTTTTGTTGCATTAGGCCTCCTATGGTGTATGTGTGCATCAATGGGAGACCTCATGTCAAGCAATTTGATGTCATATTCTGTGGAAGGATTGCATTTGATCCTTTACATCTCTCTCACGCTGTTACATTTAAGTGGGAGTAGCTATGTGTGCATCTACCACCCAGACCCCGCCCCTCACCTTATCAAACGGGCTGTTTACCTTCATGTGTGAGCGCATCTCAAACGGACATTCTCCGGTTGCTATGCTACATGTGTGACAGGCCAACACCACCGGACAATATCCAGACCAGATTCCCCGGACATTTTCCAGTGTTCAAAGCCTTAGTCAAAGCTTTAGTCAGTGTGCATGGGTCTTGTTTTTTTTAGCCTGTGTGTGTGTGTGTGTGTGTGTGTGTGTGTGTGTGTGTGTGTGTGTGTGTGTGTGTGTGTGTGTGTGTGTGTGTGTGTGTGTGTGTGTGTGTGTGTGTGTGTGTGTGTGTGTGTGTGTGTGTGTGTGTGTGTGTGTGTGTGTGTGTGTGTGTGTGTGTGTGTGTGTGTGCGTTTTAGAGAGAAGAGCAGCAGAGAACACAAACTAGTCACAGTTCACCTCCGATTTTCACTCGTTCCTTCTCTCTCTTCCTGTGTATCTCTCTCTCTCTGTGTGCAGTGTGTGTTAGGGGCAGACAGGTTGCATGTAGCAGTGAAATAGGTGAAGCTGTATTTCTCCCTTAAAGAAAGGTGCATTTTTCCTCTTGTCAACAACCGTGGCTGCAGGAGTGTCTCCTTGACTCCCTCCCCTCCTCCACCACCACCTCCTCCTCCTCCTCCTCCTCCTCATTTCTCCATCTCCTTCCAAATCCTCCTTACATTGCCCAGCCTTCTACGAATCTGTTGTGCCCGACGCTGTTATGCACTTTATTTTCCACACACACACACACACACACACACACACACACACACACACACACGCACACACACGCACACGCACACGCACACCCTACAACCTCTTTCCCCCACTCTCCCCTTTTCTCATCTTCCATTTCCATCTTTTCGCCTTTGTCTGTCTTGTTCCCTTTCTTTCTCCCTGTCTCCCTGTCTGTCTGTCTGTCTGTCTGTCTGTCTGTCTGTCTGTCTGTCTGTCAGTGGTGTGAAGTGACTGAGTACATTTACTCAAGTACTGTACTTAACACATTGACTGCCAAGATATTAAACATAGTTTTCTATCCCCGTGCCGGCGTATAATTACCTCAATCCGATGATATTTGAAACGCCGTGGAACCGACATTGTGTAAAAAAAACACACGGAAAAAGTTTCCTGTGAGTAGACGGAAGGATCTGTGTATCCATGGGAACAACAAGTTTCCAACCGCGATCCGCCATTTTGGAGCTTTGGTCCGCTGAAAACGGGTGGTTTTCAATGGAAAAAAAAGAAACTGAGTTACAGCCGTTTTTCTGAAAATCCCATCATTGGGGCGGATGGAAGTGACGTTTTTTGGAATGACGTCACATCCACATTGTTCTTCTCTGAGAGACGATCGATCATTCCAAAGCTGTGTTAGGTCGCCCCTTGTGGAATTTTCCCCCAAAAATGTAAAAACGAGTTAACTCGATCTAGGCAATCAAGCGATGGATTCTAAAAACGAGTTGACTCGATCTAGGCAATCAATGTGTTAAGTACAATTTTGAGGTATTTGTACTTTACTTGAGTATTTCCAATTTCCAATACTTTTACTTCTACTCCACTACATCTCAGAGGCAAATGCTGTACTTTTACTCCACTACAATTATTTGAAATCTTTAGTTACTAGTTACTTTGCAGATATACATTATTATATTATAAAACATACGTTAACCACTTTAGCCCTATATACCCTGGCTATTTGAAAATAGCTGATCTACAAGCTCACAAACCGTCGCAGTGCGACGCGTTGTGAGCTTGTATATCTGCTATTTTCAAACAGTACTTTTACTTTTGGTGCCAATACTTTTGTACTTTTACTCAAGTAACATTTTGAACACAGGCCTTTTACTTGTAACAAAGTATTTTTATACTGTGGTATTGCTACTTTTACTTTAAGTAAAATATCTGAGTACTTCTCCCACCACTGCTTTCTGTCTGTCTGTCTTTCTGTCTGTCTGTCTGTCTGTCTCTCTCTCTATCTGTGTGCACAGCAGAGGACACAATGATGGTATTATTTTTCTCAGAGTTGAGTGTTCCTGCAGTGTGTTGATACCGACGGTCCCATTCTGCTCCCCGTGTCCAAGATAAATCAAAAACATTTTTCTGCAGTCGCAATCAATGCGCTCTCTCTCTCTTTCGCTCTTTTTTTTTCTCTCTCTCTCTCTCTCCCTCTTTCATGCACACTCGCACACACACACACACACACACACACACACACACACACACACACACACACACACACACACACACACACACACACACACTTCTTATTCCAGTGTGAGGTAATTGGTGGTAGCTTCTTGCAAAACTATTCTTTCAAAGTAGCTTCCCCAGCACGCTTGGCAAGCTACCAATTACTTCAGACTGGAAGAAGTTGAAGTGCAGCAATGCCACCCCAGAGAGAACTCCAGTTTTTTTTTTGGTTAAATAAAGCTAGGGCATGCCTTCACAACGGTCTGGGTGGAAGTAACAGAGGGCAGGGCTGGTCAATGGGGGTTCAATTACAGTAGGGAAGCAATAGTACAATAACTAGTATAGTTTGTAGTTATTTAGTAGTTTTGTAGTTAACAAAATGGTGAATAAGGAATACTTGAATCACTATGCAGATATGAATGTTGAACCGGCAAGCTACTGGAACATGTAGTTATACTATTAGTTTAATTACATGTAATTCTCATCTCCCCTATACATACATACATACATACATACATACAAACATACACACGTACACACGTACATACGTACGTACATACATACATACATACATACATACATACATACATACATACATACATACATACATACATACATACTCATACGCAAACAGAATCTTCACAACAAGCATGCACTGTCACTCTCTCTCTCTCTCTCTCTCTCTCTCTCTCTCTCTCTCTCTCTCTCTCTCTCTCCCTCTCTCTTTCAAGACAACTAAAAAATAGGCTGAGATACTTCTAATTGGCGCTTGCTCCTCCAACACTCAGACTTCTAACTTACCAGGTTCATGCTCTCATCGTATTACTCCCAAGTGTGGAAACCTCTGTGTTTTAATTGACAGCAACCTCACTTTGAACAGCCACATCAAATCCATCACAGTCATGTTTTTCCAACTTAGGAAAAAAATCTCTAAAATTACCCATTTCTGTCTATATATACCAAGCATGCTGAAACAGTCACAGTCCAGTCAATATATGGGTTGACGGTGACCCAGGGGGAATTACAATAATAATCATTCAAGGTTTTACAGTATTGATTGATTGATTGAATACTTAGCAGACAGGTGCTCTTTTATGGTGGTTTTGAAGGAGGTAGGGAGTCACACTTTTTGATGGCCGGTGGTGGTAGGGCATTCCACATTTTGATGGCCTAATAGTAGAATTAATTCATCCCCATGTTTGTGCCGAATCTGGGGGGAATGAGATCAGTGGAGCTCCCTCTGGTGTTGTGTCCGTGGTTGTCTACACCACCCTCCGCAAAACCAAACAGTCGGGAGAGGGACTTACATGGGGGAATTGGCATAACGAATAAACTGGGAGAAATGAACTTGAATCCTGAGAAGTAACAGTTTTGGACATGAGGTTTCCACCCGACAGAGACGATATATAGCCAACTTAGTAGATCAGGGGTTGAAATTGTGGCCATGGTCAAGAATATAGCTCACCTTTCCAACCGGGTACAACCTTACCAACAGTTTATTTTAAAAATTGCTTTGTTGACATAATGGAAACAGCACTGATACATGTAAGAACAGCAACAATAATACTGTACTGTGGAGCAGGGGTCTTCAACAGGGGGTCCGGGACCCCTAGGGGGGTCCTCAGGGGGTTAAAGCTATCGACAGAGGCTGCCTGTCTTAGGTGTAATGTAAGCTTGTAGATCTGCTATTTCTGCTTTTTTTTTATTTGAAAATGTGTGAACATTTTTCAACATGGAGACGATTATGAAAAAAAATATTGTGATTATTATTAATTGCGATTAGACGATTGCAATGGTGACAGGCCTAGCACAGGTAACCTATATTTGAAGTGTTTCAAAGTGAATGTATTCTCTCTGTGATGCACACAGCCAGACTGCTGTCTCAGCAGTCAGAGAGGCACTTTATGGTAAATGCGTAGAGGTGCCGTGAGAGACGAGGGTCAGGAGAGAGTAACAATCTCATCGTGACACAGAAGCTCCTTAGCCGAAAGAGCATCAGCTAAACTGCTTCATGTCATGCACTGTCTAAATCATTTTAAAGAGGGAGTTAGTGATGGAAATACTCACAGTACTTATTAGGCCCATATCAGTATACTGTCTGTATGTTATTGTTCTTTAACCAAAACAGAAATCTGGATGCATAATGTATTATATAAGCATACTTATAATAATGGAAACAACCCCCTTGGGCCTTTTTGTGTTATCCTTTATAGCAGTGGTTCTCAACCAGTGGTCCGGGGACCACCAGTGGTCCTTGAGGGGGTACCAGGGGGTCCCCAGCAAAAGTAGTTAACATATAGCTTCACAATCATTTTAACCACTTAGCTTTGGCTATTCAAAAATAGCAGATATACAAGCTCATAGCGCGGCAATGAGCTTGTAGATCTGCTATTTTTGAAAAATCTTGAAAATGTGTGCATATCTTTGAATATATATATTTTTCAAAGCGAACATTTTTAACTCAAATCTTTGCTTCTGGGGGTCCCTGGCACAACATTTTCAGATGGGGGTCCGCGGCCAAATGTATATCAATTTAGGGGTCCTTGGCATGAAAAAGTTTTAAAACCACTGCTTTATAGCATAACCTTAGACTGTACTACCCGTTATTAGCAGTACAGTCAAAGCTTATGCTATAAAAGGATAACACAAAAAGGCCCAACAGGGGCTTGTTTCCATTGTGGTCCATTGTACTCAATTCATCTGTAATACATATCTCTGCTGTCAGGGCAAAATGTCCAAAATATTAACTTTTCAGGAAATTAAGAATATATATAATTATGTTTTTAGAACAACACAACACTGCCTCGTCAAAGTTGGTATGGTGACTTTATACATTGTCAGATACTTGAATGTGTCCTTATATTATCATCACTTTACCCAAATACAGCTCAAGTGGAGTTAGGAGGTTTTTGACCATTAAATTGGTTTATTTTTCTGTCTGACTTTGACGTCATTCTAATCAATGATGGAAAAAAACAGCCGTTAGGTGGTTTGACCGACAGTTTTGAGGATCCAATGGAGTTAGGAGGTTTAGTCAGAAGCACTTTTTAATACTTTTCATTGGTTCGATATTTGTAAAGCCCACACACAGACGCAAAGGGTGTTCAATAGCACTGATTGATAAAAAAAGGAAAGAAAGTTGAAAAATGTAGTTAGCTTGTTTCTGCCCGACAGTGATTGTTATAATACATACAATACAATACAAAACATATTGAGTGTATTTTAAAGACCAGAGTCTTGAGAGATGTTGCACTCTGTCATCTATACCTTAATTGAGAATTGAACGCAGACTAGCAAAGTCAGCTGGTTAGTTTGTTTTGAGAGGTCTGCAGTTTTCTTTTTAGTGACACAGAGATGTTAGTGCATTGGTTCTCAAAGTGGAGTCCGGGGACCCCCAGGGGTCTTTGAGGGGGTTCCAGGGGGTCCCCAGCTAAATGATGGATAGTTAGGAACCAAATGGACCCTTATGGGTGTGTAACTCTGAGAGTGTACAAATGGTTCCATTTGTACACTCCCAGAGTTAAATCAACATTGATTTTACAATATAAATTGGGGTCCCAGAGATAGAAATGCCATTAAATGGGGGTCCGTAGCCTAATGCATGGCAAACTGGGGGTCCTTGAAATTAAAATGGTTGAGAATCACGGCTAGAGCCGTAAAAAATCTTCTCTTATGGAGGTCCCTGGCATATCTTTTCAAATGGGGGTCCGCGGGCTAGTAATAAGTGTCAATTTGGGGGTCCTTGACATGAAAAAGTTTGAGAACCACTGTGTTAGTTAACCATGAGGTGCAAGCATAGTCAAAATGAGAGTCCTCATTGCACCCTTGTTGATAAACCGATCACCAACCGTGACCGTAAAGCCTTTGGACTCCCTGAGGTTGACTTTAGACCCAAAAAAGAATGGATTCAGTTTTTCCCAGGTGTAATGACAGTTTGTAATCAGAGAGCCATGTGTGGATATTGTTGAGCTCATAGCCGAGGGCTTTTTCAACATGCAATTTGTTCTTGTCTGAGGGAAGGGATGTTTCACTGCTATAGTCTACCTACCTTAGGCGTTCCACGCAGGTGCATGGAACAGAACCATGCCACCAAACACAATAAATGCTTGCATATCGAATGACTGTTTTATTTAATATGCAATGACAGTGTTTTATGTTGACGAAAGTGGTCCTGACAGAAATGGAGCATAGAATTAGTTCTGGCAGGACACCATAGTCAAGTCTTGTCTCACCCTCATCAGCTGATTCTCAGCTGTCAGTCTGTCATTGGCCATTAATGTCTTGGAGTGATCCTTAACGGCTTCATCTCGCCTATTCCTGCCGCATACTCATGCCCATCCACCAGGGTGGCATCACATCAGCATTAAACAAGGCACACTTTGATACTGCTAATATATTTTGTGTGTCTGTAAGGAACAATGTATACCCATGTATATTTACTGTATATACAGTTTAGATGCTAATACGCCCAAAAATGTGGCACAACAAAGGGTAGTGGTACTTCAAATACAAATAGAAGATAAAACATTCTCTGTAAAAGTGTTTTGTTGCAATAACTGAGCCCCAAAACGTGGGGAAAAAACACCAAATATGTTGGATAGTATAGACCCATCAATATTTACAGCATTATAACCCAGACAGCACCAATCTAAAACATCTCAACTTTGTTTTTGTTGTTTAAAAAAACAAACTATCCAACAATAGTATTGCAATTTCTGAACTTGGGCCCTATTTTTTACTTTGATTGACTGGACTATCACTCATGCTTTTTTTAAATTCCGGCTAGATTATTGCCTTTTCTACGTCTGAAGCAAAAAGTCACTCTCCTCTCTTTGTTTGTTCCAAAATGCAGATTCCTGCATTTGAACAGCCACCAAAGAATTACGCCTATCCTTTCATCTTTGCACATGCCTGCCTGATAGTTTTAGAGTTTAAAACATACCCAATATCAAGGCACTTACAACTCTGACCTTGCAAATTGTCCGTCGTACCAGATAAGACTATCTGCTAAATGTCTAAATTGTACATTATCAATAGATAGCTGTGTAGAATACAGTGATACAGTACATTGTCAAATCCGGAGTGTTTATTGAACTTTGGAGTAACAATGGACTCAATTGACACTCAGGAGTTTGCGTTGTACAGCTACAGCTATCTACAGCAGCAGCAGGTATAAGCTACATTCCCAGATCAGACAATGTCTGCAGCTGATCAAAGAGGAAGTTGGCCTAGATTTTGGTAGTCGAGAGCAAGGGGTTTCTCCGGGTCGCAGACTACTTTACAGTAATTCACTTGTATTTCCATGTTTCCCTGTGATGTTTTTGCATACATTTATTCCTTTGTTTTCTTTGTGTCATGAAAAATAAATTGATCCTGTTAGGGGATTGATAAAGCACACTGATACAGTACTACTGTGATGCTAATTTAACTCAACTCAAATGTATTTGTACTGTTATTATGGCCCTTAATCACTGGCCCTATTTAGACGATTTATGGTGCATGGCGCGTCAGGGGCGGGGTGTCCATCTTCAATTGTGCTATTTAGACGGTGCATTACCTGAGCGCAAAGTGAAGCGTACGCCACAGAGGGAAGACAAACCCTCAAACGGACCAGGAAAGAAACCTAAACAAGGAAAAACCATTGAAGATAAATAGATCAGGAAGAAGCAGGTGGACAGGTGTGATTAGGTGTTGAGAGGGCAATATTCAAATACAGAACGTTGTCGCTCAAAGCATAAGTTGACCTTATGTCTCTCGCTGATCGAGCTTCATATTTGGGCATAGTCCAGGCTCTTAGTACTGTGATGTAACCGTTACCTACCAACGTTGATTGAGCGTTGATGTCATATACATAAAACCATTGCTTAAAGACGGGGTGCCGTGATTTTCAGTGATCCCCCCCCCCCTAAAACATAATAATCAGGTATTATGGTTACACTAGGAGGAAGATTGTTTTCAAAAAAGTGTACAGAAAGTGTTAAAATTGTTTTTATGTGGACACGCCTCCAGTTCATTAAGTATACCTGGTTCTCACCTTAGCACCTCCTCCACCACCTTAGCACCAGAATCAGAATCAGAATCAGTTTTATTGTCACATCACAGGTTTACAAGGTAAAGAAGTGGGTGAAATTCGTTTTTGTACATCGTTCCCATCGCAACGTTAATTTCCATAGAAAGAAGAGGGGGGGGGAGAAGAAGAGGGATGGGGGGCAAGTGGGAAGGAGATCAAAACAAGAGAGCAACAGAAGGCCAGACAAGTTATCTACATATTTACAAAGTACCTGAGATAATAAAAAACTAAGGTGCCTGAGCATAGCAGATGTCCATAAGTGCTTGTCTGTCATAACTCCTCAGACACCCGACGGTGTAGGAAAAAAAGAGAAGGCTAAAAAATACTAAAAAGACGGAAAAGCGTTGCGATGTTACGGAGCGCGTACGAAAGCAGCCGTTCTCCATGGCGCTCCCAGTCTGCCAGTCACCACCCACCTGTCCTAGTCCCACCTCCTCCTCATGCCCACACCTGTTGTGTTATGATAATGAGGGGGAGGGTATGGCTTTGTGATGTCACTAAAGCGCTGTTTCTCTATTGGCACGTTTGACCCTCAAGGTTTCAGCCTCCAGGAAGAAACTCAAAATAGTCAGAGAAGACATAAAACACCATAAAAACACCACAGCTTAATGAAGTTCTATCAACCTCATAGACACATGAAAAACAGAAAAAGTGCAAAACCATGGCACCACCTCTTTAAATATGTTTATACGCCGCGTTTATACGCCGCGTTTCGAGCTTGTAGATCTGCTACTTTTGATGCTTTTTGTGTGACGCTGTAGTATGATCAAGTAGGGCGTTAATTTACAAAAAAACTCCAAAAGTTTAAATATGGAGATAAGAGGTTTCTGCCCGACATGCAGCGACTTTATGTAAATTCCCATCATTTGATGTGTAGCAGCAAAACCCCAGCATTCCTCCTGACTCGAGTCTGTGTTCCTTCCTGGTGGCGGGCTGCCTCTCCTCAGGAACACATCCTCACAACGTGAGGCTTTATAAATGAGGAAACCTCCCTCTTCCCAGTTCCGCTTCCTTCCCGACCACACGTGTGCTATTAAGGTGTGATTGTGATTGCTGTGTGTGCTTATATGCACCTGCTTGTGTGTGTGTGTGTGTGTGTGTGTGTGTGTGTGTGTGTGTGTGTGTGTGTGTGTGTTTTTGGGGGGAATAATTTGGTAACCTTTCTAATTTCACACTTGTTAAGTTTCCATGTAAAAGGCAGCATCTTAGAAAGGAGCCCTCAGGATGCCTGAATGACATTTGTGTGTGTGTGTGTGTGTGTGTGTGTGTGTGTGTGTGTGTGTGTGTGTGTGTGTGTGTGTGTGTGTGTGTGTGTGTGTGTGTGTGTGTGTGTGTGTGTGTGTGTGTGTGTGTGTGTGTGTTCATGCTCTCATGCTCAAGGGCTGAGGATTGGGGGGGGATTATGCGTAGATTGACAGAATTAAATCAGGAACAGGTTTAATGTGCTCAGGGGCCTAGTTTCACAACATCCCTCAACACACACACACACACACACACACACACACACACACACACACACACACACACTGAGAATCAGAATACATCACCCTACAATTGCTTACATATCTTGCGACCAGATGAGGTGATCAGACATTTCTATTGTGTTCCACAGCTCTCTCCCCAGGCATGCACTTTGTGTGTGTTTCTGTGACGATGATTATTCTAACCATCTCTCTCTCTCTCTCTCTCTCTCTCTCTCTCTCTCTCTCTCTCTCTCTCTCTCTCTCTCTCTCTCTCTCTCTCTCTCTCTCTCTCTCTCTCTCTCTCTCTCTCTCTCAGTGTAATTTATGAGTGTGTTGTTGTTGGGTCTGGTGCTGATAGGCCCAGAGATGGCATTTAGCTAAAGAGCAGAGAGGTCGTTAGCCTCGCCATTCATCTAATCAATCTGACTAATGAAACTACTGTCCCCTCACAGCCCTCGCCTTCTCTTCTCTTCTCTTCTCTGTTCTCCTCTGTTCTCCTCTGTTCTGTTCTCTCCTCTGTTCTGTTCTCTCCTCTACTCTCCTCTCCTCTCCTCTCCTCTCCTCTCCTCTCCTCTACTCTACTCTACTCTACTCTACTCTACTCTACTCTACTCTACTCTACTCTACTCTACTCTACTCTACTCTACTCTACTCTTCTCTCCCAATCCCTTGCCCATCATGCTTACCTTCTCTTCTTGAATCCCTCATGTCCTCTCCTCTACCATTCCTCTCTTTCTTCTTTATATCTGTTGTATTTTAACTGGCACCTTGGCATTGTTGTTTTGCGGGTTGTCCCTTCCCTGCTTCACTCTTCCTTCCTTCCTTCTTTCCTTCTTTCCATACTCTCTGTCCTTTTCATTTCCTTCCCTCCCTTCATTCCTTCATATCTTGCATCTTATCATCCTATTGGCATCATTTCCATCTCTGCATGCTTCCTCCTCCCCCGGCAGGATAGAAGGTGCATTGACTCAGTTAGTGTGAGAATGAGTACTGTACTATGTATGTGTGTGTGTGTGTGTGTGTGTGTGTGTGTGTGTGTGTGTGTGTGTGTGTTAGCCTGGGACCAGTCAAATCTGCCAGTGAAAAAAAAAGAATGCCCTCTGCGATTTGGGTCTGGCACCGCTCTGTTGTGAATCCATTTCCTGCTCCCGAAGTCTGGGGTGACCAATCAGGGTCCAGTATTCAAATATGGGAGACTGTAATTGGTAGTTGGTTGTAGATCTAACCAATTGCGTCCAGAGCCATTCGTTTGATCCCACTTCCTCATAGAAGCACCAGACTCATATCAACGCGTGATAGTCTGGCCACGCGAGGCTATGAAAATGCATCTGAACCAAAGATTTACCAAAAAGTCTCTTTTGCAGGTTGTTTTATGCAGTGGTGGAAAGTAACTAAGTACATTTACTTAAGTACTGTACTTAAGTACAATTTTGAGGTATTTGTACTTTACTTGAGTATTTCCAATTTCCAATACTTTTACTTCTACTCCACTACATCTCAGAGGCAAATATTGTACTTTTACTCCACTACAATTATTTGGAAACTTTAGTTACTAGTTACTTTTCAGGTATAAATTATGATATAATGAAACATACATTAACCACTTTATCCCTATTTTATACATATGGCTATTTGAAAATAGCAGATCTACAAGCTCACAACGCGTCGCGAGCTTGTAGATCTGCTATTTTCAAATATTTAGTACTTTTACTTTTGGTACTTTAAGTACATTTTGATGCCAATACTTTTGTACTTTTACTCAAGTACATTTTTAATTCTAGACGTTTACTTGTAACAGAGTATTTTTATATTGCAGTATTGGTACTTTTACTTAAGTAAAGAATTTGAGTACTTTTTCCACCACTGGTTTTATGTGTGCGTGTGTGTTGCCTGTGTAAATGCATGTGTACTGTACATATGGTACATAGCTTGGGCATAGCCTACATGGTGTGCGCACGACGCGTATGTGTGTGTGTGTGTGTGTGTGTGTGTGGTTATGTGTTCGACAGACACAGTACAGTAAGCGTGGATGTATAGTGTATTTACATCTATTAACCAGCAAAACAGCAAAGTAGCCTGGTTTTATGACTGATGGCTTTTGAATGAGGCATCCGGAGCCGTGCGTTGGTACACTCTGATGATGGATCAGGATATTACAGCTCCTGACCATTGAGAGCTATGACTAAACATTAGTCTATGAAGCCCCACTTCATCTTAAAGATCTATTTCACCCAAAAGCACATTCAATACTATCTTCTTGCCCCTTGCTTGGATGTAATTCGCCACACACCAATTTATTCCTATGATCTGTTATTTATGACATATTTAGTTCTACTGCTTTGTCGTCATTTGAATTTGTAAGTGTAGAAAACTAATTCAATACTTTAACTGAGTGATCAAAATACTCTGACATCTTCCACTTGGGGCTTTGACATGCTTGGTTTTCATCTGCACTCGGTTAGAGTCTTAGTATAATTCAACCACATGAACCCTATAGTGTCCCTATTCGGGGCATCATAATAGGCGAACACTCTGGGAAAATGGCTGAGCTTGTAGATTGCCTATTTTTGGCAAAGAGATTTGGCGTAGAGGTGAAAAAAGCACAAGTACAGTATATACTGCATACTGTAGAGTTTAAGGGGTTAACTCTGGACGTCTAAATGGACCCGGAAGAGTGTGCAGCATAACAATGAGCGGCAATGAGCACAACAAGGTCAACAATTGTCTCAGACAATTTCACACTGGAGGATGTGATGATAATATAATTCTGCCAAACAAACTGATAGAAGATTACAAAGACGTCTGCTTTAGGGGAGGAAATGTCGCCAATTTGCAGTGCTCTGAAGTGTGCCTACGTGATTTGCTACTCACCTGATTTCTTTTTACACTGATTGTAGTTTGCGACGCTGTCAATTAAGAACTCAGATACTGAATGTTTTTGTGTTGTTTATTATTTTTGTAGTTCTCACCGTCATGTCATCGAGGAAGTGTGACAGTACATGATCAGAGCTTACTCCGACTCTGTCTTCATCGGCTGCCTCTGCGTTTAATGACAGCTCCCTACACTGCATGAGAACACCATACTGTCAGCGCCACTGAAGGTTAGTACTGTATTCGTGTGTATGCTCCCAGCACCACCAGTTCGCTCTACTTTCCCTAAGGGTTCTGTTTTCTCCTGGGAGGTTTGTCATATACATCGTACATACGATATACATACATGTATATCGTTGCTGTCGGCAGAAGCCGCGTTTTGAGCTTGTAGATCTGCTACTTTTACCATTTCTGAATTTAAATCCTGAAAATAAACAGTTTTGGACATATTCGGTTTCCACCCGACAGAGACGATATGCTCTTAAATGGGTTTCTCCTATGTGTGGAGTAATAAAAAAAAAGAAATATAGAGCAGAGCCAGAACGGCAAGATAAAATATAATATTAATTATTGTACATTTCGCTAATAAAATGTTTTCAGTCTATTGGCGACTTATCTATCTGACTGAAATGGCTATATGGTTCCAGTTCAATTAACACTAAGGGTTTTACAGTGCAGATTGGGGTTCTCAAAGATATATAGTTTTTAAATCAAACAAGGGAGCCTAATGCATCTCAAACTGGGGTTAATTAAAAAAAGGCTACGAGTCACTGCTGGAGTGAATGTGAGTGAATAGTGTAGTTCAACTTGTTCTATCTCTATCCTGTCTTTCCTTTTGACACAGTGGCGTTCCTCAACCCCCTTCATATGACACCACATAAGAATGTCATAGTATTGTTGCCGTCGGGCAGAAACCTCTTATCTCCATATTCAAACTTGTTGTGCTTTTTTTGTAAGTTAACGCCCTACTTGATCATATTACAGCGTCACACAAAATCAGAAGTAGCACATCTACAAGCTTGAAAGGTGGCACAAAGCGACACGTTTTGAGCTTGTCAATCTGACTTAACGTTATGTGCATAACATAAGTTATAGA
>NC_137607.1:6713216-6718216 GCF_963280865.1 Gymnoscopelus braueri
AGACATTCTTACATATGTGTGACAGCGACAATATCATGCTTCAGAGAGAAATACATGTACTCCAACCTAAGTCGTGCAGAGATCATCCTTCGCGACATTGCCAGTGGAACTGCAGGTCTGACATCCCTGATATTTCTGGCCAAATGGCAAACTTAGCCTGACCATATGTTCAGTAGCACACAAAGAGCCTTCTAATGCACCAAATACTTACAGCAGGGACCCAAAAAATGAGACTCCCCATACAGAAAGTCTCTCCCTGCCATGCATGCACACACCCCATTAAGGAACACTGGTGATTCTTTGACAATGCAGAAAAAAAACATGCTTCACAGTTTCAGACACTCCACAAAAAGTGCACCCATCACCCACCATCTCTTTACCCTGGTGCCACACTTGTCTGCCTAGGCTGGGACTGGCAAAAGACAGTAACTAACCATCTTCCTGCCAGTCCCTGTTCTCAGCTCACATCTGCGGAACTCAGGCACCTCCCTCCCCCTACAGTTTCTGACAGTGTCCGGCAGAACCTCCAGCACTTCCCTGACAAGCCCTTTCAACGGTCTCAGAGAGGTCAGTCCAGTCTGAAGGACAAGCTCCTATTTTCCCCCAACCCTTTCTCCCTGGTGACAGTAGATGGACTTAGGCCTGTCACAATGTCACAAAGTTATTTGTCTTATCCGCCCTGTGCACCATTTCTTTACAAAGTAATAAAAGCCAAACAGAAATGTACCTTTTTAAAATTCATGTAATGTTCCAATGAAGAAGAAGAAGAATCGCAATTATTTGAGCAGCAATTAATCTTCACGTAAAAAAAGATGGACCTCTTATTAGACGCTGTCTCAGGTTGAAAGAACGCATTGACTCCACTTGAAGCTAGGAGAAAGCCAAACGGATGTTAATTATGAGCACTCTCGCTCTGAGATACCTGAGGCATCGGCCACTTCCACGTAGACAGCCTAGCCACAATTGTCTGTGTATACTGTATGGTCTCCCAGTGCTTGGTGTGGCACCCTTTTGAGCCTACGTATACCCCAAGCAAAGCCAGTCTCATGTTAGTCCATGAGCCAGACAAGATTTCATTATCGAAAGAGTGGGCAAAACCATACCTATATTAAATTGTTCATAGGGTCAATACGAGTAAATAAATATATGATAACCTCTCCACAGGAGCAGCTTTTTCATGGTTATCACACATTTTCTTATTTTCCCCATACGTACATGACAGGTGAAAAAATGACAACATTTAAAAAAGAGTTATCATAATGAAACTTCCTGAGTTGATTACTTACATGAAGACAATGATTTATTTTATTACAAGTTTTCTGAAATTTCAAATTTTAATATGCAAATTAGGCATTAGGAAAATATGCCCGAATTTGCATAACGTTCTAGAATCAACTTTGGAACATTGGACAAAGCCAGAGTGAACATTCTTATTTCATTTTGTTAAGATGTTGGAGTCAAAGGTTTTTAACGAGGGAATATTCAATATCTGGCTCAATTTTGGGGCTCTGACTCATGCCTAATTTGCATATTTAAATATACAATTTTAGAAAACTTGTCTTCATGCAAGTAGTTTCATTATCATAACTCTTTTTTTAATTTTTAATTTTTTCACCTGTCATGTACGTATGGGGAAAATAACAAAATGTGTGATAACCATGAAAAAGCTGCTCCTGTGGAAAGGTTATCATATATTTATTTACTCGTATTGACCCTATTGACCCAAAACCATACCTATATTTAATATAGGTATGGTTTTGCCCACTCTTTCGATAATCATTGCTCAATTTTGGGGCTCTGGCTCATGGACTACCCCTCTCTTGTAACTGTGGCAAAACTTGCCCCCTCCATGTTCTACATTGGAGTGCCTCACTTCCAGTGGTGGAAAAAGTACTCAAATTCTTTACTTAAGTGAAAGTATCAATACTGCAATATAAAAATATGTATATTGCAAGTAAAAGTCCATAATTCAAAATTTACTTGAGTAAAAGTACAAAAGTATTGGCATCAAAATGTACTTAAAGTAACAAAAGTAAAAGTACTAAATATTTGTAAATGGGCTGAAGTGGTTACTGTATGTTTCATTATATCATCATTTATATCTGAAGAGTAACTAGTAACTAAAGTTTTCAAATAAATGTAGTGGAGTAAAAGTACAATATTTGCCTCTGAGATGTAGTGGAGTAGAAGTAAAAGTATTGGAAATTGGAAATACTCAAGTAAAGTACAAATACCTCAAAATCGTACTTAAGTAAATGTACTTCGTTACTTTCCACCACTGCTCACTTCTATCCCTAGAGTTATAATATCTAGAGGGCGGACTGCCCCGCCCCCAGCTATTCATTTCAATGAAAGTTGCTCACTGGCGTTTGAAGCACCCAGAAGAACGCTCTACTTCCGCATCTGGGCACCAAACATGGGTGCCCAAATGCGGATGTCTTGAGCTGGCGCACTAGGGTTTCAAACGGTAGAAGCATGCGCAGTGGCGTTTTAAATGCGGAAGTATTGCAATCCCAGATTTGACCACCGGGCGACGGCAGCTTCACCCGTTCTACCGTGGCTGGGGGAGCTTGCTTCTACCCCACACAGAGGCAACCGTCCACTGTTCGACATCCTGCCTATCCCTAAACTCAAATGGGCAGTTTTTTTGTATTCTTTTCATTTTCTGCTTTATTCGACAGTGAGAGTGAGTAAGAGACATGGCAGGAGAGAGAGAGAGTGAATGACATGCGGCAAAATAAATATGAGTGAATGACATGCGGCAAAATAAATATATAACATAATATATATTAAATATATAATAAATATTTCTTAAAAATAAATGATATGAGATGACTAACATGGAAATGATTATGACGATTATGCAAAAAAATATTGAGATCATTGAGATTATTGAGATTAGTAGGTCTGTACCTACTGTACCAGGACGCAACCAATGTTGTAGAGTCTGCAGAAACCGCTATGCAGACCTCCAGTCCTTCAGGTCAGCTGAGGTTTCCCTGACTCGAGGCAGGAGAGCAAGAAGAAAAATGCTGGATGACAGCTCAGCAGAAGCTCCTCCACCTTGACCATTAAGACCGGGTCATTTTAAAATGTCTTTGGGCTATTCAAAAATAGCAGATCTACAAGCTCATAGCGCGGCACCGAGTGCCGCGCTATGAGCTTGTAGATCTACTATTTTTGAAAAATCATTTGCAACTCAAATCTTTGCTTCTGGGTAATTCTACAAATAAATAATGTCTTCTAAATCCTAACAGTTTCCTGAAAAAACTTCTGTTGCTTTAATATCAGTGGTTCTCAAACCTTTTTCATGTCAAAGACCCCCAAATGTATTTGGCCGCGGACCCCCATCTCAAAATATTTTGTTCCAGGGACCCCCCAGAAGCAAAGATTTGAGTTACAAATGTTCCCTTTAATTTTTGAAAAATAGCAGATCTACAAGCTCATATGAGCTTGTAGATCTGCTGTTTTTGAATAGCCAAAGACATCTAAAATGATAGAGAGGCGTCCCCGGATTGAATGGGTTAATGTGAAAAGTAGGAATCATGTCCTGACTGATAATGCCCCACAGAAGGCCTTATGAAAAGCCCACAGGCAGACCATCCACCCCTGGGGGCATCATGGTCAGGAGTCATTTGGGGCAAACGGCTTCGGACAGTTCCATCAAAAGTCAGAGTAGATTCCAGTTCAGGGCTTTGTGTGTGTTATGGTCTCTGTCGGGTGGAAACCTCATGTCCAAAACGGTCACTTTTCAGCATTCAAATTCAGAAATAAGCTTGAAACGCATCGCTTGGCGCCACGTCTCTAGCTTGTAGATCTGCTACTTTTGATGCTTTTGTGTGACGCTGTAGAATGATCAAGTAGGGTGTTAATTAACACAAAAAAAAACTCAACAAATGTAGAATATGGAGATAGGAGGTTTCTGCCCGACAGCAACGATATGGGAACTAAGGAAGATCCCTGAGTAATGAGAGGGGAGAGAGAGAGATTATACCAATTCATCACTGACACACTCTCTCTCACACACACACACACACACACACACACACACACGCACACACACACACACACACACACACACACACACACCCCGACACACACACACACACACACACACACACACACACACACACACACACACACACACACACACACACACACACACACTGGCACTCTCACATACCTCTGCATGCACAAATGCATGCAGCGACACTGCATTTCAATAGCGCTGTCACCTGGAGCTATAATACCAGACAATGGCTCTTTGAGGAGACACTCATCTTCAGAACGTGCCTCTCTCTCCCCCTCCGCTCCCCGACAGACAGGCCGGAACGCCGTAGCTAACTGGCTATAGCTCTCACTACAATTATAGTTCCCCAGCTGTGCTAACGCTAACACCACCCCCCCCTAGCACAACAGGGCCCGAGGCCTCCTCTGTCACAAAAATGTCACTTGGGTTCGGGCAATGCTCCAGGCGAGACACCCTTTTTAGTTAATATCTGCAACAGCATGGAGAGAGAGAGAGAGAGAACAAGGGAGAGAGACAGAGAGAGAAACACACAGAGAGAGAGAGAGAGTTCAGGAGAAGGAGGTGGAAAATGAAATGACATGGAGAAAATGTAATCTAATTCAGTCCTCCTCCACCTCCAACCGCCCCCCCCCCCACCACCACCACCACCACCACCAACCCGAATGAAGTGTGCTGTCAGCTTTATCTCAGAACCTCCCCCCGCCTTTACCCCCTTATTCTCTACCCCTCTCGCTTCGCAGTCACAGCGCGACGCCCCCCCCCCCCCCCCCCGTACCCCCACACCCCCCCACCCCTCACTCGCTGCACACACTCCCATCCTACTTGGTATGATGGAGATTCGAAGTTGATGCTGATGACATTTGAGCAGCTACTCTGCAATTCACTACTCATATCGGGACTGACTAACTGATTGACTGACTGAATGATTGTACTATGGACTGACTGACTGACTGACTGACTGACTGACTGG
>NC_137607.1:6723216-6728216 GCF_963280865.1 Gymnoscopelus braueri
TCTGTTATTGTGGGGAAAGCTTTCGCTGAAAATAGCCGATCGACAAGCTCAATCTGCTATTACCTGCGAAAGCCTTCCCCACAATACGGACGCTGGGGTTAACGAGGCTGCCCCGCCCGCTAGCACAGCGACAAAGTTCACGTTCCCCACCCGGCTCCCCTCCCCCCCCCCAAACACAGGCCATTGTGTTTTAGACGCTCGACAAGCCGGGAGCATCACGATGGATTAGCGGAGGTGGACATGTAGGCTACTTTACGCCTGTGCCACACGAGCGCCCCTGGAAGTTTGGTGAAATGATTTGGTTGAAATGGAAAAACCAGTATATGCTCTCATCCCTCCACGGTACATGATCAAACACCATGGTATAGGCCAGCCAGGGGAGTCGAGCGCAAGGCTCAACGTTTAAAGGTTTCATGACATCACATTTCTATTTAGATTATAAACATCCATTATAAACAACGTGAGTGTAAACAGCCGTTAGTGGAATGAGCTTGATGGTGTCTAGCTAAACTGACAACAGAATGGAACGCGTAGTCAGTCTGTCACAATTATTACATAATCGTCCAATCGCAATTATTTGAGTTAATTGCAATTATTTTTGTCATATCGTTTCCATATTGAAAAAGTTTCATACATGAAAAAGCTGAAATAGCTGATCTAGCTAATACTATTAATAAATGTCAATAATTTTTTTGTATATTTCAGACATATCTTGCAATTTTTGATCACGAAGCCTAAGAGCCAAACAGAAATGTATTTTTGTCTCCGCCAGGCCAAAAGGCATGGCCGAGGCTATGTTTTGCACCCTGTCCGTCCGTCCGTCCGTCTGTCCGTGCGTTTGTCTGTGTGTCCGTCCGTGTGTCCGTCCGTGTGTCCGTCTGTCTGCGAGCGGCTAATCTCCGGCACCGCTAGCCCGGTCGCAGCCAAACTGTGCACACACTCTCCCTGGATGCCAAAGCCGAACCTCTACCCCAAATTATCCAGATTGGCCTGTTATAGCGCCACCAGGAGGCAGATCTTTGGGGATTTTTTTTTATATTACTCCTACAGATTTTGTCCAAACATCACACAAATCAGTACACAGTATCTCTATAGTCATGTGATCATCATCCGATTTTCCATATTCCATCCTGATTGGCTAAGATTGGCTTCCAAAGTTTGCATGATTGGTTCGTTTTGAACAAAATGCTTCAAATCATGAACACAGCATGCGCTTTCCGTGCAATTTCACACGCACATTCCCACTAGGCCGAGGAAGAAATGCTACTTAAACATTTACAAATCATCCTCATGGTGGCGCTATAACAGGCCGATTCGCGTGTTTACCTATAACTGCACCGATCTGCGTGAAACTATGCATGCACATCCCTAGAGGCCAAGGAAAAACATTTGCCCTGCATTTTTCACATATGCTTTTTAGAGCGCCACCAGGAGGCTGACTTTTGTACAACAATTTTTTTTGCTATTACTCCTTCAGATTTTTTCCAAAAATCAAGAAAATCGGTACCCAGTATCTCTACAGTCATGTGATCAAGACGTGTCCGATATTTCATATTCCATCCTAATTGGCTAACATTGGCTTCCAAAGTTTGCAGGATAGGTCAGTTTTTAACAACATACTTCAAATCATGAACGCAGCGTGCGATTTCCGGTACATTTTGCACACACATTCCCATTAGACCGAGGAAGAAATGCCACCCTTTTCACATTGGCTTGTTATAGCGCCAAGGTCTAATGTAGCGAAACACATTCTTGGAACAAAATGCCTTGATTGCCGTGAAAGGCCTAAGAAGAAATGGCCCCCTTTTCACATTGGCCTATTATAGCGCCACCCGGAGGCCACAATAACCTACTTGACCTAGCTGAGGAGGATAACTTTTTCTATTTTCATCTGTTTTTGTTGGTATTTCATGTCTGCGAGTTAGATAGATCGATACTTTATTGTCCTTGCGGAAATTCATTTTTTACCAAGTTCCCACCTGATGTTGTGTGGGAGTTCAGACTGCTCCAGATTGTACTGAATAACTGCTAGCTTGCATAATGTCTTCATACTAGGACTAAAGTCTAAGACGTACAGCTCATCAGGTGTGTTCCATCCTCCAAAGATCATGACACGATCTCCCACCATGCAACAGCACATCTCATACATCGTTGAACAGGGGCCTTTCCCCTTGGGCTCAACCTTCGTCCAGGAGAAGGTTTCTGGATTGCATTTCCACATAGCATTGAAGGCCTGGATGTAGTTAGAACCACCAAATATGTACAGCTCCCCCTTGTAGGTAAAGGCTGAATGACCTAAGCGTCTTTCTGGAAGAAGCTGTGTAGAAGGCATGTTCATCCAGCAGTTTGTCTCTGTGTCAAACACTGTTATTTTGTTGAACCCCTGGTCCCCAAAGCCCCCAAATACAAACATATTTGTCCCGATGATGGTGGCGGAGTGACCTGATGAAGCAGGTGGTGGAGTTCCTTTGGTGTTAATTAAAGTCCAGACCATTGTGGTGGTGTCCAACTTGTAGATGTCATTAGTGCGTCTAGTCTGCTGGGTGAATCCTCCATAGATATACATGACCTTCTCCAGGACACAGGCTGAGTGGCCCCACCTCTCCTTTGGAACCATTCCAGAAACCTTGGGATTGAACCATCTGTTGGTGTCGACATCAAATGTGTAAATAATGTTGCAGTAAGGACGACCTCCCCAGATATACAACAACTCTTCTATCAGAACAGCTGTGTGGTCGTAGCACATGTTAGGAACCTCAACAGGACGTTCTCCTCTTCCATTTGTCACTGGGGGCAACTTCGTCCAGCACAAAGACACAGTGTTGAAGATGTGGACTTCAATCTGATCACTGTTGTTCAGGTTGCCTCCTCCAAATGAGTACAGCTTGTGTCCGACTACCACGGCAGCCTGGCAGGACATCTTATGTCCTCCCTTCAGATGTACTGTCCAGTGAAACATTTCACACAGCGGCACCACTGTGGACCGGTCCAACTAGTTCACGGAGGAAGCTTTTCAAAGGCAGGTCAACTTGCCGATGCTAGTGGCAAAATGATGTTTAGTTTAATGGACAAATCATTTTAAAGGACAATTAACATTGGTTGTGATGGTGATTTTGTGATGTCATTTCGTGATGATGTCATTATGTAGAATGGTTAATCGTCACTCAAACTTAACGACCTTTTGGCAAGAAAGTCATTAGAAATGTGTTCAAGTGTTTAGTTTAAGATGTGTCAGTTAGTCAGTAATATGATGTCAGTACTATGACATCAATCATCCATAATATACAGTATGTTTTATCTTTACGGAGTTGTTATTCAGAAGATATTTCATACTGATGGTGTGTCTTTATCTGAAGCAAAAGGAAGTTAAAGGCTTTATTGTCACCGCCAGGCAGAAAGGCATGGCCGAGACTATGTTTTGCACACAATTATTAGTATGACAAATTATTATTCGTCAACTTAAATTTGTAATTGTGACAGCCCTACGCGTAGTAGTCTGTCTGTGTTTGCACAGCTGGTTGGAGCGTCCAGTAGGCTCTGGGGTGCGGTTGAATTGAGGACAGCAGACTTTTCAGGTGGAGCCGCCTAAATTGGGTTGGTTGTTGGAGCTGATGAATGGACTAACACAATGGATAACCCCGATGCCCCCTGTATTCTCTCCAGCCTCTCATAATGTCTGTGCACTCTCTCTCTCTCTCTCTCTCTCTCTCTCTCTCTCTCTCACAGCCCATAAGCCTTGATTTGGACCTGGTTCTTACTCATGGCCACTGTCCAATGGTGTAAAGTAACTAATTTACTTAAGTACTGTACTTAAGTACAATTTGAGGCATTTTTACATTACTGGAGTGTTTCCAATTTTCAGTACTTTTACTTCTACTCCAATACATCTCAGAGGAACATATTGTACTTTTACTCCACTACAATTATTTGAACAATTTAGTTACTAGTTACTTTGCAGATATACATGATTACATTATAAAACATACATTAACCACTTTAGCCCTATTTTATATAAAGGCTATTTGAAAATAGCAGATCTACAAGCTTTTAGATCTGCTATTTTCAAACATTTTAGTACTTTTACTTTTGGTACTTAAGTATATTTTGATCCCAATACTTTTGTTCTTTTACTCAAGTAACATTTTTGAACACATGCCTTTTACTTGTAACAGAGTAGGCCTACCTCTACATTGTGGTATTGATACTTTTACTTAAGTAAAGAAATCAGTACACAGTATCTCTATAGTCATGTGATCACCATCCAATTTTCCATATTCCATCCTGATTGGCTAAGATTGGCTTCCAAAGTTTGCATGATTGGTTCGTTTTGAACAAAATGCTTCAAATCATGAACACAGCATGCGCTTTCCGTGCAATTTCACACGCACATTCCCACTAGGCCGAGGAAGAAATGCTACTTAAACATTTACAAATCATCCTCATGGTGGCGCTATAACAGGCCGATTCGCGTGTTTACCTATATCTGTACCGATCTGCGTGAAACTTTGCATGCACATCCCTAGAGGCCAAGGAAAAACCTTTGCCCTGCATTTTTCACATATGCTTTTTAGAGCGCCACCAGGAGGCTGACTTTTGTACAACAATTTTTTTTGCTATTACTCCTTCAGATTTTGTCCAAAAATCAAGAAAATCGGTACACAGTATCTCTACAGTCATGTGATCAAGACGTGTCCGATATTTCATATTCCATCCTACTTGGCTAACATTGGCTTCCAAAGTTTGCAGGATAGGTCAGTTTTGAACAACATACTTCAAATCATGAACGCAGCGTGCGATTTCCGTTAAATTTTGCACACACATTCCCATTAGACCGAGGAAGAAATGCCACCCTTTTCACATTGGCTTGTTATAGCGCCAAGGTCTAATTTAGCGAAACACATTCTTGGAACAAAATGCCTTGATTGCCGTGAAAGGCCTAAGAAGAAATGGCCCCCTTTTCACATTGGCCTATTATAGCGCCACCCGGAGGCCACAATAAC
>NC_137607.1:6733216-6738816 GCF_963280865.1 Gymnoscopelus braueri
CCTCGGATTTAAAATTATTTCCACTCTTTCTTAATTCCAGTTAAAGATGTGTTTACATTATATTTTATAACTAAGGGATAGGTGCTAAAAGGTTACAAGCTTGGAATCCAGTTAGCATATCTACAGTTCTGCTGTTCACACTTCCATTTTGGAAGACAATGAGCTCCCTGTTGATGGCCCAATTGCTGATGGCTCTTGGTATCAATGTGTCTTCATTAATATTCTCACTAACTCAACAATGAGATCTCCCACTCAACTATGTGGTTTGATGTAGGTGATCAACTCCATTGTTTAGTTTAGTGAGAATTTGTGAAGGGTTTCAGTTCTGTTGGGCAGTTTAAAAGTTTAAACCACCTGGATATTTTGTGCTAAGTCTTGTGATCCATTCTTTTTCATGGAATCTTCTCTGTCCAATTGTCCAGCGGTCATTGTATTCCAAGCCACATACCTTTATAGCCTCAATTCCATGTGTCATAAAGTGTTGAACAATTAACAAATGGGTATCCTTTTCATTATTAATGGTATATTTATGTTGGCTTATTCTAATTGCTATGGAGTTGCTCGTCTCTCCTACATATTGTAATCCACATACTTGGCAAGTAATCAGATAAACACAATTTCTGGTGTTGTATGTGATGTTCTGTCTTAGGATAATTATATTTTTGTTTGTCCTGTTTTTAACAGTTTGTTTTGGGCTAAAGTAGTTAGGCCTTGTCCTAATTACCTGGTTCCATGGTTTCAATTTGCTGTGGACCAAGTGGTCTTTTAAGTTTTTGTTTCTCCTGTAGGCCGAGATTATGTTGAAGTTCTGTAAGAGGTCCCCTCCCCTGTTTTCAAAATTTCTTTTGATGGCTCTGTTTGCCAGTAAACTTTGGCTAGAAAATGTGGTTACTAAAGCTAGTGTGGGTTTCTCATTCCTTATTTTCACTTCCTGGAACGTGTTGTATGCTTTCCTGAGAAATGTTCTTGTATATCCACGTTTCCTTAATGCTGTGAACAGAGTCTTGTAGGCTTTTTCAAAATCTGCTGCTTGTGTGCAGATTCTCTTGAAACGTAGGAGCTGTGACTTGACTATTCCTGCAAAACAATGGGTTGGGTGGAAGGAAGTTTTGTGGAGCAATGCATGTGTATCAGTCTCCTTAAAAAATACCCTTAAATCCAGTTTGCCGGTGGTATTGAAGTCTTTTCCTTTGAAGACTGTCACATCCAGGAAGTCAATATGTTCTTTGTTAGTGACATATTTCACTGTTATTGAGGCATGATGTGTGTTTAGGATTTGGATGAACTGCTCAAATTCCTCTGTGGAGTGCTCAAAAACTCCAAAAATATCATCTAGAAACCTGAAATAATGTGTGGGTTTGAATCTGCACTTTTTGAGTGCGGTTTCTTCCCACAAAGCCAAATAAATGTTGGCATAAGATGGTGCAAATTTCTTTCCCATGGCTGTTCCACTGATCTGAAGGAAGGTTTTCCCATCAAATGTGAAATCGTTTTTGGTCAAATTTAATTCTAGCAATTTTAATAGTTCTGCGTCTGGTCTTTGCCTGTCAGGGTACTTTATAAAGATATCTCTGATTGCCTTCAGCCCCGCCACTGTGTTTATATTGGTGTACAAACTGTCAACATCTATTGAAAACAAAATGGCCCCCTGAGGCACTGTGATGTTTTTTATTTTATCAATAAAGTCATATGTATCCTTAATGTAGCTTGGATGTTTTACAGATAGTGGGTTTAAGTAGAATTCAATAAATTCTGCTGTGGCATATGTTTCTGAGTTACAATCCGAAACAATTGGGCGACCAGGTGGAATTTCATAAGGAATAGTCCATGTACTAGGATCCTTGTGGATTTTGGGTAAAAGGTAGAGAATTCTAGCTCTTGGGGAATTTTCGCCCCGTAGGTACTTTTCTTGTTTCTGATCTATAAATTTTTCTTTCTTAATTCGGTGATGACACCCCCAACTTCTATTGCTGTTTGTTTAAAAATGGGTGCCTCCAACTCCACATAGTGATTTGAGTTATTCAACTGTCTTAAACCCTCAAAAACATATTGTTGTCTGTCCAAAATGACTATACGGCTCCCTTTGTCTGCAGGCTTAATCACAATGTCCTGGTTGTTAGCTAATGATCTTAGAGCTCTCACCTGATCTGTTGTGATGTTATTTTTTTCTCTCAGGTGTCCTGGTACATTTTGTACTGTGGCTCTGTCCATCTGGATCAATTGTTTTAGGTTGTCCGGTATTTTGTCCTCCTCTGGTTCCCAGTATGATGGAAGGTGGAAGCGCGGAATTTCCGTGTTGTTTCCAACTCCAAAATGTGTAGCTAATTTGAGTCTGCGATGGTATTTTGACACATCTATTCTCAAGCTTTGTGATTGTTGTTTGTAGATGTCCAGGGTGGGGAACGAATGACAAACCTTTTTCCAAAAGTGTTTTCTGGTGTTCGTTTGGTCGGAAAAAATGAGACAGATTAATTATATCCGACTCCATAAGGCCCTGCCGGTTTGAGCTGTCGGGCCGTATTAGTTTAAAGAGTTGAGCAGTGCTGTAGCATCAGTTTGGCTGTGTCTTCTTCCCAGTGGACGTTGTCTGATCCTGTTTTGAAGTGGGTTGCGGGCAATTTTGGGAGGTGGGGGGCTCTTTCTTTATTTCTTCATTTAGGCTTATCAGAATATTCTTCGGGTCAGTTCTAGGCTTTCTGAGTAGTTGATTAGTGCTATGCGTCTGTCTGCGCAGGGGAATTGTTTTTTGGCTGTTGTGCGGAGTTTCTTCAAGGCTGTGTGGCTTGTTTTTCTAGTTCTTTGGTTCTTGTTGTTAATTCCACCGAGATGATGAGGTGTGTGGCCGTCTCATTTTTCTCAGCCTTGCTCAGGACTGTTCGGCCCATTCCAGGTTCATTCCAGAGTAGGATTCTATCTGGACTCTGTCATCTGTGATTGTCGGGATCCGAGACAGGTTGGAGTCTCCAATTATGATGATGTCTCGGTTTGGTACTAATCTCCATTTGTGTTTGGTTTCCTTATTTAAGCCTCTCCAGTGGCGTGGTTTTCTTGTTCTGTCTCGTTGGTTTCTTCTCGTGCTGGGGCCTCCCTCTGTGTATTAGTGTCTTCGGTAGGTCCCTCTGGTATTGTCTGGTTCCCTTCCACTGTTCCTCCTCTCCTGGGTTGTCCTCTGGGGTTGTGTCTCTGGGTGGTGTAGTTTGCCCCCTGGTGGGATTATCCCTCTGTGGTTTGGGTGTGTTTCTTGGGTTCTGTTCTGTTCTGTTAGTGACCTTCTGTTTCCTTTGGTTTCCATTCGGTTCCAATCTCTGCCATGGCTCCTCGGGTGTTCTGCTGCTTGTTGTAGGCAGGTCTGGAACTCTTCCTGTGTTAGTTCTACTGGGCCCTGTGTTGTTGCTGCTACGGTCCCCATTCCTCCAGTTGGGTCTTCTCTTGTTTCTACCGTGCCTGAATTGAGGACAGCAGACTTTTCAGTGGAGCCGCCTAAATTGGGTTGGTTGTTGGAGCTGATGAATGGACTTCCACAATGGACTAACCCCGATGCCCCTGTATTCTCTCAGCCTCTCATGCTGTCTGTGTTCTCTCTCTCTCTCTCTCTCTCGCTCTCTCGCTCTCTCGCTGTCTCTCTCTCTCTCTCTCTCGCTCTCTCTCTCTCTCTCTCTCTCTCTCGTCTCTCTCTCTGCTCTCTCTCTCCAGCCTCTCATGCTGTCTGTGTTCTCTCTCTCTCTCTCTCTCTCTCTCTCTCTCTCTCTCTCTCGCTCTCTCTCTCTCTCTCTCTCTCACTCTCACCTCTCTCGCTCTCTCTCTCTCTCTCCTCTCTCTCGCTCTCTCTCTCTCTCTCTCGCTCTCTCGCTCTCGCTCGCTCGCTCTCTCGCTCTCTCTCTCTCTCTCTCTCTCTCTCTCTCTCTCTCTCTCACAGCCATAAGCCTTGATTTGGATCTGGTCTTACTCATGCCACTGTCCATTGTCTAAAGTAACTAATTACTTAAAGGGATATTTCACTTTCAGAAAAACTTTGGTGATTTTATCATCTACTCAAACCTTTGTGAGCCCCCAGACAGTTTTTAAGTTACTCGATTCAGTATTTAGATATTTGATTTTCATTTTATCAGACACGCCCCTTCCTATACAAACCCATAGTAACTTCAAACTCCATTTTAACCATGTTAGATTCATCAAAAACACCTGTCCTTGGTTCTGGTGACTCACCCTGCCCTCCTAATACGTGAGGGGGCTGTGTTTTTCAGAGATTTTCTTTAATTTATTTTATTTTATTTTGTATTGTATTGATTTTTTTTTCATTTTCCAATTTTTTTTTAAAAAATAAATGAAAAAAGTAATTGAAAAAACACGGCCCCCTCACGTATTAGGGGGGCGGTAGGAGACGGGTGAACCAAGGATGAGTGTTTCTGATGAATCTAACATGTTAAAAACGAGAGTTTGAAGTTACAATGGGTTTGTATAGGAAGGGGGCGTGTCTGATAAAATGAATATCTAATATCTAAATATTGAATCAAGCAACTTAAAAACTGTCTGCGGGTTCACAAAAGCCTGAGTAGACGATAAAATCACCCAAAGTTTTTTGAAAGTGAAATATCCCTTTAAGTACTTTACTTAAAGGTATCATGACATTCATTTTCACTTTTTTTATTTTCAATGTTTTATTTGGGCTTTTATGACCTCAATTACACCCAAAAAACCTGAACTTAGACATTCAGTGGATTTTCTGTGGTCTGGGGTTTTCTGAATAATCAGGCTGAAAAGTAATCTGAGCTTGGCCCTTCGACAGTGAGGTCACTGTCGATTAATCCCACCCACTCTCCTCCTCGCCCCTCCCCTCCCCTATCCTTTCCTTTGGGGGGGGCGGAGCAGAGGCGATGATTGACAGGCAAAATCCCTCACCAGCGACACCCGCAGGCAAAGATTTCTTTTTTCATTGCAGTTGAAAAGGCTTTAGAAATGTGGGAGAAAAACACCTGCCATTGATCACTGGAATGGAATTTAAACTTAAAACCTTTTGTACACTTTTGAAGGACCAGGACAAAGACTTTGAATGTGGTGTAAAAGTGAATGTCATTAAACCTTTAAGTACAATTTGAGGCATTTTTACATTACACACATTACTGGAGTGTTTCCAATTTTCAGTACTTTTACTTCTACTCCACTACATCTCAGAGGAACATATTGTACTTTTACTCCACTACCATTATTTGAACAATTTAGTTACTAGTTACGTTGCAGATATACATTATTACATTATAAAACATACATTAACCACTTTAGCCCTATTTTATACATAGGCTATTTTCAAACATTTTAGTACTTTAACTTTTGGTACTTAAGTATATTTTGATCCCAATACTTTTGTTCTTTTACTCAAGTAACATTTTTGAACACATGCCTTTTACTTGTAACAGAGTAGGCCTACCTCTACATTGTGGTATTGATACTTTTACTTAAAGTTGTACAATGCAAAATCACAAATAACGATTTTTAGCAACCTCTGCTGGTCACTACCGTCACTACATACAATTTCCGTAGCCTCGATTACCCAGAATTCCATTCGTTTTCACCGGAAGCCGGAAGCGTTTCAAAAAGCGATC
>NC_137607.1:6739016-6779016 GCF_963280865.1 Gymnoscopelus braueri
CTGTCTGTCTGACTGACTGACTGACTGACTGACTGACTGACTGACTGACTGACTGACTGACTGACTGACTGTCTGTCTGTCTGACTGACTGACTGACTGACTGACTGACTGACTGACTGACTCTCTGTCTGTCTGTCTCTGTCTCCGTGTCCATATATCTATATATATCTATATATATATATATATATATATATATATATATATATATATATATATATATGTATATATATTCAGTCCTCTGTCTCTCTTCTCTTCCGTCATCCTCTCTAAAGTCTTTATCTCTTCGTCTTCTTTGTCTTTCCCATTCTTACTCATCCTCCGCAACTCCCCCAACCCCCCCCCCCTCTCCCTCTCTCCTCAGGGCTAGTCTAAGTGTCTGTAAGTAGGGCCGGCACACAGGGAATGAGAGATTTCATTACTGCCTACCGCTCTAACCATAATGAATAGACCAGAACATTAGATAGCTCCCCCCGCTCTCTCTCTCTCTCTCTCTCTCCCCCTCCTTTCACTCCATTTCTAACCTCTCCCTCCCCTCCCTCCTCTCTCTCTCTCTGTGTCTCCCTGACATGGGCGGGGCGAGAGAATGTGATGTCATGACACTGCAGTACGGTTGTAAGCTGGGTGTGGGTGTGGGTGGGTGTGGGTGTGTGTGTGTGTGTGTGTGTGTGTGTGTGTGTGTGTGTGTGTGAGAATTTTTACGCTATGTCAGAAGATGCGTGTGCATGCCATGCCATGCGTGTGTGGGCGTGCACATGCATGTACACGAGCCCGTCTGCAGTGCGTATGTCTTGTCATAATGTGCGTGTGTGTGAGTGTAATGTGATTGCGTCTGTGTTATCGCAGTCATTAGTTCATCTCCATGACTATCTGCATTTCATAGCTCTCTATGTCTATGTCTATGTCTCTGTCTCTGTCTCTCTCTCTCTCTCTCTGTCTATGTTTTTGTCTCTGTCTCTGTCTCTGTCTCTGTCTCTGTCTCTGTCTCTGTCTCTCTCTCTCTCTCTCTCTCTCTCTCTCTGTCTCTGTCTCTGTCTCTGTCTTTGTCTCTGTCTCTGTCTCCCTCTGCTCTCTCTTTATCTGTTTAAAGCCTTAATTGATGCTCCGTCAAAAATAGACGATCTACAAGCTCAGAAAGCGTCGCGGATGCGACGCGTTCTGAGCTTCTACTATTTTTATATTTCCGGCACGTGGCAACGTCGTAGGAGGAGACACAAACCGGGGCTTAAGGCTCACAGATAGTCCGCAGGCCGTCAGATTAGGGCTGACATGCTCTTGTCTGCCTTTCACCACTAATTGAAACGGCATCGCTTTGAGGCGGCGTAAAAAAAAAACCAGCTACTTAAATGTGTGATAATGTGTCTGGATCAACCCCCCCCCCCCCCCCACCAATACTGCACCACGCTCCACGTATAAAAGCACTTAACAGAACCTCTGATTGACAAGCGAACATGTGTTTCGTCAAGCAAGAAATTCTACGTGTGTGGATCTCTTTGCGTGTGTATGTGTGGGCGTCCTGTGTGAATCGCGTACGCAGCCCTGTGTGTGTGTGTGTGTGTGTGTACATTTTAGTCTGTTAACTCATTAAGACCTGAGGCCGAAAAACTAAAACAAAAAAATAACTATCTAAATCCTATAGCAGTTTGCTGAAAAACGTATGTTGCTGTATCAGTGGTGCTCAAACTTTTTCATGTCAAAGACCCACCAAAATGATACGTATTTGGCCACGGACCCCCCATCTCAAAATATTTTTTTCCAGGGACATCCCAGAGGCAAAGATTTGAGAATATATATATATATATGTATATATTAAAAAATTTGCACAGATTTTATATTTTAATAGCCAAAGTATAAAATACGGCTAAAATCGAAAATGACACAGATGCTTCCCCGGTTTTAATGGCTTAATTGTGGAAGCCTTGTATATGGACTTGTGTGTGTGTGTGCGTGCGACCGTGCGTGTTTGTGTGTGACTGGTAATGAACAGCGGGTTAGCCCCCCCCCCCCCCTTGAGCGCTGAAATCGGCTTAATGCCGACAGCCTCTAAAGGCACCTCGGAGGTGAGTTAATGAAAGACAGGAAAAGGAGGGATGAACTCTTCTCTAATCCTAATTTGTGTCTATTGGATGCGGTGCATGCTGTGCTTTTTCTCTCTATCCGTCTTTATCCTTCTCTCTCTCTCGCACGCTTAGTTGGCGAGTTGTAATGTGTTGTTTGCTAGTAATTTCTTATTAGCGGCGCTATAGCTGCACTAAAATGCACATTTACCAGGAATGGGTGTTTTTTTTAGCAGTGGTGTAAAGTAACTAAGTACTGTACTTAAGTACAATTTTGAGGTAATTTTACTTCAGTATTTACAATTTTCAATACTTTTACTTCTACCTACACCTCAGAGGAAAATGTTGTACTTTACTCCACTACAATTATATGAAAACTTTAGTTACTAGTTAGGCTACTTTTTAGATCTTGATTATTTAGATCTTGATTACAAAATACACTGACCACTTCAGCCCTATATACATTTCAGCCATTTGAAAATAGCAGATCTACAAGCTCACAATGCGTCGCAATTCGACGCATTGTGAGCTTGTCGATCGGCTATTTTCGAAAAAAATTAAATTCATTTATTTTTTATTTTTTTCATTTTGAACTTGTGAAATGGGACATTCTGCACAATGAGTACTTTTACTTCTGATGCTTTGAGTATATTTTGATGCCGATACTTGTACTTTTACTCATTTTTAATACGGGACTTCTTCTTCTAACAGAGTATATCTACATTGCAGTATCGGCACTTCTACTTAAGTAAAACATGTGGGTACTTCTTCCATCACTGGTTTTCAGACATTTCAACGCTCTGTTCTTCACACTCCTTTTTCTCTGTCAAAGGACTAATGTAAGCTGTGATTCTGGCACGCTGCCCTGCTATTGCATCTGGGGGTATTAGGGAGTATCTGGTGACATTAGACTCTCGTGTGTTTGCACTGCCTGAGGACACATTCAGATTGATTTCTGCTCGACGCCAAGCCGCCAACAAAACGGATACCATGTCTCTGCCTTTGCTCCGCCGAGCTAGCGCTGCCAAGCATGCAAGCAAGCATGTCAAATGTCTGAGTGTGGTGTTTTTATTTCTTCTTTTTTCATCTCCAAAAGGATAAGATGCTGTATAATCTTTTATATGAAAATTGGCATGTGGGTAGACTAGTAACATTACACGGGGTAGGGGGGGTTGGTTGGGATTGCTAAATTAACCAATCACAGCTGCCTTGGTGCACGCGCCCAGTGGGATCATAAGGGAGGGTTGGCGTGGCTGAAGGTGTGATTTTCAGTCCCACCAGGGGGTCATGCATACTTAAAATGGTACATTACATGCATGGTGTTTGTGGGCCCAGTAAATGTGAAGTTTCAGGGCAGGCATTTCTCATGTAAACACACGTAATTTCACTGAAATTACATCTTGTTTACGTCTTGAATACATAACCGCAATCCTTGTTTTTTTGCGCTGTGGTGGTCGGTCATTGAAACATGCCCATATCCATGTGAAACTGGATTTTTCAGGCCACGATCAGTTGCCTGAACATTTAAGTATTATACAAGGCAGCACTTGACCCAGTAAATAATCAATAAACAAGAGTGGATCACGCTCAGGTATACTGTATTATGCTGATGAATATTCTACTTTCTTTATTAAATCTACATTAGCACTTACAGGCTGATCAAAAGAAAGTGATATTTCAGTTTGTGGTGTGCATCAAGGGTTCAAAGAAAAAATCCTCCGTTTCTTGCCCAGCAAGCACAATGACGTCATGATGACGTTATGATGACGCCCGGTCATCACCCCGGTGACGTTCAGGACTAGGCCAGATCACAGCCCATATGGGGATGATCTTTACGTCATTTACAGGACGTCATCACCGGGACATCATATGGACATTTGGACAGCAATTTTGGGTGATGAGAAATGTGTTTAGATGACGTCCTGGAAGTGACGTTTTTGTGGTCAGGATTATTTTTGGTTGAAATCAGGTGATATTCTGGGCCAGATCTGACTTGTCTTGGTTTGACTTGATCTAGCCCCAATCGAGACGTCACTGATTGGTCCGGGTCCTGACTGTGCTTGCTGGGTGGTGCTGAGCCAAACTGCAAAAACAGAAACATGAAAAACAAAGCGGGGGCTCGCAACTCCCTTTTGAATGCTCCAAAATATGTATTTGCGACAAACTGCAGATACGATGTTTCGACCCTTTCGTTTTTTTTCAAGTATATGTGAAATGGTTCATAACATTAAAAATGTTCATCTCCATAAGGACGAGATATACAGATATACAGGCAAAATAAAGAGTATTGATTTGTTTAAAGAGATGGGAGATGTATGCAGAGAAACACAGAAAGATAGAAATGAAAAAAATAAAGAGTTGGGGGTTGAGTTTCGGTGGGGGGGGCAGGCTTATATTTAATGGCTGGACTGGGGCTAAATGAGCTGAATTAATGGGGTCTGCTCCCAACAGTTACATGCCCCCTAAACATAGTGTGTGTGTGTGTGTGTGTGTGTGTGTGTGTGTGTGTGTGTGTGTGCGCGCACACACGTGTGTACGTCTTTATTAATTGGGTCGTCCCTCAACCATTTCATGCCCCCTAAACCTAGTGTGTGGGGGGTGGGGGGGGGATGGATGTGGGTGTCTAAGGTTGTGATTTTAATGTCATGGACGTATAACCATTTCAACCCTGCTTTCTCCGCAGTGCTCTTGTAATAAATCTACTGGTGCATTGTTAGCATTGCTGTCTTATACGGTTATTTACTGTTGATACTGGTTTTTATTAGAGACAGGTTTTATTGTTTAAAGACTGTTGTTATTTCGTCTTAATGTGTGTGCGTCCGTGTATCACTGAAGAGGCAGTTAAAAATGTTGAGGGTGCAAATATTTTTATATGGTCTCTGTCGGGTGGAAAAAAATGTTACTTCTCAAGATTCAAATAAAACAAAAGCTAAAGTAGCAGATCTACAAGCACGTTTCAAGCTTGTAGATCTGCTACTTTTGATACTTTTGTGTCACGCTGTAGTACGATCAACTAGGGCGTTCAATTAATTTAAGAAAAAAACAAAAAGTTAAAATATGGAGATACAAGGTTTCTGCCCGACAACAGCGATATACAGTAGTAAAACCGTAGGTTATCGTCCTGCTGTTTCCGCATTTCTTTCCGTCATGTTATCGTCTGCTCCATTCATCACTGGGGACAATGCAGCATGGCTCTATGTAGCCTAAACGTATCTGTCCACATGGTCCTGATCCATTCAGCACCGAGGACAGCGCCGCACGGCCCCATGTAGCCTATAGTCTCGCGTAGCCTAGCCTAGCCGCCCCTCTATGCCAGATATCAGACGCGCTGTCTGATATCTGGCATAGAGGGGCGGATTCAAAATCTCCGGCGAAAACATCTGTGAGCTCCCATTGGTTCACCGATCTGTGCGCCCGCCCCCGCCCCGCCCCGCGCCCCTCCTCCTCCCCCAATATGCAGTATTGAGAGCCCTGACGTCACAACATTTGGAGCGACGCCCACTGCACTCTGGTTGGTTGGGGAAATGAAAGGTTGACTCCCACTTCCTATGTCAGAAACGTCAACAGCTTGGTCCAGGCTTTCTTTTTGAGCAAAAATAAAAGCCTGGAGGTCAAGGCTACGCATAGCCAGACTACTATTCCACTATCTCTGAATCAGGCGGCAAGGTTTCGTTCTTGATGAATGAAGCCACTGCGGAAGTAATGAAAACGCTGCAGTTCTCATTAATGGCCCAGCAGATGGCGCTGCATTCCCCTCCTCCGGCTGCAAAAGAATTGTCATTCCATTGCAGTCAAGGGGAATTTGACCCGAATTTACACTTGGTTGTATTACCTTTGTAAAACCTTTTCATAAAGACTTTGTTTTCAATCGCTAATTTCAAGTCTTCTTTCACACCGCATGATATGCGTTTTTGTAAATTATGGTCCCATTCATTTTTGAGACAGACTTTGAAAATCGTGTGAGCTAGTCTGGCTCCAGAGACTACATGTAGCATAAACATTATTTGTCCATGGTTCTGATCCAGGGAACAGCGCTGCATGGCCCGAGGTACGCTAAGGAAAGCTTTCTTGACTGTATCAGCTTACAGACTTCAAATGTTTTATGGGGGAAAACATCAAAGGTGTTCCATTACTGTCATCCTTATGACGCTTATATCTCGTTGTTGGTTAGGGAATGTTTTTGATGGGGTACATTAAACTTGTGTGTGCGTTGTCCCCTGGTGAAGCCGGGCGTTGTATAGTGGTGGTAGTGGGGGTGATGTGAGTGTGTGTGTGTGTGTGTGTGTGTGTGTGTGTGTGTGTGTGTGTGTGTGTGTGTGCGTGTGAATATCTGCTATGCTCTGCGTGTCACTCTGAAGTTATCAGAATTATTGCAGACACACACAGAATATCAATGAATGCTCTCCATGGGTCCCTGGGTGGCAAGGCGTGTGTGCGAGTGTGTGCGTGTTTGGAGAGGGGGGGGGGGTTAACTGTTGGCTTTCAGTTAAAGGCTCATTCCCCTGCGTATTCATTGAATCAGTATAGGCTGCAGAAAGGCTAGAAGGAACCGTACCACTCTTCCGCTCTATCCCTCCATCCTCCTCTCTCCATCCCTCTCTCCACTCCTCCTCCCTCAATCCATCCCTCTCTCCATCACTGGTTCTGAACTCATTAAACCCCGTCTTCTTTCTCATCATATACTGCTCATGCTCTGACCTCTCCCAGCTAAAATGGGAAAGTTACTCCACTAACTCCCCCCCCCCCCCCCACCCCCCCATTTGTGATGTGATCTGGTCTGGTCTGGTCCAGACCAGCCCCAGCAGGGCACTGACTCCACACGAATGGGGCCAAGCGTTCTGACATGAAAGGGTACAGCAGCCTGGGAAGAACAAAGAGAGGTGTGTGTGTGTGTGTGTGTGTGTGTGTGTGTGTGTGTGTGTGTGTGTGTGTGTGTGTGTGTGTGTGTGTGTGTGTGTGTGTGTGTGTGTGTGTGTGTGTGTGTGTGTGTGTGCGCACACGTGCGCGGCAGTCTCAGTGGGACTGTCTGAGAGGAAGCAGGGGTGTGTGTGTATGATTTGTGTTTTAAACACAGGATGTATAGTATACTAGGCCTCTTTGACTGAATGCACCCACCTCAGGGATCATGTGTGTGTGTGTGTGTGTGTGTGTGTGTGTGTGTGTGTGTGTGTGTGTAAAATATGGGTTCTTTGGGGTGGTTGAGGTGTTATTTACTGTAGCATCGCTGCCATTCATCTCCTGTATGGTCTATTCTGTACACCTCCCCCCCCCCCAAGGAACCACTGTTTCAGAGTAGCGTTAGACAAACATTGAGTCATGACCTATTTTGGGTTGCAGACCTGTTTTTATGGGTCAAGTAAATATCTTTGTTTTCCTCTGTTTTATCACAATGACATTTGTCAGAGGTTTGGGTTTATAGTTACCTTGTCATGATGTAGTAACTCAAAAATATTGCAGAGATATCTTGCTCCTTGCACCTTTGATTAGAAATTGATAATCCAAAATAGACTCCTCACTGACTACACCCTTTTAAAACGGCCCTCACACCACCGACGATCCAACCGTTATGCCCATATATGGAGATCCCTGTATCTGTCAGTCCTTGTCCCATGCCCATATATGGTTCATGCCCCCTTTTGTGCCCATATACACGAATCCACGGCGCGCTGCCCTGTAGGTGGCGCAGCCATTGCTGCGGTGTCAGACTCGGTCAGCTGCTGCTGCGCGGTGTCAGTCAGCTTCAGTCACTGACTGCTCACGTTACTCTTTTACCTGCTTTTTTACTAACTTTTGCTAACACTAACCTTAAAAAGACGTACGGAAAATCGGGACGAACCTGTGTAGTTTATGGCTGCTCCTACAGCCAAGCAGGTAAAGAGTAACGTCAACAGACGGACAGAACCGTATAGCAGCAGCTGACCGAGTCTGACACCGCAGCAATGGCTGGGCCACCTACAGGGCAGTGCTCCGTGGATTCGTGTACTGTATATGGGCACAAAAGGGGGCATGCCCATATATGGGCATGGGACAAGGACTGCCAGATACAGGGATCTCCACCTACAGGTGGCGCCACCTACAGGGCAGCGCTCTGTGGATTCGTGTATATGAAGCTAACTGATTTGTTTGCGCCTGATGCCATGATGACTCATTGAGGATAGACAACACACTCTATATGTGGGCATATAGCTGCATTGTGAACTCCTTTGGTCCCATTAGCCAATTTTAATATAATAAATGCAAACAAAGTAGACGCTGGCAGAAAACTGAATAACAGCGAGTTCTTCTCTAAGCTAAACAAGGGAAAGCTCTGAAAATGTGTGAAATCAGCCTTTCATCCTAAATATGCTCACCATGCACACACACACACACACGCACACACGCACACACACACACACACACACACACACACACACACACACACACACACACACACACACACACACACACACACACACACACACACACACACTCACATTCAAATGCAGTATAGTAATACACACACACACACACACACACACACACACACACACACATTGGACTGGTAGTAGTGTGGTCAGACGGAGCAGAGGAGTGACAGGCAGCTGGTTAGAGCCTGCAGCCTCTCTCTCTCTGTGTTGTCACACACACATCAAACAGGATCTAATCACACATGATATGATGCTCTGCTCCCATTAAACACACCCCTCTGGCTAGATCACATACACACTGCTCTGCATGCACATACACACTGCTCTGCATGGAGCAGCAACCAGGGAACGCCTGGGGCCACATGCACATGCATGCCCCAAGGCGTCCTCTCTGTGTGTGTGTGTGTGTGTGTGTGTTACGCAGCACTGTTTCGGGACCCGTGTTTGGGATTTAACCCTTTCAATCAGGGAACGCATAGGCTACCATCTCGTTTTGAATTATTTTATACTTTGGGCTATTCAAAAATAGCAGATCTACAAGCTCATAGCGCGGCACCGAGTGCAGCGCTACGAGCTTGTGGATCTGCTATTTTTGAAAAATCGTGAACATTTGTGCAAATCTTTTAATTTTTTCAAAGCGAACATTTGTAAAATATGTTGTTCCAGGGACCCTCCAGAAGCAAAGATTTGAGTAACAAATGTTTGCTTTAAAATATAAATATATATATATTCAAAGATTTACACACATTTTCACGTTTTTTTTTTTTTTTTTTTTGCAGATCTTCAAGTTCATAGCGTGGCACTCGGTGCCGTGCTATGAGCTTGTAGATCTGCTATTTTTTTTAATAGCCCAAAGGCAATCCAGAGTGACACAGATGCATTCCCGGATTGAATGGGTTAAAATAATTATTTTTTTAAATCACAACTTTTCATCAATTAAAAATAATTCCTTTATTAAGAATTTCATGAATTAAATATAAAAATCTAATCATTTCCATAAATATTTTTTTTTTTTTTTTTTTCAGAAGTAGCGTAGTTAAAATAGCAGATCTACAAGCTCACAACGCGTGAGCTTGTGAGCTTGCAGATCTGCTATTTTCAGTAGTTTGGGTCCTGGGCAATTTGTCCTTTGGGTCTTGAGCTAAAAAAAGTTTGGGAACCGCTGTGTTAGAGTTTGCATGTATGTGTGTCAGTGTGCTTCTGCTTGACTTCAAGTAACTGTACACTGTGTGTGTGTGTGTGTGTGTGTGTGTGTGTGTGTGTGTGTGTGTGTGCGTGCGTGCGCGTTTGTGCGTGCACGTTCGTGTGTGCGTACCCACATGTCTGTGTATGTATGTGGTTGTTTTGTCATACTGATAAAAGTGTGTGTATGTTTGTGACTATATGAATGTTAGCAGGATGCATCTTTCATGTGTGTACATGTGTGTTTGAGTGAGTGTACGTGCGCGTGTGCATGTTCGTGTGCGTGCGTGTGTGTGCGCGTGTGCATAAATGTATGCATGAGTGGCCTGCAGTGCACTTTATAACACCGCGCTGTCTCATTATAAATCCATGCAGCCCATAGGCCTGCTGCTCTAATGCACCTGGGAGGAGACAGGAAGTGACACGTACAGTCTGAAACGGCAGACACACACATCCTGATCCAAACCTGCCGAGTCATCACCAAAAAAGACGCTGACACACTAGCTATACTTTGCTGGGACGAACCTATCAGAACAAAAAGGAATGAGTGTTGCCAAGTCTGCTTATTTTAAGCAACTTTGGGCTTGTTTTTCTCGGTAGTTGCGCGTTGCGTTTTTTTTTTTGGGGCATGTTTCTAAAGTATAGTTGCTTGTTTGGGCCACTTTCCTGAATGTTTTTTAAATGAGTGGTACCCAATTTGATATGTTCTTAGCCACAGACAAGATGTATGTATTTTAAAGATGTAGATCTGCTATTTTCAAAATGCTGATGTATATTGTTCAACGTTTTCATGTGGCCTACTTTTGTTTCTTTTGGGCTTGTTTACATAGACCTGGCTGCTTATTTCTCTCACAAATTCTGGCAACACTGAAAGGAATGGTGACTACTGACTAGTGTGGCTATGGTTCTGAAAGTGGGGTCTGGTTGTCCCTGGCAAAATGACTTGACCACTTGAACCCTAGCATCCATATTCTGTGCTCATTAACCAAGAGACACTTTTTGTTGTAGACAGAAAATAATGCATTCCACGTCCGTTTCACTAAGACTAGAGGGTCTAAGTGGATAATATAGCATCAAAACCAGTTTGACCGCTTAAGCTCTAATTTGGCTATTCAAAAATAGCTGATCTACAAGCTCACAGTGAGCTGCGGTGCGACGCGTTGTGAGCGTTTATAATATAAACGCTCTGCTATTTTCGAGAAAATGTGGAATAGTCTTATATTAGATACATGTTAACAACACAAATGTTATGGGGGGGTCCCTGGCACAAAATCCTTTCAAATGGCGGTCCCTACGGCAAATACATAATCGATTTGTGGTCCTTGCCATGAAAACGTTTTAGAACCACCGCTATAGGGCAGGATTAAGAGTCAACTGTGGGGGGTATGGAGGGGGGGGGGGGTTAAAGACTGGAGGGGAGGGTGCAGAAAAGGACTTCAGTCATTCCACTGGGTCTCATTAATTCAGCCTAATCACACATTATATTCCAGAATGGAAAACCCTTCTGCACATCGTGTGTGTGTGTGTGTGTGTGTGTGTGTGTGTGTGTGTGTGTGTGTGTGTGTGTGTGTGTGTGTGTGTGTGTGTGTGTGTGTGTGTGTGTGTGTGTGTGTGTGTGTGTGTGTGTGTGTGTGTGTGTGTGTGTGTGTGTGTGTGTTCATGCTGCTCATCATGAGTGTTAAGTCTCCTGTAACCAAGGATATTTTTTTTTATTCAACTTTGCAATGCAAAATATACTTTACAGGAGAACAGTAGAGAGAGGAAAGTGTGTGTGTGTGTGTGTGTGTGTGTGTGTGTGTGTGTGTGTGTGTGTGTGTGTGTGTGTGTGTGTGTGTGTGTGTGTGTGTGTGTGTGTGTGTGTGTGTGTGTGTGTGTGTGTGTGTGTGTGTGTGTGTGTGTGTGTGTGTGTGTGTGTGTGTGTGTGTGTGTGTGTGTGTGTGTGTGTGTGTGTGTGTCCACCACAGACCCATTTCCCTGCACACACAACAAATAGACAGATGCGTTCACATGCAACTACTGTACACACATGGACATATACTGAAACACATAACGTGCACACGCACATAGTGTACGTGAGAATGCCCAGTCAGGAATATGACAAGATGAATTCCATGGCTGTTACATCCCCAGTGAAATCTGCCGCATCAGAATTCTGGGGGAAAATAGCACATTGACAAGCTTTCCCCACAATAACAGAAAACTGAAAATTCATATAACTGAAAAATGTGCATAGAGCTTTTCAGTTGTAAACAGTGGTCTTCACAGTCTCAGATCCATGTACAATACACAGCCATGAATATTGCGTGTTTCACAAAACTAACTAAAACGAACTGAAATGATAGACAAAATGCCCTTAGTTTTTGTTTTTGTCATTTTTTATAAGCTTAATCTGTAACTGAATATATTTTTTCTTGAGTTTTGATTACACAATACTTACTCTGACCCTTTTCAATCCTGCACCTGACTCATTTGTTTATTTGGTGCACGACTGAAAAGGGACGAAAGTATGAAGTATCACTAAAACTAATAAAAAACTAACCAAAAACTATTGGTAGCTAGCATTATCAAAAATAAAAACTAGCAAATCCGTTCTAGAAAATAATTTAAACTAACTGAGTTAGAAAAAAAAACTATTCAAAAACAACCAAAACTAAAATGAAAAATCCCAAACTATTATAACCTTGCTTCTTCTAAGCACATGCATCCCTGGGTGCTGCCGTGGTATCTGTCTGCATAACGCACACACCCAGTGGAACAGCATCATAGCAATGTTAATGTGCTCCTGCATGCTCACACTATCACAAAGGCAGACCGTTTGTCATCTCAGCAGAAAGGAAACGGTGACAAGTATTGATTTCGGAGTTTCTGTTTTTCGAGGTGCGAGTGGCATTTTGTTCAAGTAAGTGCTCAATTAAAGTAAGTGGCTCATTCGTCTGTTTTTGAGCTCCGGCCAGCCTCGACGACGGTCTCCACCCCTGTGCTACTTCTCCCATAATTCATTGCGCTAGCTAGCCTGTGGACAACGACTGCGACAGTGCGTGCACGGTGGCGGTATAGCTAATGCTAGCTAGTAGCCGTTACTTTACGCGAGGGCTCCTTTTTTTTGTTGCAGTTGCCACTGTTATTGGCTGCTAATTAAAACCGTCTGCCAAAAAGGAAACATCAAAGCGACGTGTTTGAAGCAAGCAGTGTTTTCTTTATTTTTTCTTGGTCATTGTCTCTTCCTGCATTCTCTCCCTTTCTCTCTCACCCTTCTCTTCTCTGAGTATCTCGCTCACTCTTCCTTTATCTGCCATTCTAATCAAAGAGTTGGCCAGGCTGTGATTCCTCTTGAGTTTGAGCAATAGCCTTACATTAACTCCCGGGGTAGTGGGGAGGGAGAGAGAGAGAGAGAGAGCAAAATAAATGAATGGGATAGAAGGATAAAAGGAATCACAAAGAGAAGTTGAGAGAGAGAGAGAGAGAGGGGGGAGAGAGAGAGAGAGAGAGAGTAAATCGTCTCTGTCGGGTGGAAACCTCATATGTCCAAAACTGTTACTGTTCAGTATTCAAATTCAAAAGCGGCAAAAGTAGCCAATCTACAAGCTCGAAATGCGTCGCTTCGCGCCGCGTTTCGAGCTTGTAGATCTGCTACTTTTGATGCTTTCGTGTGACGCTGTAGTATGATCAAGTATAGGGCGTTGATTTACGAAAAAACACACCAAGTTAAAACACGGAGATAGGATGTTTCTGCCCCGACATACAAGCAACGAAACAGAGGCGAAGTGGAGGCACAGACACGTTTTGTCTTTCTCTGCCTGGTGACAAGTCTAATTGCCGGTTGGTCTCTGAAGAGGCAGAACTCGCACTGACACGCCGACTCAGCAGGGACTCTCTCTCTCTTTCATCGTCTCATTGTCTCTCTTGTATCTCTTTTCTCCGTGGGCGTCGAGCAGGGGATGTCCTGTTCCATGGAACACTTGATGAGCTGTAGGTATCCTCAGACGCCCACCATATAAATAACTGAACGACGACACCGCATGCAACCAAAGTATTAATCCATCAAGACCGGGAACTCATCTGTGTCATTTTAGATTTGAGCTTTAACCATTATTTTATACTTTGGCTATTCAAAAATAGCAGGGCTATAGCTCATAGCCGCGCTACGAGCTAGCTCTGCTATTTTTTAAACATCTTTAATATTTTGTGCAAATCTTTGAATACGTATATTTTTTTAAACAGCATTTTTAACTCAAATCTTTGCTTCTGGAGGTCCCTGGAACAACATGTTTTACAAATGTTCGCTTTGGTTAAACCCTGACTAAGACTTTTTAAATAAACATTTGCATCGTGGCTATAAGAGCTCTGAGGCCTCAATACAAACGTTCGCTTTAAAAACTATATATTCGAAGATTTGCACACATTCTCACGATTTTTCAAAAATAACAGATCTACAAGCTCATAACGCGGCACCGAGCTTGTATATCTGCTATTTCTTAATAGCCAAAGACATCTAAAATTGACAGAGATGCGTTCCCGGATTGAATGTGTTAATCAAGCCCACAGTGTTTTTACTCAGTGCTTGTACAGAAAGTCCTATAGTCAGGCCTACAGTATGTACGGTTGTCCTAGTCAGGCCTACAGTATGTACGGTTGTCCTAGTCAGGCCTACAGTATGTACGGTTGCCAAATACCTGAAATTCGAGTAAGGGACGCTCAGAAAAAGTCCTCCCTCCCTACTCAGGCCTACTGTATGTCCTTTCAACAGCAGAGCGGTCGTCCTCCATTTATGTAACGACTAACTGTTTGTAGTTAATTGAGTCACCTCATAAGATTTAACCTTTTTGTGTGTGTGTGTGTGTGTGTGTGTGTGTGTGTGCGTGTGCATGAAGGGTCTCTGTCCCGTTGTACCCGCCCCGCGCCCCGTCCCAGAGGGCCCGTTTAGTGGAGAAACACATGTCTCCACAATCTGCTGTGTGTGTGTGTGTGTGCATACGGTTGTCAGTGTGAATGTGTGGTTGTTGGCTAATGTATGTAATTGTGTGTGTGCATGCGTGTGTGTGTGCGTTAGTGGTGAGATGAGGTGGTTTCTTGAACACCAGCCAACAAAAACACTTAATTCCCCCCAGATGCTCCACCTTCACAGGCAGTTTATGAAAGCAGCAAACTTTGTGTCATTAGACAGAATAAATTAGTCTCCCGCGCAGGCAGGCAGGCAGCAGCGTACCTGCTATACTGATGTACAACACCTATGAATATTCACTATCGCACTTTGAACGCACCGCAAAACAAGACACCCTTCCAGGACAAAAGAATAACAGGACAATAGGTCAAAACCTAGTATACGGCCGGGCCGTGTGTGAAACGCCGGAGGGCTTTTGATATGAAATGACAGACACAAGAAGTGGCGACACTTGGCCCTGTGGTAAAGTCGTCAGTCAGTGATGGTCAGGTTTTCGTGTTGTCCCCATAGAGGTTTGGTCATGCCAGTTTAACCCTTTAAGACCTGAGGCCGATAAAAAAAAAAATCTAAATCCTAACAGTTTTTTGAAAATAATGTAAACAATTTTTTTTCATGATTTTTCAAAAATAGCAGATCTACAAGCTCGTAGCGCGGCACTCGGTGCCGCGCTATGAGCTTGTATATCTGCTATTTTTGAATAGCCTAAAGAAATCTAAAAGTGACACAGATGCGTTCCAGGTATCAATGGGTTAATAGATCATGAAGGCAGACTGAAACCAAGGGTCAGATAGATAATCGTCTCTGTCGGGTGGAAACCTCATATGTCCAAAACAGCTACTTTACAGGATTAACATTCCCAAAATAGCAAAAGCAGCAGATCGACAAGATCGAAACGCGACGCTTCGCGCCGCGTTTCGATCTTGTGGATCTGCCACTTTTGATGCTTTTGTGTGAAGCTGTAGTATGATGGGCGAAGTAAGGGCGTTAATTTACGGAAAAATACAAACAGTTCAAATATGGAGATATGAGGTTTCTGCCCGACAGTAAAGATATACTCAACCCCCTATAAGTAGCACCAGCTTTAAAGGAGAAATGACATGAAATTTCATTTTGTCAAATTGTTTTGTCTTTTTTTCAATTCTACCCCAAAAGCCTGGGGCATTTAAAAAATAGACATTTAGACATGGGGAAAAGTGAAAACAAAATCTTGCGAGAGTAATACTTCCAATCAGTTCATCCTTGAGTCCAAGTGGACGTTTTGTGCCAAATGTCACGAAATTCCCTCAAGGCGAGATATCGCGTTCGACAAGATTGGGACATAACATGAGGTCACACTGACTGTTGACATTTGACCACCTACTTCTAATCGGTTCATCCATGCGTCCAAGTGGAAGTTTGCGCCAAATATCCTGAAATTCATAAGAATGGGACCGACAGTGACAGTGACCTTAACCATTGACCTTCTAATATAAGTTCCATCTTTGAGTCCAATGGTTGTTTGTGTCCAAATGTCATGATGAATTCCCTCCCTCCCTCCCTGAGATATTGCGTTCACAAGATTGGGACGGACGGACGAACAAGCGTACGTATGTACGTACGTACGGACAGACATGGGACACATACTGCCTCTGGTCATGGCTGTCGCTGGCACACTTGCACCCCTTTTAACTTCCATCCAAATGGAGAGAGGTGGCACTGAATTTGTGTGACAACACACAGGCATGACCATACAATTGTGTACACGCACGCTAATGTTGATTTTGACAGCAACTTTTTATTCAGTTTTAGTCATAGTCTCTTGAATAAAATTCCATTTAGTTTTAGCCATATTTTAGTCATCTTAGATGTTTTGCTGTATAGTCTAGTTTTAGTTGAGTAAATATCATAAGATTATAGTCAACAAAATCTAGAGTTGATTTAGTCGACTAAAATGTATGTTGGCGGTGCCTTGATGGCGTCGTAATGCCTGATTTTACACTTGGTTGCATGCTGAAAATAGCCAAGAACGCATTGCGCTGCGACGCGTTGTGAGCTTGTAGATCTGCTATTTTCGGCTTGCACACCCTAGCGCAACCAAACATAAAATGACTTGTCTTTTAGTTCTACTGGATCTCTTCTCCACTCATCCCTCTCTAACATTTTAGTCTAGTTTTTATTTGTTGACAAAATTGTCAATATATTTAGTCTCAGTTTTAGTCATCATAGCTTAGTTTTTATTTAGTTCCTATTTAGTTTTCGTCAGTGAAAAAAGGTAGTCGACCAACATTTTTCGTCACAGTTTTAGTCGGCGAAATCAACACTGACGCACGCAGACTCGCACGCACGTTGCACACACACATCCATGTGTGTGCACAGCCTACACGTGTACACAGGCATCCACAATTCCACATACAATATAAGTAAGCACTCCACACGCATGATCTTGTTGTTGTGTGTGGGTGCGGGGGCGTTTCTGTGTTTAAATCAGTTAAGTTGCTGTGTAGGGGGGAAAGATCAATGAAGAAACAGGATTACGTGTGTCAAAACTTCATTTTTAATTGACTGAAACTGAATTGAAGTAAAAGCTCATGAGACTAATGAGATTAGGGAGAGGTTCTAATGTTCTGTATATTGTTTGCCGTTAGATACACTATCTCATTCCCTGTGATTCACTTTGCTCTCTGCCAGGGGTTCCAATCTGCAGTAATTGGGGCTCTCTCTGGGAACGTGATATTGTAAATGGGATAAAATGCTCATTTTATCATCCTGTATTTCTGAATATCTTTACTTTTGTGCTATAGAGAGAGGGACTTAAACCAGGGGTCTTCAACAGGGGGTCCTCAGAGTTACTACAGGGGGTCCGCCAAATCTGTGTGATATGCTTATTTTTTTACCTTAACCACTTGAACCCTAGCATCCCTTTTCTGAAGAGAACTTAAGCCAAAAATAGCAGATCTACAAGCTCACAACGCCTCGCAGCGCGAGGCGTTGTGAGCTTGTAGATCTGCTATTTTTGGTAAGGCAAAGAAGTATAGGTGTAGAGGGAAAAAAAAGAGAAGACCAAGTAAACAAAAAAAGTCGAAACACAATTTTATACAATAGAGGGGGTCCCTGCTTCATCTCTCTCTCAGCTAGGGGGTCCTTGGCCTGAAAAACGTTGAAGACCCCTGTGTTAAACCAAGGGATACCCTGTGCATTCAGGAGGCTGCTGTCCTACTGCGTCTGTACTGTATAAACCAAGCAAAGCCCTTAAGCAAGGCATTAGATGTAAAGGAAAAATAAAAATGCTCTGGAGCAGTGCTCCTCGAACCCTTTCATGTCAAGGAGCCCCAAATTTATATATATTTCTCCGCGGTTCCGGATCAGATTCCTTTCCGTGTGGGTTTGTGTGTGTATGACCATAATAGATTCCCCCCCAAGATTCTGTTTTAATTGTATCCCTTTTTTTCTTTCTTTTTTAGATTTATGCTATTTAATCAAAAATACAGGTTTAAAGAATAACAAGATATATAGTTAAAACTAGAAAGGAGTGCAAATCTCCACCAGAGGGCAAGTCCACTGCTCGGCATCTTTCTGGGGCATGTGATGACAATGTTTTGGGGTTGTGGGCCTATGAAAGTGCTGTGCAAGTTGATTAATGTATATTTTGATGTTAATGTAACGTCAATTTGTGTCTGCAACTGACTATTACTGAGGGATTGACAGGAGCACTGTAATTGGCCAGCTGGTAGTATACTGTAAGTAAGTAATTACTGTAAGCGTTGCCGAGCCATGTGGCCCATATAGGGCGGGGGCCTATCTCCTGTTTATACCATGAGACAGCTTGATGTACAAGTTACACCCCCTGGACATGACGCTAGTATGTTGCAAGGACTTCAGGGGAAGGGGATTAAGGGAATCCAACCCTTGATGCTGAGTGCCAAGCAGGGAGGCATGGGGTCCCATTTGTATAGTCTTCTTTAGTATGACCCGGCCGGGGAATTGAACCCTGACCCCTCCCAATCTCAGGGCGGACACTCTAACCTCAAGGCCTCTGAGCTGGTGAACAGTACACTGTAGATCCCAAGATTTGACTCTGATTGGGCAAGTACTATGCAAGATTAGCTACAGACAGACAGACAGACAGACAGACAGACAGACAGACAGACAGACAGACAGACAGACAGACAGACAGACAGACAGACAGACGCACCAGACACATTTGTCAGAATGCTGAGAGCTGGTTGGATCCATGGTGCTGAATAAGGCTGGATGGGGCTGTCCATGGTGCTGAATAAGGCTGGTTGGAGCTGTCGATGGTGCTGAATAAGGCTGGTTATAGCTGTCTATGGTGCTGCATAAGGCTGGTTGGAGCTGTCTATGGTGCTGAATAAGGCTGGTTATAGCTGTCTATGGTGCTGCATAAGGCTGGTTGGAGCTGTCCATGGTGCTGAATAAGGCTGGTTGGAGCTGTCTATGGTGCTGAATAAGGCTGGTTGGAGCTGTCTATGGTGCTGAATAAGGCTGGTTGGAGCTGTCCATGGTGCTGAATAAGGCTGGTTGGAGCTGTCGATGGTGCTGAATAAGGCTGGTTGGAGCTGTCTATGGTGCTGAATAAGGCTGTATGTCCTGTGCAGCTGGAGAACAGCATGGCTGAGAACATGATCTCCTTGTGGAGATATTAAATGTAGTGTAACTGATCATACAATTTATGATTGGCTAACTACATGTAATATTGTAACCTTAAAACTGAAACAAAGCCCCTAACCCTGGCGTCCTATTTTGGGCATGTCGTTATAGGCAATAAAATGTAAATAAACAAACACAAATGGAAATAGCTGATCTTCAAGCAAAGCGACACGTTGTAAGCTTATAGATCAGCTATTTGCACCTTTATACAGTATAGGGCTTAAGTGGTTGAGTCTGATTCAGATGGTTAAGGTCAACGGGATCTTTGTTGTTATGTCTTGTGTACAGGTACATACAGTAAGAGTAAGAACAAAAAGGTTGTTAAAGTTAAGTTAAAATGTGGAGGTTTCTGCCCAACAGCAACGATATAAGTGGTAAAACTGGTTGCTTCTTTTGGACTTAATATCATAGACCTGGCCGCTTGATTCTCTTTCAAAATCCCAGCCACTCCGGCTGCCTGTTGTTCAGCTGACAGCATTGTTTGGGTATCCATAAGTACAGTACGTCACTTCTGCATCTCGCTGTTTAATCCATTGAGACCGGGAAAGCCTCTGTGTCGTTTTTTATGATTTCTTTGGCTATAAAAGAAATAGCAGAAAATCCTGACCCCCCCCCCCCACCCCCCCCATCTGAAAATATTTTGTTCAAGTGACCCCCCAGAAGCAAAGATTTGAGTTAAAAATGTTTGCTTTAAATAATATATATATTCAAAGATGTTCACAAATTCTCAAGATTTTTCAAAAATAGCAGATCTACAAGCTCATAGCGCGGCGCTATGAGCTTGTAGATCTGCTATTTTTGAATAGCCCAAAGTATAAGATAATGGTTTAAGTGGGTACATACAGTAGATGCGTTCCCGGGTTTGAATGGGTTAAATAAGATGTGTGAAATGTTGGTTAGGCAATTACTGTAATGTGTTGCAATAGACCGGGGAAACGTTTATGCTAATTTACCTTTGATGTGTGAATTCATATAGGGCCCTATATATATGTACTGTATGTACTGTATGTGCATGGATATGAAGGGGAAGAAACACTACTTTGAACTTGACGTGAACCATAGCGTCGCAACGCATAGTATTATGCAAGGGAGTTGTGAGCTTGTATATCTGCAAAAAAAATTCACTTTGGATCAATGGAACTAACGTAGTATACTTTTAAGTTCTTATTAGTGTTTCGCAAATTATTTGGGGGCCCACTTGCAATACCCTCGCGGCCCACCAGTGGGCCCCGGGCAGTGGTGGAAAGTAACTAAGTACATTTACTTAAGTACTGTGCTTAAGTGCAATTTTGAGGCATTTGTACTTTAATTGAGTATTTCCAATTTTCCAATAATTCTACTCCAAATGTTTTTAAAACTTTAGTTGCTGGTTCCTTTTCAGATATAAATTAGGAATTTATAAAACATTATACAAACATTATACAACATCCACTTTAGCCCTACAGTATGTTATACATAGGCTATTTGAAAATAGCCAATTTACAAGCTCACAACGTGTCGCATCACGATGCGACACGTTGTAAAAAAAGTACATTTTACAATACTTTTGTACTTTCACTGAAGTAAATTTAGAATTCTGGACTTTTACTTGTAACACCGTATTTCTATATTGCAGTATTGGTACTTTTACCTAAGTAAATAATTTGAGTACTTTTTTCCTCCACTGGCCCCGGGCCCCCTATAAGTTGAGAACCACTGATGTAGAGCGAAAACGGGAGGAGGCCTAGTATAGACCCCTGGGGGACTCCAACTAAATAATGTACAGTCACTGTTGTCCTTTGCTTTGTAACCTGGAATAATGTGTTTCCTGTGGATGCTGTGTAAATGGATGTGGATTCTACTCACTCTTCCACCCAGCAGGAAGTGTTGTTTTTGCACTTCCTCTCTGTGTGACACTCCTACTGTGTGTGTGTGTGTGTGTGTGTGTGTGTGTGTGTGTGTGTGTGTGTGTGTGTGTGTGTGTGTGTGTGTGTGTGTGTGTGTGTGTGTGTGTGTGTGTGTGTGTGTGTGTGTGTGTGTGTGTGTGTGTGTGTGTGTGTGTGTGTGCGTGCGTGCGTGTCTGTTCAGTATTTTTTTGCCGGTATCAGATGGTGTGCTGCATGGCTGGCTCTGGTTTGTATCCTAATTGTCTGTGATTTATCTCGCTCATCTCTGTGTGTGTGTGTGTGTGTGTGTGTGTGTGTGTGTGTGTGTGTGTGTGTGTGTGTGTGTGTGTGTTGGTCATTCAGGGTGACCTGATACACCTGCCACCTGCTTCCTTTGAGGTCCAACCCACACCTGTTCCAGGTGCTCTCATTCTGTGTGTGCGCGTGTGTGTGTGTGTGTGTGTGTGCGTGTGCATGTTTTCTTCACACACGCAGTCCCACACACATGCGTGCCCATGGCCCTGGGCTCAGACAGATGTTAGGATCATTTTTCATAGTCATTAATTCTATATTATCTCGTTTTTTTTTTGGTTGGCACTCTACGAACTAGGGCTGCACAATTACTGTGCATTCCCTACGTGAGTGACTCAGCACCACTGTGTCCTCTCCCATAGACACCGATACCACAACCTTGAGCGTCTGTCCAATACCACTCCTAGTCCATGATCTTTTAGTTTCCTCTTATAACCACAGTCATTATACTGGTAGGTGGGGGAAAGAGGAGTGAGGAGCCCCCACCGGGAAGACTCAGAGCCTCTGCCCAGCACTCCCTGCTGACAGGTGGCGCCGCAGCCCGTATAGGATTACGTGCAGCGACAAATATCACTCTCCGCGCCCGGCAATCCCTCCACCGAACGAATGTGTTTGTATAGAGTCAAGCCCCCAGAACCACGGTAGAACAGTGAAGCGGCCAAGCCTGGTGGTCAAACCTGAGAATGCACTTAAAATGCTTCTGAGCGTGCATCTCCCGTTTGTGCGCATGCTCACGACGCGTCACGACCCATGGAACCAATGGAATGGATCCATATTGGTTCCATGGAATTCCAAAAAACGCCACTGAGCACTTTAATAGAAATGAATAGTTGGGGGCGGGGTAATCCGCCCTCTAGTTATATTATACCTCTATGGTATAGACCATATTCACACGGCGGCCATATTGGAATTTAACATTGAAAGTGCCGCCACCCGGGGTGGCTACTTTCATTGACTTCATAGAAACATGGCCGCCGTGTGAATATGGTCTATAGAGTAGACTCTCGGCAAAGCTTGATGCACCGTGGTGGATTCAAACCCACATCCTCCGCGGTGGTGGGCAAGCACTTTAGCACTGCGCCACCCGAGCACAAGCTGAGCTGAGTGTTAATTCAAGTTTCAGAGTTTTTTTTCCTTATTATTTGGGAGGGACAGCACATATTAATGAACACCACACGTACAATGCAATGTATATAGCAAGAATGCTAATTTCCAACCGTAGTCCCCATACAGAAAACAAGCAACAAGCAACATTGATTGATGTATAAGGGAGTGAAGTACTTTGGAGAGTGGAAACGAGAGTGTGCATGCATAGCAGATTGAATGTAATGTATGCACAGAACTGCATGAATGTACAGTATGGATGTTAGAATCTGTATTTTCTGTGCTTTTCTGCGTTTGCATTCGACCCTGTGAGAGTTATTTACTGGATACAAATGTAGTGTTCATTAATGTTGTTTACAGAAACACTGTTGCACCAGCTCTATTGATTCCTCTCTGTCTCTGTTTGTGTTCGTGCATCTGTGTACATCTGCGTGTGTGTGTGTGTGTGTGTGTGTGTGTGTGTGTGTGTGTGTGTGTGTGTGTGTGTGTGTGTGTGTGTGTGTGTGTGTGTGTGTGTGTGTGTGTGTGTGTGTGTGTGTGTGTGTGTGTGTGGCAGCGAGTGTATTGATCTCTCCCACTCCCAAAAGTATTCATCTCTGCAGCAAGTCTGTCAAAAGACAAATATAAGTAATCCCTCTTTGCCATCCTCCATTTCCCTCTCTCTCTCTCTCTCGATTTTGTACGTTTTGTCTCTTCCCATTGCGGTCCGTCTAGCATCGCTTGTCCGGCATCATTGTTCTTGATCGCTCTCCTCATTCTAATGCCTGATTTTTACCCCATCGTACGATGGTGTCCCTTGGCAGAAAATAGCCGATTTACAAGCTCACAACGCGTCAAATCAGACGTTATATATTCTATTCCATTTTTGATTTGTTGTGAATTGGGGCTGATAGCTGAATGGTTAGTGGGCCCGCATAGGACTCCGGAGGTCCCAGGTATGATTACAGCTCTCTGCAATGTGTGGAAGTGTCCCTGAGAAGGACACTTAACCCCTAATTGCTCCCCCCTCCGTGCTCCTCTGTGGGCAGCACTCACTGTGGGTGAAGCTGTTAACTGAAGTTCTCCCGTGGGATGTGATAGGTATAAAAAAAATAAACATTATTTTGGTCACATTTGTCAAATGGTACGGTGTAATAATTAATATCTCAAATTTATTTAGCGCTATTCCAACTACTCAAAGTTGCTTTAGCCTAAGGGAGGGAGAAAACTAAACAAAAAAATCTACTTAATTAGGAATACATTTTGTTCCCTTATAGTGTAATTTGTGCACATACAGTACTGTATTAAATTGATTTCATTATGTTTAATGCATTCTGTCACTTAACAATATACATTCCCCTGCTCTCTCTGCCCGGCCCTACTGCAAATCTCTTAATTACACCAACATTTCTGTGTTCTTGTGAATCACTTTAGTTGTTAATACATAGTCGCAATTTCCATCTAGCCATAGGAGGCATAGGCACTAGAATTAGTCTACAAGCAGCCGGCCTGTATACTGTAGACTGAATCATCATGACATCACCACAGACAAACATGTATTTCCGGGTATTATTGACTTTTAGAAATATATTATTTAGTAGTAAATATCCTATCCTCAGGTTGTTTACAAACATTCAAAAATTCTGGTCTATTAATAGTGCAGCTTCACCGCTGAACACCACACTGTGATTTGTGGTTTTAAATATTTTGTCGCGAAAAACAAAGCTTAGCGCTTTGCGGAAACTCTCAGAATGAAAACGTTACAGAATAGCACTCGGCGGGGGCCAGTATCTGTGTGTATACTGTATATACTGTATATTTATGACGGCATTTAGCAAGAAGCTATCCTAATGTTTTACCACGCTGCCGACAAGCCGAACACCTGGCAGCACACAGCTTGCCAAGCCTATATGCTCCCATTCCTCAACAGCGGGTAGGAAAACACACCATGGGCCCTCCTCACGCAGTACGCTCCATCTAGTACATAACCATCTGCTTACCTCTGCACCCCTCATGCCCAATTTCACATCCCTCCGTCATCCACACACACAGTAAAAATCCTTTAATTTAACTCTGAGAGTGTGCCAAATGTAACCAAATGGACCCGTAGGGGTCCATTTGGTTACATTTGGTACACTCTCAGAGTTAACAAAACGGATAAATGAAACACCTTGAATTTCCCTCGGGATCATTAAAGGTCTATTAACACTCTGCACATTTCCCTCCCGAGCCCCATTAAAAAAAAATACCTCCCCTTTCTTCTTTGTACTCGTGTGGTATCTGATGGACACTACGGCCTGGAACTCTTTATGAGGAAGATTTCTCATGTCCCTTTTAAGATCTGTCTCAATTGAAGTTTGCTTCATCAAATCTATGCGTACCAGTCTGTCTGAATGTATGTATTTCTTACATTTATTTTAAAGCTAACGACGACGATGTTGAGTAAGATGGTTTACAAAGTTTCATGTGGAAGTATGGTTCTAAAGTAGAATAATTTACTTATAACTAGGGGGTGTGCCGACACTAATTTCACGAAACGATACGATATTGGGCACACAACTTCGATACGATTTTGATACGATTTCGATACGATACGATACGCACTTTTTGATTATGAAAATATATGGGGGTGAAAAAAAGCAAATGCAAACAAATATATCTGTTTTTGCATTATTCAGACATGCAAACTTGTAGCTTTTCAGCTTCCACTAGCCGTGTTGTCACCCTTTTCACCTCGGGGCTGTTTGCATGCCTGATTATTATTATTGTAAAAAAAAAAACATATACATACATATCGTCACGAAAACGTATCGCGATATATCGCGGGACGATATATCGGCACACCCCTACTTATAACTACAGTGATTTCTTGTGAGGTGACTCCTCTAAATAGCAGGCCGGGGGGCTGTCCCTAATTCTCACTGCTTCTGGGCCGGCTTGTGGTTGATTGTGACCGGTTAGTGAGAACTGGGGAGGAGTTGGAAATGTTAGGGAGTAACCTTGACTGAAATGTCTTTAAAGTTCATTGTTTGATGTCATTTTGTGTGCTCTGTGTCATTCAATCCACGGACAGACACCTTGTTGTAATGTCTTAGTAATAAAAATACTTACTGTAAGTATCTTCGACCTCCGGACCCCAAGAATCTCTTCCAAAGCAGGCTTGCAACCTCATCGCCGAAAATACACGACGCTCGCTAAAATCCAAACTGGGTCCAGCGGAGGACCGGAGGTGTTGCGGGGGCATGTGTGGAGTTCAGGTTGTGTGTCATAGAATAGTTGTGTCTGAGTGATTGTGTTTGACATCGGCGCTCGGCGCCTCGGCACTCCTACTTGGTATGTCTTACACGATCATATTATCGTCCTGTGCGTGCTTGACTATTGCCCAGTACAAGTAATTGCGACTTTATTGCGTTTCTCACTTCCTCTACAATTCTATAGTGTGTATATTAATAATACCAGCTCAGTGGCCTTGTGTTGAGAGTGTAAGCCCTGTGATTGGTAAGTCGGGGTTCGATTCCCTGGCTGGGTCATACCAAAGACTATAAAAATGGGACCCAATGCCTCCCTGCTTTCAGTGATGCAAAGTAACTAAGTACATTTACTCAAGTACTGTACTTAAGAACAATTTTGAGGTACTTTAGGTTAAATATTGTACTTTTACTCCACTACAATTATTTGACAACTTTAGTCATTAGTTCAGGGGTCTTCAACACGGGGTCCGGGACCCCTAGGGGGTCCTCAGAGTTGCTACAGGGGGTCCGCCAAATATCTGTGTGATAGGATCATTGTTTTTTACATTAACCACTTGAACCCTAGCATCCCTATTCTAAGGACAACTTTAGCCGAAAATAGCCGATCTACAAGCTCACAACGCCTCGCAGTGTGAGCTTGTAGCTTGATATATATATATATATATCAGGAGCAGGGGGTGCTACGGGGGCAGCGCTTCTGGGGGCAGTTAAGGGTTAAGTGTCTTGCTCAGGGGTACTTTGATGTAGGCCGGGGACGTGAACCAGGGACCTGTGGTCTCCCAGGCAGCCTCTCTACCCTCTCAGCTATACGGCCACCCGTATATAGTAGGTGCCTAAGGGCTATCAAGTATATTTAAAAATAATGTGAAATAAAAATCAATCAATTACTTTTTCCGGAGGGAGCTGCTTTATTATTAATGTGCACAGTCTGGGTGTTTTTCTGTTGGTAACCTCAGGGCTGGCTGTTTTTGTGAAAGTGAGTGCGTGCGTGCGTGTGTAACGCCCGGGATTCGAACCCAGGTCTCCCGCAATGAAAACCAACATTACATGTGCGTGAGTTCATGTTGTGTCTTGTCCATGAACAATTGCAATCAATTCACAACAACTGAAAGCGTTGAGATAAACACAGCGCACACAAAAATAGAACAGCGTCGAGACAATTATCTGTAACACAAGAGTCAAAACAAACATTTCACACACTGTATTATCTTCTCTTTTCTCACTTATCCCTTATTATTTTCTCCAAAATAATAAGCAAGTGCAAATTACTTTACGTTCAGCATGTGTATTCTGTGTGTATGAGTGCAATATGGGGGCGAGCATATGCACGCCTCCAGATGTGTGCTCACGTTTGTTGTGTGCACCTGCTTGTGTGGGTGTTTGTTTGTGTACGCTCGAACGCGCAAGCATTACACTTGTACGTGTTTTGATGCGTTCAAAAACCTGTGCATGTTCAAATAAGTGTTGTGTGTGTGTGAGAGCCAGTGTCTCTGTCAGTGTCAAATTAGCAGAAAAGTGAGCCTGAGTATCATTGCTCTCTCTGCTACGGTGACTAAACTCCACAGACAAATGGCTTTTTTATGGTTTTGCTGGGTTCTATTCACAGGGTACTGTTTGTGTTTGGCTCGCTGCGGGGCTCAGTCTATCTCTCTCCTCTAATTGCTTTTGACTCCCAGCTTTTCAAACAAACACATTACCATGACAAGGCAGTACAGAGCCCAGACTCCAAACTGTATTACATTATTCGTTTGTCAGGGCTGCTTTGTGACAAATGAAAACACGCGCGCACGTTGTGTATGTGTGGGTACTTGCATGCGCGCGCGCGCACACTTGTGTGTGTGTGTGTTTGTGTGTGCGCGCGCGCGCGCGCGTGTGTGTGTGTGTGCACGACACACACACAGGTAGCTACGGTACAGACAACAAAAACTAAAGTCATACGTGTGCACTCATACACACACACACACACGCACACACGCAAAATGAAAAGCCAGACAGAAACAAACACACACATAAAGAGATATTTATGGCTGCCTGATGTCCGCCCACACATTCCAGTCGATGTTTTGTTGCTGAACAAAACATACCATAATGTGTATTTAATGGGATAACACACGTTTGTTCTCCGCTAACACGTGTGTAACTGGGTTTGATCGAGCAATGAATAAAAGATGAGAGAGACTCTGCTATCGGGTTGGCTTCTGCTGTCTGCATCATGACGAGAGAATTTCCATCCATTTCAGCGCTTAACCACATAAATAAACCTTAGGCTCCATATCATTGCTGTCGGGTGGAAACCTTGTATTGTCAAAACTGTTCCTTTTAAAATATTATTTAAAAAAAATGCACTGCCTGCTGAATGAATAGGGCGTTAATTTACCAAAAACATGGAGATATGGGTTCTGCCCGACAACAACGATATTTAGGGGCAAACATTCAGCCAAAATAGCAGATATGTGCGTCGCGCTTGGTACATGCGCAGAGCAAGGTCTGTCAGGGAACTCAGTGCATTTGCTGCTGGCCGACCATTGGTCGGTCTCAGCTCCATGCCTCTATTCTCAACCAATCACATACTCCCTTCATATTAGAGCACCCTATTTAGATGGAGAAGTTGCATTGCTCATTCCTTGCTTGCCGGTTGCTGCTGCCTACTGCTGTTGTCTGTGCTGCTGCTGCTTTAACCCTTGCTTTTCACCCTCCACCACCCCAGCTACCACCTGTCGTTTTGGAGCTATTTGGATGTACGGCGGATTTGGAGTCCCTATCGGTAGGGATATGTAATGTGCTTTCACAGAGAACCTAAAAGCAGATCCAATTCATTGCCAAACCAAAATAAATATATTGCTAATTTTATATTCAATACAAATATTTTATCCATTCATGAGTTGTCCTGACTGAACTTGAACGTGATGTGAGCTTTATAGCTCGACTAATTTCTGTGAAGAAATTTGGTGTTGCAGACCTTGTGTAAAGTATGGTTTAAAGGTTTCATGACATTGAGTTTTACAACACATTAAAAGTATTTATCATGGTCCTTCAAACGTGTATAAAAAAGTTTTAACTGAAAGATCCACTCAGTGATCCATGGCAGGATTTTTCTCTCTGATTTCTAAAGCCATTTCAACTGCAATGAAAAAAAGAAATCTCGCTGTTGAGGGATGTTGACTGTCAATCATCGCCTCTGCTCCTGGGATTAATGGACTGTGACATCAAAGTCCAGGGGCCAATCAAAGATTACTTTTCAGCCTAAATATTCAGAAAATCCACTGAATGTTCAAAGTTAAAAAAAAAACTTTCGAATTGAGGTCATTAAACCCCCCAAAAAACATAACAATTTTAAAAAGTGAAAAAAGCAGGGAGGACCCCCCATACCTCCCTGCTTGGCACTCAGCATCAAGGGTTGTATTGGGGGTTTAAGTCCCTGTGACATACTAGCGTCATGTCCACGAGGTGTACTAGTACAGCAAGCCGCCTCACGCTATGAAACCGGAGACCCTACCCTATATGGACCACATGGCTCGGCAAGGCTTTCTTATTACTCAGCAGCGTGGCCTTAACTTCTGGGTTTTCTTCCCATCCATCGCAGGTTTAGCTTTACTATGTTCTGCCCTAGTGATGGATGGTGCCGGACAGGAGAGAGAGGAGAGGATGCAGGGAGACGGATGGGCTGGAGGAGGCGCAGGGTTATGGGGGATGGGAGAGCGGTACGGAGAGGGAGGGGGGGTAATAATAATAAGATTGGGAGATAAGAGGTGGGACTGGGAGGGGATAGATATAGAGGGGGGGGGGTAGGCTTTATGAGGGAGGAGAAAGGCTGTTCAGGGTTGAGCAGTGAAGCAGAGGGATGCATATTGTGTGTGTGTGTGTGTGTGTGTGTGTGTGTGTGTGTGTGTGTGTGTGTGTGTGTGTGTGTGTGTGTGTGTGTGTGTGTGTGTGTGTGTGTGTGTGTGTGTGTGTGTGTGTGTGTGTGTGTGTGTTACGTGTATACAGAAGTCCTTATAAGTGTGTTTCCATCCCCAGAGCCAAAGGAGGCAAGGATCCACTCACCATCTCAACCCCCCCCCTCCCCCCCCCCCCGCCACCACCTCCATCCTCTCTCTCCATCGTTCCAGAGTCAGTCAGTCATCAGTCAGTCTCCTCTCCTCCTTCGTGACACTCTTTCTCTCCTCAGGGGGTCCCGTCATCACTGGAATTAAGACACGTCCACTCCTCTAATGCAAGACATTGACAAGGCTCCTCTCCTCTCCTCTCCTCTCCTCTCCTCTCCTCTCCTCTCCTCTCCTCTCCTCTCACTATCAGGGGTGAACAGATGAACAGGGTACTCTAGAGATATACTGTGGTCCATCCCTCTGCACAAAGCCAAGCCCAAGTCCTTGTAGCCTGTGTGTTTGTTTTAGCCTGCACCACATGTGCAGGTTGTATAGGTTCTGACAACTCTTGTGTGTGTGTGTGTGTGTGTGTGTGAGAGAGAGAGAGAGTCACGTGTGTGTACAGTGCATCCCTTCTTTTCTCTGTTCCCTGGCTGTGATGTGCACACGTGTGTGTGTCTGTGGAAGTGTGTTTATGCCCGCATCCACGTGTGTGTGTGTGTGTGTGTGTGTGTGTGTGTGTGTGTGTGTGTGTGTGTGTGCGTGCGTGCGTGCGCCTTTCTTTCCTCTGTTCTGCAGCGACCATGGGATTGCTCCTCATTTCTAATTTTATCCTCAAAGTGTGTCACCTCTCCTGTGAGCTGGAGGGGGGTAGAGAGAGAAAGGTGGGGGGGGTGTGGAGGATGAGGAGGGAGAGGTGGCTGGCTGGGATGGGGGGAGTACAGGGTCACCGAAGAATAGGAGCAGCGGGCTTCAAGTGTGTGTGTGTGTGTGTGTGTGTGTGTGTGTGTGTGTGTGTGTGTGTGTGTGTGTGTGTGTGTGTGTGTGTGTGTGTGTGTGTGTGTGTGTGTGTGTGTGTGTGTGTGTGCGTGTGTGTGTGTGTGTGTGTGCGTGTGTGTGCAGTATGTGGAACACAGTAGCAGCACCCCATTTGTTTTCCCTCTTCTCTCTCTTCTTTGGGTTCATCTCTATCTCTTCCTGTCTGTCTGTCATCACACCTGGTCCTGGCGGTGGATAGATAGATAGAGTCTGACTGTAAAGTGTGTGTGTGTCTGTATGCACTACGCACACATCGTCTCTGTCGGGTGTAAACCTCATATGTCCAAAACTGTTACTGTTCAGGATTCAAATTCAAAAGTATCAAAAGTAGCAGATCTACATACTGTTACTTTTCTGCTACTTTTTATACTTTTGTGTGACACTTTAGTATGATCAAGTGGGGCGCTAATTTACGAAAAAACACAAACAAATTGAATATGGAGATAAGAGGTTTCTGCCCGACAGCAATGACATGCTATATGTGTCTGCAGTGTACTTGTACAGTACAGTTGTGTGTTCTGTGTTCTAGGTGTGCAGAGACAGATAGATGATGATGATGATCGGCTCTCATACATAGAAACCATGTCATTATGTCTCCACAGCTGTGTCTGTGTGCAGGTTCAGCTGAGGCTTGGGCTGGAAGGGATTCAGAGTGCTGTACACGCACACTCACACACGCACACACACACACACACACACACACACACACACACACACACACTCACACTCACACTCACACTCACACACACGATGCACAGAAATCTACCACCCATGTGTGCTATAGATCATTGTAAACATGTTTGCAATTTCTTTGTAATGGGTGTGTGTGTGTGTGTGTGCGTGCATGTGCGTGTGTGCGTGTGTGTGTGTGTGTGTTTGTGTGTGCGTGTGCGTGTCAGACATTGGTAAAGGTGCAGAGCTATGTAGGTGTGTTCCTATGGACACCTGAGAAGGGAAATCCAATATCCTTGGCGGGATTAATTACGCACACACACACACACACTCACATACACTTGTCCACTGTCTGCACGAGCCGGTGTTAACATTCTGACTGCCATTGTTTCACCTCTTCATTGACGTTAAACAGTGGCTGTTATGTCAGGGTAATCTGTGGCGTGTGTGTGTGTGTGTGCGTGTGTGTGTGTGTGTGTGTGTGTGTGTGTGTGTGTGTGTGTGTGTGTGTGTGTGTGTGTGTGTGTGTGTGTGTGTGTGTGTGTGTGTGTGTGTGTGTGTGTGTGTGTGTGTGTGTGTGTGTGTGTGTGTGCGTGCGTGCGTGCGTGCGTGCGTGCGTGCGTGCGTGCGTGCGTTGTCGGTTTGTGTGGTTAATCTCTCTCTGACAATAGCCTCCCCGAGCTGCCAGCTCGCAGGCCCACAAGCCCTGGAATGAAGCCTGGGGATCTGGTTTGGAATTCCCCCAGCCAGGCCTCAGGGGGGGGCAGGCTTGGACTGTCTCCAACACTGTGTGTCTGTGTGTGTGTGTGTGTGGATAATTGAGGGGGTTGGGGGATGACGAAAAATGTTCGTCGACTACCTTTTTTCACTGCCGAAAACGAAATAAAAGCGAAATAAAAACTAAGCTATGATGACTAAAACTAAGACTAAATATATTGACAATTCCGTCAACAAATAAAAACTAGACTAAAATGTTAGTGAGGGACTAGTGGAGAAGAGATCCAGTAGAACTAAAAGACAAGTCATTTTATGTTTGTTGTGCTCGGGTGTTGCACTCTGAAAATAGCAGATCTACAAGATCACAACGCGTCGCGCTGCGACGCGTTGTGAGCTTGTAGATCTGCTATTTACAGCATGAAACCAAGTGTAAAATCAGCCATTACGACGCCACAAAATGTGAAAAACTTATGAAATTTGGTCGACTAAAACTAGACAAAAACTAAAACATTTTAGATGACTAAAATATGACTAAAACTAAATGGAATTTTATTCAAAAGAATATGACTAAAACTACATCTAAATTTGTTGTCAAAATCAACACTGGCATGGAGGAGAGGAGAGCAGTGATGGGAGAAGTACTCAATTGGTTTACTTAAGTATAGAAGTATCAATACCGCAATGTAGAAATACTCTGTTACAAGTACAAGTCCAAATTTATTTGAGTAAAAGTACAAAAGTATTGGCATCAAAATTGTACTTCATACATAATGTCCCATTTCACACGTTTTTTCAAAATGTATTGAAATCTCGACGTGACGCGCTGTGAGCTTGTAGATCAGCTATTGTCAAATAGCCAAAGCATAGGGGCTGAAGTTGTTAATGCATTTTTTGTAATAATAATCAAAATCTACAATGTAACTAGTGACTATGAGTTGTCAAAGAATTGTAGTGGAGTCAAAGTCAAAGAATTGTAGTGGAGTCAAAGTCAAAGAATTGTAGGGGAGAGGAGAGAGAGTACAGGAAATAGACTGACAGACAAACCCAACATGAAAAACACAACTCGGTATCACGGCAAGGCATCAGAATTCAACACTCCCAACCCAGAAAATACATCAATATTTGAAGTCAAAATGTAATGCTGCTGGTGACATCTCACGGCAAACTACCAGTCAGAATGTGATGTTTATCAGTATGTCAATATTTTTTTTACGAATAGGGTCCATGAGGCTCAGTGTGGACTCGATGCTGAAATCTGGACTATACAACATGCCCAAGTAAAATATGGAACGTGTTTTTGGGCCCTGAGGCTATTCAAACCAGTTGAAACAAAACAGGGTGAATACTTTATAAATCCAAAGTAAATATTTTAAATTCACACCGTCACTCAGTAGAGTGTATACCTTCGTGCAACTGTTGCACACTTCGTGCAATGTATATAGTATAACCTCTAGGGGCCTAGAGCCTTACCGATCATCCCCTCCAACAAGATCCGGCTATCCGTTCATTTGTTATTTAGCTCACACACAGACCTACAGATATATTAAACAGACAAATGGAAACGGGGTGAAAACATCACCTCCGTCCAACTCTGCTCGCAACGGTAATGAAATCGAGGAGCCGTCTGACAGAACGACTTGAATCTCGGGGCAAAAGGTTATGGCTATGGTTTTGAATATTTTTTTTCTAATTCAGTTAGTTTTAATTAGTTTTTAGAGCGGATTTGCTAGCTAGTTCTTTTTAGTTTTTAGTTTTGAAAATGCTAATAGTTTTAGTTTTTATTAGTTTTAGCGTTTGTCAGGTGCAGGATTGAAAAGCTAGAGTTGAAAAATCTTTTAAAAATAGCAGATCTAGAAGCTCACAACTGAGCTTGTAGATCGGCTATTTTCAAATGGCTAAAATATAGGGCTGAAGTGGTTAATGTATGTTTTGTAATAATAATCAAAATCTACAAAGTAACTAAAGTTTTCAAATAAATGAAGTGGAGTAAAAGTACAATATTTGCCTCTGAGATGTAGTGGAGTAGAAGTGAAAGTATTGGAAATACTCAAGTAAAGTACAAATACCTCAAAATTGTACTTGAGTAAATATACTTAGCTACTTTAACACCACTGGTTAATTTACGAAAAAACTCAAGAAATTTCCGCCTGACAGCAGCAATATTCAAAGGCTCCTCAATGTACAGAAATCTGTAAATCTACCAAATAGAAACAAATGGAAAAATGACTGAATGCGTGACTGGTGAAACGTAGCGTAGGAGGAATATCTCCTTCACCTTGTGTGACTTTTCCTGATGATGAAAGGAAATGGGTTTCTGGGCCATTTGCTTTGCTCTGGTATCATCCAGCAAACAGCATGCAGTAGTCAAGAGAGACTCACTCTGATGATTGTGACTAGAAGAACAGTCCTGATTACAGTGTGTGTGTGTGTGTGTGTGTGTGTGTGTGTGTGTGTGTGTGTGTGTGTGTGTGTGTGTGTGTGTGTGTGTGTGTGTGTGTGTGTGTGTGTGTGTGTGTGTGTGTGTGTGTGTGTGTGTGTGTGTGTGTGTGTGTGTGTGTGTGCATGCGTCTTAATCAGTTTTCTGCCTAATTGATTGTCCCGCTGACTTTAGTGTCAGTGTGTCCTTCTCTATTTATTTAGTTGTAAAGTAGGGAGTGTGTTAACAACACCCACGCACACACACACACACACACACTATATGAACACAAACAAACACACGCCAGGCCAGCACTGCAGAGAGGAGCGCTAGATCACTCAGTGTGTGCTTGCGTTGTGTGTGTGTGATTGGAAGGAGAACAAAATATCACAGATTCTGGGATCTTGCCCCTGCACCTTGAGACTGGTAGGTATAGAGGAGTAGTGGAAGAGGAGAGGGTTTGTATTTATTGTGACATTGCGGATATTGAGAGTGAGTTCCATTTTGTTTTTTATTGCCCTTTGTATCATGACCTGCGTCAAAAATTATTTAAGAGGTGTAGAAATTGATTTGGTTGGATGACGCACGGAGACTTACTTGGATTTTTTAGCACAGGGTATTTGCACTTGCGGAGTATTTGGAAGGGGCCTGGGACAGACGGGCAAAAAGAACATACATGTGATGTGGAATTTATTTTTGTTTTGTTTGGGTGTTTGCCAAACGTTTTCCTTTGTGCAGTCTTCTATGAAGAGAATTTGATAATGTTTATTTATGTTTTGGTGTCTAATAATCCCGTAAGGGATGGGTCTTTTTGACAAGACACGGAAATAAAAATGCATTCATTCATTCATTCATTCATTCGATAGTACATTACAATCGTTGCTGTCATGTGGAAACCGTGTATGTCCAAAACAGTCCCTTTATTTAAAAAATAAATACATTTAAAATAGCAAAAAGAGCCGACTTACAAGCTCAGTGTGTAGATCGGCTATTTTCACTTCTTTTGTGTGACACTCTTGTGTGATGAAGTAGGGCGTTAATTTACGGAAAAAAAACATGAAAAAGTTGAAATAAAAAAATAGCAAAAGTAGCAGATCTACAAGCTCGAAAGAGCTTGTAGATCTGCTACTTTTGATGCTTTTGTGTGACGCTGTAGTATGATCAAGTAGGGCGTTAATTTACGGTTAAAAAAGTTAAAATATGGAGATAAGGTTTCTGCCCGACATTAACGCTCTGCTAGTCAACAGAAGACAAAAAAACCTTCTCTCTTTCTCTCAATCTCTCCCTCTCTATATCTCTCTAGCCTTCTACACTTACCTCCTATCCTCCATTCATTGCGTCATTCTACATACTGTACATTCATTCACCCTTCCATAGCCCCATCATTTCCCTGGTGCTCACATTCCTACAGTATTCATCCATCTTCTGCTCTCTGTCTTTATGCCTAGGAGAGAGAGAGAGAGAGAGAGAGAGAGTGAGAGTGAGGTGCACAGTAACAGTACACTGTGTCATTGTATGTTTAGCGTGACTTCTGTGTGCATGTATGTACTGTATGTATGTATGTATGTCTCTGTGTGTGTATCTGTGTGTCTGTGTGTGTGTGTGTGTGTGTGTGTGTGTGTGTGTGTGTGTGTGTGTTTGTGACTGCAGCAGTCATGCATGCCTGCTTCTAGGCTGAGCATAAATCATCATTAGAGATGGCAGGTGTGTGTGTGTGTGTGTGTGTGTGTGTGTGTGTGTGTGTGTGTGTGTGTGTGTGTGTGTGTGTGTGTGTGTGTGTGTGTGTGTGTGTGTGTGTGTGTGTGTGTGTGTGTGTGTGTGTGTGTGTGTGTTGTGTGTGTGTGTGTGTGTGTGTGTGTGTGTGTGTGTGTGTGTGGTGCGCTGTGCGTGTGTTGTAGCTTCCATGCTCAACAGGCTGACTTGTCATTAGAACGGCAATGTGCTGTTCCACTCCGTCTCCAAGGTTTCCAGCACCCACCACTGCTCTCTCTCTCTCTCTCTCTCTCTCTCTCTCTCTCTCTCTCACACACACACACATACATACACACACACACACACACACACACACACACACACACACACACACACACACACACACACACACACACACACACACACACTGTTTCTCTCTCTCTCTCTCTCTGTGCTGCACTGTCCCTGAGAAAGGATGACCTTGCACAATGATGAGAGACTGGTTGGCTAAGGAGAGAGAGAGAGAGAGAGAGAGAGAGAGAGAGAGAGAGAGAGAGAGAGAGAGAGAGAGAGAGAGAGAGAGAGAGAGAGAGAGAGAGAGAGAGAGAGAGAGAGAGAGAGGAGAGAGAGAGAGAGAATGCACTCACTACATCCCCAACATACAGTATAACTCACGCATGTGTGCTGTGCTCACACTCACACACACACACACACACTCACACACTCGGGACATCCGCTTTACTCCCTACTCATTGCCAGAGCTTCCGTTACACAGACTGTATGACAGAAGCATTTGAAAGTTGTGTGAGTCAACAGTCTGGCTACTTTTTTTCAACCAGTATTCCTGCTGAATGTTGGCCCCAGAATAGGGACACTAGAGTTCATGTGGTAAAAGTATGACATGCCCTACTCGGAACGTTGACGTAGCGTTTCGGGCACCTAGGCTACAAAGTAGCCTGACAGCGCATTGCGGGTTCGAGTCCCGATCCTGATCCCATAGCACGGCACGGAGCTTAGATCTGCTATTTTATGTATAGCCAAAGACATTTAAAAAATGACACAAATGCGTTCCCGGTCTTAATGGGTTAACTGGGTGCAGATTCTTGACGATATACAGTAAAAGGAGTATTTGTACTTAGTTACTTTCCACCACTGCAAGAGAGTTATCAATGGGTTAACATATTGCGTCGTGGAACAGTGGTGCACTTCTAGATCGGCTGTTTTTGCTAAATTGTTTGCCTATTATGACAATCTCATAAGAGGGAAACTAGGGTTTATGTTTAATATCTCAACCATTACAAATTGCATTTGTGGTTCAGTGGTCTTGAAAATGTGTTGATTTGCAGAGATTATCTTTTGGAGTAAAAGGTGTGAATATCTTAAGCCTTTGTTTCTTTTTTAAGCTTATGTTCTTAATTCATCCTCAATTCCACACATTCTATTGCATATGCCTGATGGCAGTTCCTTCTCCTACTCTCATTTTCCTAGAAGAAATACCATTACATAGACCTTGAAAAGATATTTAATTTTTCTAGCCAATCCATTCAGGTCTCTGTCCATTTAATACAAATAGGAAGTAGAAACGGATCACAGCAGGGGTCTTCAACAGGGGGTCCGGGACCCCGAGGGGGTCCTCAGAGTTGCTACAGGGGGTCCACCAAATCTCTGTGATAGGATCATTGTTTTTTACATTAACCACTTGAACCCTCGCATCCCTGTTCTAAGGACAACTTTAGCCGAAAATAGCCGATCGGCAAAGAGGGGGGAAAAGAGCAGACCAAGTAGAGAGTGAAAGTTTACTAATAAGTATTGACGGTTTAAGTGGTTAAATGTCTGAAAATACACATTAACATGAATCCAACATCTATGAAAAGCTTTAATCTGCAACACAATTTGATGTAATATACAGTGGGGGTCCCTGCTTCATCTCTCTCTCAGTTAGGGGGTCCTTGGCCTGAAAAGGTTGAAGACCCCTGTGTTACAGAATCAGAATCTGTTGCAACTCATTTGCAACTCCAGGCTTGTAGGTGACATATATATAAGAGATAATACTATTCTGGGGGTAAATGTAGCACCCACTGCTAGGTAAGTGCCACACTTGAGTTCAAAGTACACTAGGGCTGACTTCTCATAATAATAAAAAATAATCATTGGGCTCTTAGTCAACTATAGCTTTTGTTGGCTAAATAGTCACTTTTTTCTTCTTCATAATTGTTTACAGAACCTGTGTTCCCATGGATCTAATGTAGTCACATGCTCTTGTTATACCTTACTGTTTAAATGTTTATAAAATATGGTGCCTTAAGCAATATTGATGCTCGCAAATCAACAGGTGATGACAAATTGCAACAATTTGCCATAAAAATGTCAGCTCAGCTGGTTACTCATAGTTTTAATAACAGTATTACATCTGGCATCCTTCCTACTGTTTGGAAGACTGCCTGTGTTCTTCCCTCTCCATAAAGGTGGTTGCAAATCTGCCCTAAATAATTACCTTCCAATCTCAAAATTATCTTATCTTGCTAAAATGCTTGAATCGCTTGTTAATGAGTAGTTTAAATCATTTTTATCTACCCATTCCTTTTTTTTATCTCCTCTTCAGTCTGGCTACAGGCCCAAGCAAAGCACTGCAACTTAATTTGGCTCTTAATGATACAATTTTATTATTTGATAGTAAGAAATGCTGTGCTACTCTTTTTTATTTATTTGGCAAAGGCATTTGACACTGTTGACAACTCCTTTCTTCTTCAACAACTGTCTACTTTGGGTTTTGACAATACCAGCTGCCTATGGTTTCAGAATGATCTTTGAGATCCCAGTGTGTTAAGATAGATAACATTCAATCACCCTTTGTACCCATCACAAAGAGGGTTCCTCAAGGTTTTGCCTATGGAACAGTTATGTTTACAATCTACAGTACATAAATAACCTGCATGAATTACCTTTTCAATGCACAACGGTGATCTCCATCTTTATGCAGATGACACAAGCCTTTACCCCAATGCAGATTTAATTCATGCTGCCGCTTCTTGAAATTTGAAATTCGTACTAAACTATAAAAAAGACAAAATGGATGCTGTTTTCGAATGCCAGAAATATTGACTATGGAAGTCTGGACAATCATTATGTTAATGAATATTAAATGAATTCTCCTGTCTTCTGTTTTTTTCACAGGGAATACTCACCGCAATTGTGCCAGCGTGGTGAAAGAAGACAAGTGACGGATTACGGACGTATGTTTGGGTGAGTGAAACTTTTATTTATTTTGAGTGGCGGTTCCCGACATTTTCTGGAATCAGGGCGAACTTGAAAATCTTCAAAGTGTTCACTTTCCAACCTGTGGGCTCCCGACCCACAGGTTTGGGAATCAATGATTTATAGACATCTCTGACTTCTTGTACAGAGACATGTAAATGCAGCCACAACAATGTCTTCCTCCTCCTTACTCTTGCAGCCAGCGATTCAGACCAGAATAGCCTGCCTTGTGTACACAAAGGGGAGCTTTTTCCTTCCCCGTGCGCTCCCCGGTATTCAAATGCAGTGCATTCTGGGATAGGAGTCTGGCTCGAGTTTTGTGAGGCCAAACATTGTTCTGTTTACCAGATGCAACAGCATAACTGGTATTATTTTCCACTCTGTGTGTGTGTGTGTGTGTGTGTGTGTACGTGTGTGTGTGTGTGGTGCGCTGCGCTGTGCGTTTTGCATTTATGTGTGTGTGTTATCATTGCAAACTGTGGCGGTGGAGAAACCTGTTGTAGCACAAACTACCACGGAAGCAGTTTTCATTACTTTACCAAGTGTTTAGATTTTAAAGCATACAACCACACAAGATGCAGTCACAACACTACAGGTGTGT
>NC_137607.1:6784016-6798566 GCF_963280865.1 Gymnoscopelus braueri
ACTCATTAAGACCTGAGGCCGATTCTATACAAATGTCTTCTAAATCAGTAGTTCTCAAACGTTTTCATGTCAAGGACCCCCCAAAATGATATCTGTTTGGCCGCGGACCCCCATCTGAAAATGTTTTGTGCCAGGGACCCCCCAGAAGAGAAGATATGTGTAAAAAAAAAAAAAAAGTTCATATAGCAGATGTACAAGCTTGTATACCTGCTATTTTTGAGGACTATTGTTATAAAGATCTGTTCTAATTCCTGATAGTTTTCTGGAAAACGTATATACAGCTCTAATCTAAAATGATACACATGCATTCCCGGTGGTAATGGTTTAAAGGGGCAGACATGAAGAGAACAAGAGTCAATAGGATCACATGTGGAGGACCTCAGGTTCAGCCTCATTTGCAAGTTTAGCATATCGTTGCTGTTGTGCAGAAAGCTTGTATGTCCTGTTGCTATTACTGGGGAAACAAAGTGTGTTTCAATGGATCCCATGTAGTTATTATTTAGTCACTAGCGCTTGTTAATACTTTTTGCTTAAACGTTGATAAAACACACACTTAACCACTTCCTCTTTCACATTCAACATTTCCCAGAAATAGCAGATAAAATAAATAAAATAAATAAAATAAATAAAATAAATAAAATAAATAAAATAAATAAATAAAATAAATAAAATAAATAAAATAAATAAAATAAATAAAATAAATAAAATAGATAAAATAGATAAAATAGATAAAATAGATAAAATAGATAAGATAGATAAGATAGATAAGATAGATAAGATAGATAAGATAGATAAGATAGATTAAATAAAATAAATAAAATAAATAAAATAAATAAAATAAATAAAATAAATAAAATAAATAAGATAGATAAGATAGATAAGATAGATAAGATAGATAAGATAGATAAGATAGATAAGATAGATAAGATAAGATAGATAAGATAGATAAGATAGATAAGATAGATTAAATAAAATAAATAAAATAAATAAAATAAATAAAATAAATAAAATAAATAAAATAAATAAAACACTGAAGTACAGCATTCATTTACGGGAATAAAAACACAAGAAGTTGAAATAAGGAGATACAAGGTTTTTGGCCGACAGTGACGTATAGGAGAGGTCGGGAGGAGACAGGATGTGAGGAGGAGGAGGAGGAGGAGGAGTGTGATGCAAAGGAGAGGAGAGGAAGATCAGGATGACTTCAACCTTGAGCATAAGCTCCCTTTGAAGAGCCTCCTCCTCCTCTGCATGTCTCTCTGGAAGTGAAGGACCATCTGTGAAGGGCGAGAACCAGCCTTCAACTCTGTTTCACATGCTAGTAAAGTGATGGAAGATGTACTCACATTTGTTTTTACTTTAAGTAAAAGTATCAATACCCTACTGTAGAAATAGTCTGTAGAAATAGTCTGTTAAAATAGTCCGGTATTCAACGTTTTACTTGAGTAAAAAGTATTGGCATCAAAGTACACTTAGGGCGGTTTCAGACTGGATCCGTTTGAATCGAAGCGTTCCCGAGTACGCTTGGCTTCTCCCAGCTGGTCAGCATTCACACTGGCCAAAATCCTTTCGTACTCGACCATTTAATTTAGCAGTAATGGTAAATATGTGCCTCATGGGGGCGCTGTTGACTATGGGGCTTTGGAAGAGAGAATGTCATTCTCAGAAGAAAAGTCACTCTAGAGTGAATAATAAAGTTTGACTGTGTTCCTGACGTTGTCTTGAGTTATAATAACAACAGATCAACAATACACAACCAAAGCAGTGTGTGCACTGGTCTTTGAAACCTCGAAATGTAACGTCGTCTGTTAATATGATATTGGCGTCACGGACGCATCCTTGGTATGACGTCACGGACTAACCCTTGGTGTATTTATCCTTATAAATACGTTCGCCACACATGTGTTTTTTGTTTATTATTTTTCACGGCTCGTGCTACTCAAACACTAGCGGGATTATTATTTCTTGTCAACATTCAAGTAGAACAATGAGAAGGTATAACCCAGCTAAAATAATGCGTCATTATAACAAATATAAAAATGATATATGATTAGCAGTCCAGTCTGTCCACTTCCTTCTCTTGGTACGGATGGATTCACACTGCCGCGTTCCGTTCCCGACTCCGCAGCAATCGGACCCGAGACTACCTCCCCAGGTGGTTTCGAGTACGGTACGGTGATGCGTTACGTGGAACGGTTCGCTACGTTCACACTACCACAACATCTGCCATGTGGTCTGGAGTGCGCACCCGGGACCTGAGTGTGAAACGGCTCTTAAAGTACCAAAAGTAAAAGTACTCATTATCCAGACGGTCACAAGTTTTCAAATTTATAAAATGCGTAAAAATCCTTTGAAAATAGCAGATCTACAAGCTCACAACGTGTCGCAAAAGCAACTCGTTGTGTGAGCTTGTAGATCGGCTATTTTCAAATAGCCAAAGTATATGCAGGGCTGAAGTGGTTAGTGTACGGTATGTTTTGTAATAATAATCAAAATCTACAAAGTAAGTACTAACTTAAGTTTTCAGATAATTGTAGTGGAGTAAAAAGTACATATATATAGAGTAGAAGTAAAAGTATAGAAAATTGGAAATACTCCAGTAAAGTAAAAAGTACCTCAAAATTGTACTTGAGTACATGTACTTAGTTACTTTCCACCACTGCATCTGTTGAAGGGCTTGAACCAGCCTTCAACTCGGTTTCACATAGGAGCAGTGTTGGAAAAAGTACTAAAATGTTTTACTTAAGTAAAAGTATCGATACTGCAATGTAGAAGTACTCTGTTACAAGTAAAAGTCCGGAATAAAAAATGTACTTGGGTAAAAGTACAAAAGTATTGGTATCAAAATGTACTTAAAGTACCAAAAGTAAAAGTACAAAATTGTTTGAAAATAGCAGATCTACAAGCTCACAACGCGTCGCATCGTGACGCGTTGTGAGCTTGTAGATCGGCTATTTTCAAATAGCCAAGGTATAAAATACGGCTAAAGTGGTTAATGTATGTTTTATGATGTATTAATTTATATCTGCAAAGTAACTAGTAACTAAAGTTTTCAAATAATTGTAGTGGAGTAAAAGTACAATATTTGCCTCTGAGATGTAGTGGAGTAGAAGTAAAAGTACTGAAAATTGGAAATACTCCAGTAAAGTGAAAACACCTCAAAACTGTACTTAAGTACAGTACTTGAGTAAATGTACTTAGTTACTTTACACCACTGCATAGGAGTGTGTCCAGCCGTCACCCCGTCTCTCCTGAGCTTCTTGTATAGAATACTGTACCTATCAAAAGTTCAAAGTTCAATGTTTCCATCATCACTTCACTCCTCTCTATAGCTTGTGTCTGTATATCCGCTGCTTCTCGCTGAAGGACAGACGGAATTGAAGCCACTTGAAGGAGAATTCTGGCTGACGTTTCTCTTACCTTTTGTATAATATTATGATGAACTCCAACCCGAGTCGACCGCAGCTAAAAACCCGAGCAAAAAGGACTTGCACTAGATCGTTTTTTTTTTTAGATCTAAACCCTCCACAATGTTTTTGTCCTAAATGGGCCGTCGTAGTATTTACAAAGTGACGTGGATGACGTCACGGGTGAAATCTCGTCTTGGGAGACTTCCGGAGAGGCGCATCCAACATAAACGCTGTGGAGTGTTTTCTGTCCATAAGACAAATAGCCTATGTATGAAATAGGGCTGAAGTGTTTTAAAATACTCCAGTAAAGTGAAAATACCTCGAAATTGTACTTAAGTAAATGTACTTAGTTACTGTGTGTGTGTGTGTGTGTGTGTGTGTGTGTGTGTGTGTGTGTGTGTGTGTGTGTGTGTGTGTGTGTGTGTGTGTGTGTGTGTGTGTGTGTGTGTGTGTGTGTGTGTGTGTGTGTGTGTGTGTGTGTGTGTGTGTGTGTGTGTGTGGGTAGTAGTATGTCAGGGCCGTCTCCTGCTTGCAGAATCATGTTATTGATCGGCGGTGTGTCCCTGGTGCTACCAGCTAAGCCATGACAGATCACATGCTCAACACTAGCCTGGGGAACCTGCTGCCTGCAGCCACACAACAACACAATACAATGCAGGGAGGAGTAGATAGATGGAGGGATCTATCTATATCCATCTATATCGAACCATCGATTCAAGGATAGATGATGGAGAAAATATTAAACTGAAAGATGGAGGGAGGGAGAGAGAACAGAGAGAATGGGTAGATGGATAGATGGATAGATTGATGGATGGATGGATGGATGGATGGATGGATGGATGGATGGATGGATGGATGGATGGATGGATGGATAGATAGATGGGGAGAGAGAGAGAGAGAGAAAGGGAGAGAGGGAGAGAGGGATGAGGCTGATATGAGACACAAGCCTGAAGGTGAACCAATCAATTATTCTCCACCGTCAATAATTCAGAGCAGACCAGGGGCATTGTGTGTGTGTTTGTGCGTGCGTGCGTGTGTGTGCGCGCAGAAATACTGTACACTACACACATACACACACACATACACACACGCACGCACGCACGCACGCACACACACACACACACACACACACACACACACACACACACACACACACACACACACACACACACACACACACACAAGACAGCGGCAGCCCGGTGCATCCTGATGTGATTTAAGATGACCAGTCGATGTGGATCCAAGGCTTCTCAGGGCCGGAGCTTTGAATTATTGCTGGGCTTAAAGATGGAAGCCGTCTCCTCTCCTCCTCCTCCTGCCCTCTTATTTCATCTCCTCCTCCTGTCCCCCTTTGTCTCTCTCTCTCCTCTCTTTGTGCAGAAAGTCTCTCTGACCGGTGCTGTCCATCCGTATAGTGCTGAAATCCCTGTAGCGCTGTCCATCCCTGTAGTGCTGAAATCCCTGTAGCGCTGTCCATCCCTATAGTGCTGAAATCCCTGTAGCGCTGTCCATCCCTGTAGTGCTGAAATCCAGGCCCCTTATGGCTATAGTGCCATTTCATTCTACACCTGCTCTCTCTTCCCTTCTTCCTCCATCTTTCTTTATTCTTGGCTACTCCTGTCCAGTGGTGGAAAAGTTAAATGTTTTACTTAAGTAAAAGTATCAATACTGCAATGTAGAAAGAAGTACTCTGTAGGGGCGGCCATAGCTGAGTGGTTAGTGAGCCCGCCTAGGGAAGTTAGTGAGCCCGCCTAGGGAACCAGCTGGCCCTGGTTGCCCCAGGTTCGATTCCAGGCTATCCCAGCATATGTGCCGATGATATGAAATTTGTCCCTGAGCAAGACTCTTAACCCCAATTGCTCACAGGTTCTCATTGGAAACAAGACCGCAAGGACTTTCATGAACGACCTGTTAAAAGGAATTATCCTTATCCTTATCCTGTTACAAGTAAAAGTCCCAAATTAAAAATGTACTTTAGTGAAAGTACAAAAGTATTGGTATCAAAATGTACTTAAAGTACCAAAAGTAAAAGTACTAACATGTTTGAAAATAGCAGATCTACAAGCTCACAACGCGTTGTGAGCTTGTAGATCTGCTATTTTCAAATAGCCTAGGTATAAAATATGTCTCAAGTGGTTAGATGTATGTTTTATAATGTAATAATTGATATCTGCAAAGTAACTAGTAACTAAAGTTTTCAAATAATTGTAGTGGAGTAAAAGTACTATATTTGCCTCTGAGATGTAGTGGAGTAGAAGTAAAAGTACTGAAAATTGGAAATACCTCCAAATATATATATATCATGGGGGAACGAAATTGTAAGTACTTGAGAAAATGTAGCTTACTTAGTCACTTTACACCACTGCTCCTGTCCCCTCTCTCTCTCTCTCTCTCTCTCTCTCTCTCTCTCTCTCTCTCTCTCTCTCTCTCTCTCTCTCTCATACTTAATACTGCAAAAAACAGCTGATCCGTAAGCTCACAAGCGTGTAGATCGACTATTTCCATCGGTTCTATTTTCAGACTCTTTCCACATGACGCTGTCCTATGACGAAGCATAAATCAGGGCTCTTTGCTTTTTGCTCTCTCATTTCTCTTAGTGTCTGTTCTCTCACTCTCTCACTCTCTCTCTCTCCTCTTGCTCGCACACACACACACACACACACACACACACACACACACACACACACACACACACACACACACACACACACACACACACACACACACACACACACACACACACACACACACACACACACACTATCCATTTCTCTGTAATTGAAAAGATGCCCTGGCTGTTTGCCACACAGCTAAAGTGGATCAGATGGCAGACTATCCCCGAGGTTGTACATCTCCAACAGAGAGCATTAAAGAGAGGAGAGGAGAAAAACCCTCTCTCTCTCTCTCTCCGTCACACACACACACACACACACACACACACACACACACACACACACACACACACACACACACACACACACGCGCGCGTACACACGCACGCGCACGTCAAACACACCGTGAGTATGGCTGACGGTGCCATTCCTAATGTCCCCGACGCTCTCTCTCCTCCCTTTGTTCCAGCCCCTCCATTACAATATGAATGGGGCCCGTTAGAGGAGAATTGGACCATTTGTCTTGTGTTGAGTTTGGTCTCTTCTATCCCAGACACGGTGGAACTAGAAAACGACTTCCTCAGCTATTCAATAATGGAGCGGGAGAGAGAGAGAGAGAGGAGAGTCTGATGCCGTCATGCACCGACATGAAAGCAAAACCAGAGAAAAGATTGTTTTTCTTACTTTTTTCCCGCTCTCTTCCGTATAGCAGAGATGACAGAAAGGCAAACTTTCGCTTATATTCTCTTGGCGGCCCCCGCTGTGAGAGGAGGAGGAGACCAAAGCAAACAGCCCGAGCGAGGCGACGAGGCGAACGCTGGTTCTCCAAAACCAAAGTCAACAACTCAACGGAACTATTTTTTCCGGCATGCAACAAACATTTATTTAGCCCATGATTCTTCTGTTATGGCGGGTACCTTTGGGAGCAGCATGTCTCTGTGTGTATTACCTGTTCGTTGCTGTTGGGCAGAAACCTCTCCATCTCCATATTTTAAAGGAATAGCTCACTAAAAAAAAACGTATTTTCTATAAATTGCACACCCCATGAAGCATTGAATTCATGGAGATTGTTTTGTTTTTTGTCGCGTTCAATAAGCCAATCATTTGATAACCAGGTGTATTTCCTGTGGGAGACACAAAGAGTCTCCTTTGAGTCTCCTACCGGATACATTAGCATCTTTACGCCGGTAATCAAATTATTGGCTCAGGAATGCGACAAAAACAAAAGAATAGAATTTGTCAAGGCTTCATGGGGTGAGTTATCGATAGAAAAAAATTCTTTTTGGGTGAACTACTCCTTTAACCTTTTGTGTTTTTTTTGTAAATTAACGCCCTACTTGATCATAGGCCTTCTACAGTGTCACACAAACGCATCAAAAGTAGCAGATCTACAAGCTCGAAACGCGGCGCGAAGCGACCCGTTTCGAGCTTGTAGATCTGCTACTTTTGATGTTTTTGAATTTGAAATCCTGGAAAAGAGTACAGTTTTGGACATATGAGGTTTCCACCCGACAGATATGATTTCCAGGATGGAGTAAAACCAGTGTTTTCTTCAGAAAAATAAAGACCCATATGCTACAGACAGAGAGAAACTCAATTGGGTGTAAAGACCGTGTTGATGTGATGTCTCCTGGTATGATCAATTAATGTCATATACTTCACTTCCCCCATATAACCATAATGCTCTGATTAGCACCTTTGAGGGTACAATTGTACTGTGTGTGTGTGTGTGTGTGTGTGTGTGTGTGTGTGTGTGTGTGTGTGTGTGTGTGTGTGTGTGTGTGTGTGTGTGTGTGTGTGTGTGTGTGTGTGTGTGTGTGTGTGTGTGTGTGTGTGTGTGTGTGTGCGTGCGTGCGTGCGTGCGTGCGTGCGTGCGTGTGCAAGCAGTGACCCCTCTGTATCTCTGCTCTCTACTGAACAGCTCTGATTGGATTAAGACACTCTGCTAGTGGATTAGTCATGTCTGGGAGTGATGCTGGGCACACACTACACCTGTTCTCAGAGAGAGAGAGAGAGAGAGAGAGAGAGAGAGAGAGAGAGAGAGAGAGGAGAGAGAGAGAGAGAGAGAGAGAGAGAGAGAGAGAGAGAGAGAGAGAGAGAGAGAGATTTGCAGAGAGAGAGAGAGAGAGAGATTTGCAGAGAGAGAGAGAGAGAGCAGGTGGAAGAGATGGGGAGAGCGAGCGAGAGAGGGAGACATAAAGAGGGAGCCAGAAGGAACATCCTATAGGAAGAAGGGAGACATAACATTCTCACATATGAGTGTGTGTGCGTGTGCGTGCGTGTGTGCATGCGCACGTGTGTGTGTGTGCGTGCGTGTGTGTGTGTGTGTCCATACGTACTTGTATACGTGAACCTGCCCGTGATTGTTTTAATCCCATAAAAGTCTGTGTGTGTGGCATGTGTGTTGTGCTTTAATCCCATAACTGTACGCATCTGTGTGAGGTTTTAATCTTTTAACTGTGACAGAGCGTGTTTTTTATCCCAGCCTGTGTATAGTGATGAAATCCTGGCATTAACAGCACAGCAGCGTTGCTGTAATGGAGATTGGCAGCTTATTTAGTTCGTACACGTACCAAACAGATACCACTATAAGGCTGAAACCACATCCTATAATTGCCATGATGAATAGCTTTGGGTAATGCAGACACACAGTGCTAACCTGACATGCTACTTCAGCATCGGCCGACACATACGCATTAGCTCTAACTCGATGCAGAGTTCATCAAACGTCATAATAGATATAAGTAATTTTTCCTGCATTTTGATGATTTATTCTTAGAAAACAGTATAATGAGAGCCACTAGGCCCCATGTCTGGTTTTAGCAATGCACCACTCACTGCCCATTCGCTAGCTGAGATGGTTACGGTGAGAGTTAAAGTTTAAAGAACGAACGCACTTGAACGTACCTCAATCAGGTACATTCAAAACACAGTGCAGTACGGCAGTGTTGATTTTGGCAACACATTTTGATGTAGTTTTAGTCGTAGTCTTTTGAATACATTTCCATTTAGTTTTAGTCATATTTTAGTCATCTGAAATGTTTAATTTTTTGTCTAGTTTTAGTCAACAAAATATCATAAGATTATAGTCGACTATAAACGACTATAAATAGTCGTTGATTTAGTCGACTAAAATGTATTTTGGCGGTGCCTTGATGGTGGTCCTAATGGCTGATTTTACACTGGGTTGCATGCTGAAAATAGCCGATCTACAAGCTCACATTGACGCGTTGTGAGCTTGTAGATCTGCTGTTTTCAGAGCGCAACACCCGAGCGCAACCAAACATAAAATGACTTGTCTTTTAGTTCTACTGGATCTCTTCTCCATCGTCTCTCACTAACATTTTAGTCTAGTTTTTATTTGTTGACGAAATTGTCAATATATTTAGTCTTAGTTTCTGTCATCATAGCTTAGTTTTTATTTTGTTTTTATTTAGTTTTTATTTAGTTTTCGTCAGTGAAAAAAACTAGTCGACGCACATTTTTCGTCATAGTTTTAGTCGACGAAATCAACAGTGCAGTACGGAACCAAAGTATACTGGCATCGTGTGCGTGTGTGTGTGTGTGCGTGTGTGCGTGTGTGCGTGCGTGTGCGTGCACGTGGTCCAGCAGAGAGCTGTGTAGGTCATAGCGTGTCATGGGGCGACACCTGGGGACAGTCACCCCAAATGAGTGTATGTGTCGTGTCAGCCCCCTGACAATGCGTGTCACTATGGGTGAATAGGAACGTCACTCTGAAACACATGGATGCCCACACACACACACTCACGCACACGCATCACAAGAGGCTCAGAGGTCTGTCCATGTGGGGTTTAGCCAAGAGAATGAAGCAAACAGACTAGGACAGAGTGATGGAAAACAGAGAGAGATGAATAAATGAGAGCGCAAGAGAGCGGTTATTCTATACTTGTATTTAAAGGCATGGGGCAACACATACTTTTTAACCCTAGAACACTATAACCATGGTGTGAATTTCACCCGAAAATTCGTAATTATGTGATTTTCATAATGTTGCTGATGTTGGCGTGCTGGTGGGCGGGGTCCTTGTACCTTTCAGGATGCTCACTGACGTCATAGAAGGTGGGTTTGTTTCCCTGCCCCCATCCCTGTTTTTTTCTACAGGGTGGTCTTCGGGTGAATTCTACCCATGGTTAGTGTTAGAGGGTAAAAGAAAATATTCCCACATGGTCAGCTAATGCAATTAGACTGTAACTTCACTGGACAAGGCTCACATGTCCCAGGAATGGGTGGACCAAAGGAAAAGTTCCCAGGTCCATTATCTTTTTTAAAAGGAATATATTTTACGATACTCAAATTTTTCACAGATTTTGCTGCTTTTTTATAGGGTTCCCCCATGATAAATATATTTCTTTTTTTTTGTGAAATTTCATGTTGAAATATCAAAGAGGAGTACCTCAATTTGCCATGTATTGTTGTCCTTCAATATATTTCGTTTTTTATGGAATTTATTATATCGGGTAAAATATACCCATGGTTGTTAGTGTGACTATTTTCATGGTTAGTGTTCTATAGGGTTAAGCATTTTGACAGATTTGTCAACAATTGCAAGGACAAGGCCGAAAATATGCAAAGAAACAATACTGATTGATTGATTGATTGATTGATTGATTGATTGATTGGAGCAAACAGCTGATTCAAAACATGAAGCTAATCGCTCCAGCACTCCACTGTGCAATAACAGCCGCCATCAGTGTTGCCAGATTCTGTGAGAGAAACAAGCAACTAGGTCTAGGAAAACCAGCCCAAAAGAAGTGACTATGGGCCACATGAGCACTTTAACATATACATCAGCTATTTGAAAATAGCAGATCTACAAGCTCACAACGCGTCGCATCGCGACACAAATCATGCAGGGAAATTATAATAAGCAGATCTGGCAACCCTTGCCGCCATACACAGTATATCACAGCGCTTTGTATGAATCAGCATTTTCCCTACACCTTCTAAATCAGTGCTGCAACTTCTCCTCTCATATTACGTCTATATAGCCGTTGCCCTAAGGGGGGGAGAGAGAGAGAAACAGCAGTATGGGACCCCAAGGTGTGTAATACAGATGGGTGAGCCTGGATTAGACCAATGGGAGGCTGAGGAACGGTGTAATCCTCTCTCATGTACATTTTCATTAGCATATTTACCCTCCTGCCTAGCATAACATGGCAGGCCTTGTCCTCCTAATAATCCCTCTGACTACACTGATCTCAGAGGGGGGAGAGAAAAAGTACTCACATGTTTTACTTAAGTAAAAGTATCGATACTGCAATGTAGAAATACTCTGTTACAAGTGAAAGTCCGGAATTCAAAATGTACTTGAGTAGAAGTACAAAAGTACTGGTATCAAAATGTTAAGTTAATGAAAGTTTTCAAATGTATGAAATGTATGAAAATCATTTGAAAAAAAGCTCGGCTATTTTTAAATGGCTGAAATGTATATAGGGCTGAAGTGGTTTTGTAATAATAACCACAATCTACAAAGAAACTAGTACGTTTTCAAGTAATTGTAATGGAGTAAAAAGTACAATATTTGCCTCTGAGATGTAGTGGAGTAGAAGTAAAAGTACTGGAAATTTGAAATACGCCAGTAAAGTAAAAAAGATCAAAAAATTGTACTTAAGTACAGTACTTGAGTACATGTACTTAGTTACTTTACACCACAGAGAGAGAGAGAGAGAGAGAGGAGAGCGCGAGCGAGCGAGATAGAGAGAGCGAGAGGAGAGAGAGAGAGATGAAGGGAGGAGAAACCAAGGGAGTGAGAGTGAGTGAGGGGGATATGCATCAAAGGGGGAGGGAGAAAGGGACGGAGATGGAGAAAGAGAAAGCGAGAGAGGAATCCGAGCGAGAAAGACGGGGAGAAAGGATGAGAAAGAGACAGATGCTGAGGAAAGGAAAGCTATGAGAGAGAGAGAGAGAGAGAGAGAGAGAGAGAGAGAGAGGGAGAGATGCGCAGCTTTGATTGCTTTTGTATGACGCTGTAGTGTGATCAAGTAGGGCTGTTAATAAGAGGGTTTCGGCCCGACAGCAACGATGCTATCATTAAAATGTTAGTGTTTTGGCAGTTATTTGGGGGACCGCTTGCAATATCCTTGCGGCCCACCAGCGGGGCCCCAGCCCACAGCTTGAGAATAGCTGTAGTAGAAGAAGTGAATGAGAGTGTGTGTGTGTGTGTGTGTGTGTGTGTGTGTGTGTGTGTGTGTGTGTGTGTGTGTGTGTGTGTGTGTGTGTGTGTGTGTGTGTGTGTGTGTGTGTGTGTGTGTGTGTGTGTGTGTGTGTGTGTGTGTGTGTGTCTCCTCATCCACTCCTCTCCTCTCTGAATGTGCTGACTGCATCAGAACACAAGTGAAGTCAATTAACCTGCATGCATCTCTTCATCCCTCCCTTGTGTGTGTGTGTGTGTGTGTGTGTGTGCGCGTGGTTATTTGTGAATGACAGGCAGGAGTGTGCTAATCCCATCGTCTTAACTAGTTCACACAAAGACAGGCGCGCACACACACACACACACTACATTGCTGGCTGCATTACACGCTATCGTCTACGGGAGAGACACATTCTGGGGCCTCAGCTTGGTACCACCGTGTCTGAACTGTGACAATATGGAGAGAGAGAGAGAGAGAACCGAGAGAGAGGGAGAGTGGGATTGTAGGAGTGAGAGAGCGAGAGAGAGGCTATGTGCCACCAGAGGTAATTAGCAGAGGCAGCTGTTTGAGGAGGGGAAAGCTATAGCCGTGACACCACAGGAAGGAGCTGGGGGAATAATTAGTCGGTAACACCCGTCAAGCTTTCACAAAGAGGGAAATGTGTTATTCTTCCACTGCTCTCCACTGAGAAACACTAGCCGCACGCACGCACGCACACACGCACACGCACACGCGCACACACACACACACACACACACACACACACACACACACACACACACACACACACACACACACACACACACACACACACACACACACTGCAACAGCCACCAGCTCACACCACTCAAGCCCCCCAAGAACAGGCCGTCTTGTCATGAGTGTGTATATGAGAGAGAGAGAGAGAGAGAGAGAGAGTGTGTGTGTGTGTGTGTGTGCGTGCGTGCGTGCACGCGCTTGTGCATGTGCTCACGTATATGTCTGCACGCATGTGCATATGCATATGCCATCAATTTCTGCACTTCATAGCCCATATTTAGAACATGTTAATTGGCTATTGATTACAGGGGCATTAGTAATGATGTATGACAGTTTTTAGGTGTGTCCAATTCTCTGGAGTGTGTGTGTGTGTGTGTGTGTGTGTGTGTGTGTGTGTGTGTGTGTGTGTGTGTGTGTGTGTGTGTGTGTGTGTGTGTGTGTGTGTGTGTGTGTGTGTGTGTGTGTGTGTGTGTGTGTGTGTGTGTGTGTGTGTGCTTGTGAGCGTGCGTGCGTGTGTGTGTGTGTGTGTTTTTTCACTCGGGGGGTTCCTCCATATGTCGATGGAGTGGAGGGGTGGAGGGGTTCCTCATTATGCCGATGGAGTGTGTGTGCATGCGCGCGTGTGTGTGTGTGTGTGCGTGCGTGTTAAATTTGGGTATGGCGTACGTCGATAACCACACAACATATTCACTCAAACTTGTTCAGTGTGAAGCATTTCTCTCTCTTTTCTCTCTCATGGATCAATTGGCTCCCATGGTCGGCCAGGCTTTCATTACCAATATTCATAAGCTCTGTCTATGATACTCTACTTGGTAATATACTTATAGCCAATAATATCCCTCCCTGCCCCTTTCCCCTGACGGATTCAAAGCTTTAGACAACATATCGTCTCTGTGTCGGGTGGAAACCTCATATGTCCAAAACTGTTAGTAATCGGGATTCAAATTAAAATGTAGCCAAAGTAGCAGATCTACTTCTGATGCTTTTATGTGTCGCTGTAGTGTGATCGAGTAGGGCAGGGGGTCTTCAACAGGGGGTCCGGGACCCCTAGGGGGTCCTCAGAGCTACTATAGGGGGTCCGCCCAGATCTTTGTGTCGTAGGATTACGTTTTTTTTACATTAACCATGCACTTGAACCCTAGAATTCCTTTTCTAAGGGGAACATTAGCCGAAAATAGCAGATCTACAAGCTCTCAAACGCCTCGCGCTGAGCTTGTAGATCGGCTATTTTTGGTAAAGAGGCTATAGGTGTAGAGGGGAAAAAAAGAGCAGACTAAGTAAAAAAAAAAAAACGTTAATCTGAAACACAATTTTATACATTATAGAGTAGGGGGTCCCTGCTTCATCTCTCTCTGAGCTAGGGGGTCCTTGGCCTGAAAAACGTTGAAGACCCCTGGATTAGGGCATTCATTTACGAAAAAACACAAAAAGCTAGAATATGGAGGTTTCTCCCCGACAGCAACGATATTCTTCTTACAGTATTTTCTCTGCTCTCATCAGACCACATTAAAACCCTGTGTCTCTGTACTGCAAGCTCATGCATCTCGCCATGAAATTAAAATATGGTCATTAAAAAAAAACAGATGCAGAGTTTTTGGTTAGAAAAGCCCAGCATTT
>NC_137607.1:6806266-6841266 GCF_963280865.1 Gymnoscopelus braueri
GAACCATATAATTTGTGTGTGTGTGTGTGAGTGACAAGGTAGGAGACAAGGAGGCAAGGGGACAAGAAAGAGGGCAACATTTTTTATTTGCCAGAAATTGAGAGTTCTCGGTATAAATAACGGTGATACAAATGCATGTAAATTCACTTCTTTTTTTTTACCGGGAACTCTCAATTTCTGGCTAATAAAAAAATGTTGTTTTCTTTCTCGTCACCTAGCCTCCTTGCCTCCTACCATGTCACGCTGTTGTTACCTGATATGCCTGTTCCCTATATGGTAAACCCCACCTCCGGAAATCTCATTTGTATTTGATTTAATTCAAACACAAATGAGATTTCCGGAGGGGGGGGGTTACCAGGCTACCTGTTCCCTACCATGTCTCCTTTCCCCCGACATGGTGTCCTCCCTCTCACACCCCCAAAGTTGATTGGCATGTAGGCCTACAGTAGCCAATGGGACTCACCCGGGGGCGGTGCCTTACAGATTGCATGTGGAAAGCTAAAACCAAAACCTAAAAAGTAGTTTTTAACCTAATCATTGCCTGCTTAACCCAAGGTCAAACTTACATACAGGCAGTGGTGTAAAGTAACTAATTACATTACTCAAGTAATGTACTTATACAGTTTTGAAGTATTTTTACTTTCCTGGGGTATTTCCAATTTTCAATACTTTTACTTCTACTCCACTACATCTCAGAGGCAAATATTGTACTTTTACTCCACTACAATTATTTGAAAACTTTAGTTACTTTGTAGATTTTGATTATTATTACAAAATATACATTACCCACTTCAGCCCTATACATTTTGGCCATTTGAAAATAGCCGATCTACAAGCTCACAATGTGTCGCGATGTGACGCATTGTGGGCTTAATTGTAGATCTTCTATTTTCAAAGGATTTTCATACATTTTATTCTGCATAATGAGTACTGTCTACTTTTGGTACTTTGAGTACATTTTCATACCACACTTTTACTCAAGTAAATTTTGAATTCCGGACGTTTACTTTTAACAGAGTATTTCTACATTGCAGTATTGATACTTTTACTTAAGTACTTTTTTAGTACTTTTTTCCCCACCACTGCATATACAGGAGACAACACTTCTAGTTGTAACTGTAACTTCAGACTATCATCATCATCATCGTCATCATCATCATCATCATCATCATCATCATCATCATCATCATCATCATCATCATCATCATCATTATTATTATTACACTTCTTCCTCCTTCTCCTTGTAGCATACTGCAGCAGTCTGGTGGCCAGAGAAAAACATTGTCATTTCAATTCAATTAAAATCTGCTTTATTGGAAAGAGAAAACAGACCTTTACATTGCCAAAGCAAAAATGAAACAAACCAATTGAAAATCAAAAATGTATGTAATATTAAAAGGGAATAAAAGAGATGGGTCAAACAGAGTGTGTCACTTTGCATTAGAAAAACTATAGAAAACCAGAAGAATTGTGCATTTGCTGTTAGAAGCAGGCCATATCTGGTCCCCTCGTCTATATGAACAATGACATGGTATTCAAATGTAACAAATGACTGTTAAGTTCATGTTATTCTCATTCGATTGGCTCCCCTTTAATGAAAAATATGAATATCAATTGTAATGTCTACAGTCTACAGTGTAAATTGGGTAGAATTTCAAGGCAGTTGAATACACCCATCAACACACCAGCATGATACATTGTGAAAATGATGATTTCAACACAGAACTCTTTCGCAGATCCAACGGCTAGCATGAAAACATCGATTGTCAAACCATCCTTTCGCACCTCCATTCCAAAACACAGCACAGTCACAGTCTTCTACCCCGTGATCCTTGTTATCAGGCTGACCACGGCCCCAGTACCTGATGAAGTAGGAACATTGAACACATTACAATACTGTTACATGTTTTCCCCTCTAAATATTTTGTTTGTTAATCATGACCTCAAATTATATTCTAGATATTAGATACAAAATAACTGGATAGTGAAAATAGGTATAATTGTCATAATAACATTTAATACCATTTAGACAAAGGCAGCAAATATGGGAAATAATTAAAATCTTAGTTGAAATAAAGAAAAGTTAAAAGTATGGTAAAGTCTTACGTTGGTGTGGTCAGTGGCGTCCCATCTACCCACATCCAGACTCCTTCTGTCTGTCTGTCAGTCAAACCCAGCCACATGTCCTGGTAACTGCCAGTAACTCTCTCAACAATGTCCTGGACAGAAAAGAGGCTGGTTACTGAAGTACAAACTGTACAGATAACACATACTGTATGTTGCAGCACACACACACATGCACGCACGCACGCGCGCGCACACGCACGCACGCGCACACATGCACACACACACACACACACACACACACACACACACACACACACACACACACACACACACACACACACACACACACACGCACACACGCACAGACATGCACACACACACACACACACACACACACCTGTTTTTCTGTGCTGTTTATGACCATCAGATCTGATTGTCTGTCTCTACAGTATTGTCTGCTCGCATCCCAGGTTTTCCTCACAGTAGAGACGTAGTAACACACACCGGCATCAAATGTAAATCCATGTGATTCTAACAACAAAATAACAAAGTTAGCAACTGTTTGCTCATATTAATGGTAATTGATGAACAACATGACATAACAATTAATAAAAACAGCGATGTCTCACTGACCACAAAGTCTCTGCTTCAGGTCATCACGCTCTTTAGCTGCATTGTTATATCTGGACTGTAGCAGGTCAAAACTGGACTGTAGCTGATCCTTCTGTTCAGTTACATTGTTAAATCTGGACTGTAGCAGGTCAAAACTGGACTGTAGCTGATCCTTCTGTTCAGTTACATTGTTATATCTGGACTGTAGGTTGTTTTTCTCTGTATTCAATTCAGAATCTGCAAGAAGGAGAATCAACAAACTAAGCTTTACTGTACATACAACCTCGTTCTGATAATCTTCACTTGACGGTGAGACAAAGGACCCTATTTTGGGGAACCAGTGTGAAGCTCACGGTGTGGTGGTGGGGCGTGGTGACAGATGTTTGGTATTTATTACACGGCTTGGTTGGATGCTTGATCCTGATCAATCACAAATCTGACTTGAAAAAAAAAAGACGAAAAATGGCCTTAATCAGTAAATAATTTGTTCTAAGTCACAAAACCATGTGACTTAGGCAAAAAAAAAACATATTTTGGCCTAAGTCACACTAGGGAGTTAGGCCATTATACTAAAAGGGGAGTGAACAGCATGATCCTTTTCAATTAGGAGATGGGCGATTTTACCAGAGGTGGCCAGTGTCATGAGGAGCTGACTTAGGCAAAAATATCATTTTCCTCAAAAAATTACTTAGGCCATTAGTTTAGCAAGGTGACGATTTGGAAAACATTTGAGGTGAGAAATTGTCAATGCAGTGACATAATATTGACCTGTTATAATACTGGACACACCTGCTAATCTAATGAACTAGATGTGTCTTTACTATAAGCAATTGAATTATTTTACAATCAATTAAATCATTTTGTTGTTACATTTTATCAATGTATTTATTGCTTTATTAAATAGATGGGTAATAGCTGTGTAATACATGGAATAATGTGTGGTGAGCAGATCATTATTTTGAAATAAACCCCTTCAGGATGATGACCTTTAGAGCTTGGTGGAAGTGAGAGGTGAGAGTTGCTGGAAGGTTGCTTAGGAATGCCACAAAAACAAAAAAATATCCATGAATTCAAGTCTCCATGGGGTGACTAATTCATTTTGGGGTGAACTATCCCTTTAAGCCCTATTTCACCGTTGAAGTGTCTTTGAGCAACTGCTCCAGTGGAGCCAACAGTATAAGACTGTTTTGATTGAATATTTTATTAGGCAAAAAATGTAAAACAGCACAGTTACATTTAAAATACTTTGTCTAACAGGTCCGTTCATAAAAGTCCTTGCGGACTTGTTTCCAATGAGGGCCTTGGTATTTAATTCATAGGCATATATAGTGGCACCACAGTTCAAATATCATTACAAAATAAACAGCCAAAAACAATATATAACACTATGTACAACAAAAAGAATAAAAAAGAGGGGAAAAAAATATGTACAAGAACAGGGGGGGGGGTCTGCTGTCTAACGGGAAAATGGTACTACCTCCACCTTTGGCCTCCTGAAAGGTGATTTTTTAAGGCTCTTTTAAATGAGCCCAGCGAACTGCATTTTTTGAGGGATGGAGTTAGACTATTCCAATCCTGGGTGGCAGTGCTGTAGAAGGAGAATTTGCCCATGTTTGATTTATGGGTGGGTGGTACCAAATTGTTGTTAACGCTCCCTCTGGTATTGTGACTGTGGGTGTCGCTAACCTTTTGGAGGTATTTACTCAGATATGCGGGAATTGGGGGCATATCGGGCAAATTTGCATTTACAATTTTGAAGGCCAGTCCCATTTTTAGTTGTTTAACCCTGTCTTCCACCCTGAGCCAGCCTAGGCTGGCAAAATGGGTGGGAGAAAGGTGGGTCATGGGCCCCAATCCGAGGAGTAGCCGAATCAGTTTGTTTTGGGAGGTTTGAAGCTTAGTCTTCAGTGACACTGAGGTGTTGGAGTACCAGGAGGTGCAAGCATAGTCAAAAAGTGGTTGAATCAGGGCCCCAGAGAGGGTCCTGAGGGCCTGAGGGTTGACAAAAGAGGAAACTCTGCCCATAAATTTGGTTCTCTGGTTTACTCTTTTGACCACCTTTGTAGCCATGCTATCACCTGTCAGGTATTTGTCAAGTACACAACCCAAATAGGTAATCTCTTCTTTGCTAGAGATAATTGTGTCATCGACTTTGACCTTGAAATCATTTACATCCATCTGTCTGAGGGAATGTTTGGTCCCAAAGAGAATGGATTCAGTTTTCCCAAGGTGTAGTGACAGTTTGTTATCGGTAAGCCAAGTACGGATTTTTGAGAGTTCGGAGCTGAGCGCCTCCTCAACTTGCAACTTGTCCTCTCCCGAGATCAGGAGTGCCGAGTCATCAGCGAACAGGAACAATTTGCAGTTACAGGCAGCACTCATGTCGTTAATGTATAGAAGAAACAGTAACGGCCCTAGAATGCTGCCCTGAGGAACCCCACAGCTCACCGGGAGGGATGAGGACATGGTTCCGTTGATGTCAACCACTTGTTCTCTTCCCTCCAGGTAAGATCTCATCCAGTTTAGTGATGTGCAGTCAAAACCAATCGCCCTCAGCTTATCAAGTAAAATTGAGTGGTTTACAGTGTCGAACGCTTTTTGGAGGTCCAACATGACCATGCCGCAGTATTTGCCCGCGTCTACCTCACGTTTGATGTAGTCGGTCAGATACAGTAGGCATGTGTCAGTGGAATGGGAGGTTCTGAAGCCCGATTGGAATTCAAACAACAGTTTATGCTCGCTGAGGTAGCTGTTGATTTGTTCTTGAATTAATCGCTCTACAACCTTTGAGATGGAACAAAGGATGGAAACAGGCCTATAGTTGCCAGGTTCTAATTTGCTTCCTTTTTTATGCAGAGGGATTACTCTTGCCAACTTGAAATCCTGTGGGACGTGACACTGGCTGATGGATAGGTTTGTGATTTGGGCTACTATGGGGGCAATAGCAGTAGCTGCGTCTCTGAGGAATCTGGTGGGGATATTGTCAAGGCCGGTGGCCTTGTTTGGCTGGAGGGCGAGTAGTTTTTTCTGCACATCATCAGCATTTACTGGTTTGAATGAAAAGGAGTCTTTTTTAGCCCCTAGTTTAACATAGTGAGCATGGATGTGGTCAGAGCCGTACAAACCTGAATGCTGAGGAAGTTTGCTTACCAACTGGGTTGCAATGGTGGTAAAAAAGCTGTTAAAACAGTTTGCTACCGCTTGCTTGTCGGTAATGAGCACGCCACTTGAAATAATGCAGATGTTTGTAGCTTTGGTTTGAATTTTGTTGTTGCAGCCCAATTTCTGTAGCGCTTCCCACAGCTTTTGTGGGTGGCTTTTGTTTGCCTCAATACTTTCATTTAAGAAATTCTTTTTGGCAGTTTTGACCAATTTGTTTACTACATTTCGTTGATTTCTGCATCTTTCAAGTAGTTGCACATCTTTGCATTTCCTGAACTCAGAGTACATTTTGTTTCTGAGTTTGATTGCATTTAGGATGTCTCCATTCATCCAGGGTTGTGTACGGGCTCTGACTCTCACCACCTTCTTGGGCGCTAGGCTATCAATAACAGACACAAAAGCAGTTTTGAAACCAGTCCAAGACTCCTCAGCCGAGGAGCCACCGAGTACATTTGACCAATCCACTTTCTCAAGAGCTGTTGTGAGAGCTTCTGATGAGTAAGTTTTCACAGCTCTGCAGCTGATCGTGCTATGACAATCAACTACAGATCTGTGAAGCTTACGCGTGCAGAAAATGATGTTATGGTCGCTTAGACTGCACTCAATGACTCCACTTAAAGGAATCCTCGACTGGTCTGATGTCAAAATGAGGTCAATGATGGTCTGAGAAGTGGGGCCTACCCTTGTGATATTTTTTATCATTTGGGTGAGGCTATGCATGTCACAGAATTTTTTGAAAGATTTAAATATGGCGGCGTCTTTCCGGAGTACATCCGTATTGTAGTCGCCAATCAAAATCAATTCCGAATTTCCAATGATTGCCATGTGCTCCTCTAATAAATCATAAAACTCATTTTGACCTGGGGGCCTGTAGATTGCGCCAATTATCAGGGGTTTAGCGTGAGGATAGGTGATTTTTATCCAGACCGATTCCGTGGAGTTGTTCTCCAATTTTGGGTACACATTGAAAATGATGTCAGATCTCACATAAATGCATACCCCTCCTCCACAAAGAGTTCTGTCTTTCCTAATGACATTGTAGCCTATAATCTCAATTTCAGAATCGTCTACTGTGTCATCCAGTTTTGTCTCTGAAAAAGAGAGAACCCCTACCTTGCCATTTCCAAACATGGATCTTAGTTCAGACATCTTTGTGGGGTTTTTGAGGCTATTCACATTTAGGTGGATGATGTGTAGTCCTTTTTTGGAGAAAATCGTGTCCATCTGTTCAGTCTGGAAAAAGTCAGGTTCCTTAAGCTGTTTTGTCCCTGTAGCTTCAAAGGTGGGTGGGGCAGGTGGAGGTGTGATCGGGGGAGTGGGGTGGGGGCTTTGTGTTTGCAGCAGGGCAGTGGGGGAGGGGGATAGGGGAGGGGATGGACTTTTGGGGGAAATGGGAAACTCAGGGAGAAAATAGTCTCTGTTTCCACGCCGATCCCACAGAGGAAAACCTTGTAGTTGACCTCCAGTGCCCGTTGGAAAAACAGGGACCATGCGGTGGTGCCAGGAGATAGGAAAAACAGTGGAAAAATCACCGTATTCCTGTGCTTCCCTCTGAGAAAAACCTTGCGTTTGTCTCGAGTCCATGTTGCTCATGAGGAAATCCTCTCGTTGATGATGTTGGTGGGGAAACCCCTGTGACGTCATCGGCCAGATTTCCTCTTGCAGTGGTGTTCTGTATGAGAACTTGGGTCCTGGAGCAAACACAGACGTTAAACGGGACAAATAATCCATTCTTGTTTCTCCAGGGCTCTGCTGGGGTTCGTACTTATCAGGTGAGGTTGTCCGTTGCCAAACAAAGTTATTTGTCTGCATGTTGTGGACCGCTGGGCTCCGTCTAACGCTTCCTATACACACTGTGATTGTTCTGGTCAGCTCCCAGGTTTAATGTGTGAGTCTGTCTGTGTCTGTCTATGTGCAGAGCGTTGCTGAAAATGAGAACTTGTGCTCAGCTACTACCCTGGGTGAATAAAGAACCAAACAAAGTGCGTTCTGGTCCACACTCATGGAAGGAACATAATTTATCTCTAGATCAAACGGATGTCCTTGTGCAGGAGGTGCAGACAACAACAACAAACTAAAACAGTCCGCCAAGCACAGGTTATGTAAAAATTATATTGGGAGGAAATAATACAGTTAATATGTTTGACACTGGTCCTATTTGAAGCTTTAGACACTAGTCCACTATATTCTCATCATTAGGCTGAAGCAATGATCCACTATGTCCGGTACATGATATGATCATACTACAAAGTATAATGCATTATGATATATCATGATATATATGAAATATCATGCATATTGAATTGGGTTTTAGTCAATCATGTGTTTCGCTTGCAAAGGTACAGTATGTCAGTGCTGTCTCCTCAGGACCCAAACTAGTGAAAAGCTCCCAATGCATCACGGTGCGACGCGTTGTGAGCTTGTAGATGGGCTCTTTTCACTACTTTTTCAAATATTTTGAAATAATGAAAAAAGTATTTTAGTACAGTATTTTGTAGCAAAGAGTTATTTTCTTTCTGTTGCTACTACTAATCTATTACCGCAACTATTAATGTATTGAGTGGGGTACAGTATATGCTGGCTAATCATAGACATATAAAACATTAAATACTTACAGAGAGAGAGTCGGAGACCAATGTTGAGTAGAGCTTGAACACCACAAAGCAATCCAAAACCCATTCCGAGCATCCTGTACCGTCTTCTGCCTGCACACACACACACACACACACACACACACACACACACACACACACACACACACACACACACACACACACACACACACACACAGTGAGAGTAAAGAGGGAGTGAGATCAGTTAAAATATTTCAACCTCTTGTTTAAAAAGTATACTTTTTGTGATGAGTAGTAGTAGTAATATCTCATACCAGATCGCAGCATCTTCTGTGGATGTTTCTGCTGAGCTGGAGTCTCAACATCACCACGGTTTATGTCATCTTCTTCCTCATCATCACCTTCCTCTTGGATCTCAATGCTTCCAGCATGTAAAGCCACGGCCATTTCTACCTTTATGACTTTAATTCTTCTTGTAGGTATTCTACATTGTCGTCACAACGCACACTGAAGACAAGAGAAGTGTCGTTCTTTCTTTTATGAGACTATAAATTGTCATATCATCCACCCCTCCCCCTCCTTCCTCCCTTTGTTTCCTCGTTCAAGCAGAGGTAGCAGGGCGTTCACACCTCCACCACCAAGCCTGCAGTTTAGTCCATGTGACAGGAACAAGTCAGCTGACCCCGGGGCCTGTATCTATAACATACCGTATATGAGCATTGTTTCCTCAATATAATGATCATCACTGAACATCATAAGCAGTCGTGGAAAAAGTACTCAAATTTCTTAGGTTATTGCGCCACAGGACGCGCAATAACCCCACATTTGCAACTACTTTCGCCTGCGCACTTCATCGGGTATGGCCTAGTTTATTTAAAGTACCAAAAGTAAAAGTACTAAAATGTTTGAAAATAGCAGATCTACAAGCTCACATGTGAGCTTGTATATCGACTATTTTCAAATAGCTTATGTATAAAACAGGGCTAAAGTGGTTATTGTACGTTTTATAATATGATTTATACCTGAAAAGTAACTAGTAACTCAAGTTTTCAAATAATTGTAGTGGAGTAAAAGTACAATATTTGCCTCTGAGATGTAGTGGAGTAGAAGTAAAAGTACTGAAAATTAGAAATACTCAAGTAAAGTACAAATACCTCAAAATTGTACTTAAGTACAGTACTTAAGTAAATGTACTTTCCACCACTGATTTTAAGTAAAAAAAATGAAAAAAGAAACGTTCAGGCCTGATTGTGTCAAATATCATATTGTTGCTGTCTGGCAGAAACCTTGCATCTCCATTTCAATTTTTTTTTTTTTCATCACTTAATGCCGTACCTGTCGTACAAGAGTGTCAAGCTAAAGGCTATTTGTGGACATGCATGGTTTCCACCCAAAAGTACAACAGAGGAACAGAGGAAGTCAAGTCTCATCTTCAACAGGATGTGGTCTTATGCCTATGCATAAGAGTGCAATATGTGCTTATTATTCTCATATGCACATCAACTAGAGTATCATTATGCAGTTCTAACTCACAAATCGTTATACTTTTTATAGCAATATAGTTCTTATGACTAAACAAAATTCTTTCCACAATTTTGGTCATCGCCATTTAGAATTGAAGATGCTGTCTACGTAGGCTGTAGGAAAACATACTGCACCACATGTCCAACCTTTGAGAATCTGAAGAAATCAAACAATAGAGCCGTACATCGGCTGCTATGAACAAGTATCTGTTACAGTCACACTATTGTCTATCATCGAAATTAATTTGGGGTTGTTTGGCTGTGGTCCCCCCCCCCCCTATTTTGTTACTAGTATTTTATACCTAGGCTATTTGAAAATAGCCGATCTACAAGCTCACAACGCGTCGCACCGCGACGCGTTGTGAGCTTGTAGATCTGCTATTTTCAAACATTTTAGTACATTCACTTTTGGTACTTTAAGTGCATTTTGATACCAGTACTTTTGTACTTTTACTCAAGTACATTTTTAAATCCGGACTTTTACTTGTAACAGAGTACTCCTACATTGCAGTATTGATACTTTTACTTAAGTAAAACATTTGAGTACTTTTCCCACCACTGATTGTATGCTTAAGTGACTGGCACTACTAAGCTACAGAAGAATAAATGTATTTTTTGTTATGAACTTCACAGACGTTTTGGACCTCAGTTATTGAGCACACGTCAGAACTCCCTCTGCAACCAGTACAACCTAAGTATAGGACAAGGGCAGTAGGCCTACACTTATAATATCAATAAAATCTGAGTGTATTTCCAATTATTTGGAGGGGGCCCACTTGGTTGCGAATCACTGACCTATACTCTGGCATCTTGTTTCCTAAAACGCTTCCTTGTCTCCTACCGTGTCAACTTCACCGTGACCTTCCCTTTGCTGGAGCAGATAAGAGTGGGATGTGACAGGCAGACCCCATGCCTGGGACAGAGTGGAACACGATGCTTATCTCTGATAACATCTCATTTATACCCGTCCACAGTTACAGCTAGAGGAGCAGATAAGGAAACATTGAGGGTGTGTAGTGCTTAAAAGCAGCAGTCCGCGACTCATTTTAATGGATAAAACCAATCTGTATGGTAGAGTAGTACAATAAAACTAGTTCCTATAGGGCTGTCATCATCACAAAATGTTGTACTTAATTGTCGATTAATTGTCAAACTTTGTAGCTTTAAAGATAACTGTCTGCAGAACCGCCCTACTGGGTTATAGGATTAAATCACTGTCTCCATTTCAGCTGTACTAATGGTCTCTAATGGTCTCTTCAGCTGTACTAATGGTCTTTAAGGAAAAAAACAATGGATAGGAGTTCACTTTTTTTTCACTTTTGGAAGTCAACGGATTAGCTTGCCATGTGATGCAGGTGAAGTACTCACATTTTTCACTTAAAGGTAGGGTAAGTGATATTTTTTTGGTTAAAACAAAAAAAATGTGTTAAAAGGTTAAAGCACTATTTTCTGATAGTAAACATATTATACAGTGTTTGTTCAGTAACAGGAGTCTGGAGGGTATGTGACAACATTTCAGCCGATCAGGAGAGAGTACCCATTTATCAGCTTCATTTGTATAGTGTTCCAGTTCCAATTTTGTCTGCTCTTTTCTTTGTGTCATCACTTCCCATTTCACTTGTTTAATCTGTATCCTGACTGAGTTCTCTATCCTGATTGGATACAATTGGTATCCCGACCTGAAAATGCATTTTCTGTTTAATGAAGAGCTGGAGTGACGTGGAGACTCCTGTTACTGAACAAACACTCTATACTAGCAATGAGTAATCAGAATATAGTAATATAGTAATAGCATAGTATAGTGCTTGAGTAAAGTATAAAAGTATTGGCATCAAAATGTAGTTAAAGTACCAAAAGCAGAAGTGCTCATTATGCAGAATGTCCCATTTCAAGTTTTCAAATGTATACAAATCTTTTGAAAATAACAGATCTGCAAGCGCACGATGCCTTGCATCGCGACGCATTGTGAGCTTGTAGATCGGTTATTTTAAAATGGCCAAAATGTATATAGGGCTGAAGTAGTAATAATCATCAAAATCTACAAAGTAACTAAAGTTTTCAAATAATTGTAGTGGAGTAAAAGTACAGCATTTACCTCTGAGGTGTAGTGGAGTAGAAGTAAAAGTATTGGAAACTGAAAATACTCAAGTAAATTACAAATACCTCAAAATTGTACTCAATTACATTACTTGAGTACATGTACTTAGTTACTTTCCACCACTGGCATATCGATCGATTCAGCGGTGCGATGTAGGTGTGAGGCCTGAACCTCTAGTACGAAAAAGGTACAGCTTACTTTTATTTGCAACTCCGCTGTCGGAATGTGACGTGTGTTGTAGGCTCAGGCTGAAGAGCAGTATATGAGGGACCATTGTTGGTGGGTTTGATGTTTCACATCCCTACAAACAGGATACATCACATCACAGAACAGGGAAGATGGTGTGTGTGTGTGTGTGTGTGTGTGTGTGTGTGTGTGTGTGTGTGTGTGTGTGTGTGTGTGTGTGTGTGTGTGTGTGTGTGTGTGTGTGTGTGTGTGTGTGTGTGTGTGTGTGTGTGTGTGTGTGTGTGTGTGTGTGTGTGTGTGTGTGTGTGTGTGTGTGCGTGCGTGCGTGCGTGCGTGCGTGCGTGCAAGGGAATGTGGACTGAAGCCATGGGGTGTGATGTCGCACTTATTATCACACTACTGTTCCCACAGCTCAGTAAGAGTCACAACTTGTCCAGGCTACCTGTTCCCTACCATGTCTCCTTTTCCCCGACATAGTGTCCTCCCTCTCACGCCCCCAAAGTTGATTGGCATGTAGGCCTATACAGTAGCCAATGGGACTCACCCGGGGGCGGTGCCTTACAGATTGCATTTGGAAAGCTAAAACCAAAACCTAAAAAGTAGTTTTTAACCTAATCATTGCCTGCTTAACCCAAGGTCAAACTTACATACAGGCAGTGGTTTAAAGTAACTAATTACATTTACTCAAGTACTGTACTTATACAGTTTTGAAGTATTTTTTACTTTCCTGGGGTATTTCCAATTTTCAATACTTTTACTTCTACTCCACTACATCTCAGAGGCAAATATTGTACTTTTACTCCACTACAATTATTTGAAAACTTTAGTTACTTTGTAGATTTTGATTATTATTACAAAATATACATTAACCACTTCAGCCCTATACACATTTTGGCCATTTGAAAATAGCCGATCTACAAGCTCACAATGTGTCTCGATGTGACACATTGTGAGCTTAATTGTAGATCTTCTATTTTCAAAGGATTTTTAATACATTTTAAAACTTGTGAAATGGGACCTTCTGTATAATGAGTACTTTCTACTTTTGGTACTTTGAGTACATTTTCATACCGCACTTTTACTCAAGTAAATTTTGAATTCCGGACGTTTACTTTTAACAGAGTATTTCTACATTGCAGTATTGATACTTTTACTTAAGTAAAACATTTTAGTACTTTTCCCACCACTGCATATACAGGAGACAACACTTCTAGTTGTAACTGTAACTTCAAATCATCATCATCATCATCATCATCATCATCATCATCATCATTATTATTATTATTATTATTATTACACTTATTATTACCCTTATTATTAATATTATTATTACACTTTGGTTTTGACTTCCTCCTTCTCCTTGTAGCATACTGCAGCAGTCTGGTGGCCAGAGAGAAACATTGTCATTTCAATTCAATTCAAAGCGGCTTTATTGGAAAGAGAAAACAGACCTTTACATTGCCAAAGCAAAAATGAAACAAACCAATTGAAAATCAAAAATGTATGTAATATTAAAAGGGAATAAAAGAGATGGGTCAAACAGAGTGTGTCACTTTGCATTAGAAAAAACTAGCTTAGAAAACCAGAAGAATTGTGCATTTGCTGACAAACGCAGGACATATCTGGTCCCCTCGTCTATATGAACAATGACATGGTATTAAAATGTAACAAAATGCTGTTAAGTTCATGTTATTCTCATTCTATTGGCTCCCCTTTAATAATGAACATTAATATCAATTGTAATGTAATATCTACAGTGTATATTGGGTAGGATTTCAAGGCAGTTAAACCAAGCGCAAACACATAAACTACCACATGTGAATGAATACATCCATCAACACACCAGCTTGATACATTGTGAAAATGATGATTTCAACACAGAACTCTTTCACAGATCCAACGGTAAGCTTGAGAACATGGAATGTCAAACCATCCTTTCACATCTCCATTCCAAAACGCAGCACAGTCACAGTCTTCTACCCCGACCCCGTGACCCTTGTTATCAGGCTGACCACGGCCCCAGTACCTGATGAAGTAGGAACATTGAACACATTACAATACTGTTACATGTTTCCCCCTCTAAATATTTAGTTTGTTAATCATGACCTCAAATTATATTCTAGATATTAGATACAAATTAACTGGATAGTGATAGAAAATAGGTATAATTGTCATAATAACATTTAATACCATTTAGACAAAGGCAGCAAATATGTGAAATAGTTAAAATGTTAGTTGAAATAAAGAAAAGTTAAACGTAAGGTAAAGTCTTACCTTGGTGTGGTCAGTGTTGTCCCATCTACCCACATCCAGACTCCTTCAGTCTGGCTGTCAGTCAAACCCAGCCACATGTTCTGGTTTATGCCAGTAACTCTCTTAACAAAGTCCTGGACAGAAAAGAGGCTGGTTACTGAAGTACAAACTGTACAGATAACAGATATGTTACAGCACACACACACACGCATGCGCACGCGCACACACACACACACACACACACACACACACACACACACACGCACACACACACAAGTGCACACACGCACACACATTCACAGACATGCACACACACCTGTTTTTCTTCGCTGTTTATGACCATCAGATCTGATTGTCTGTCTCTACAGTATTGTCTGCTCGCATCCCAGGTTTTCATCTCAGTAGAGACGTAGTAACACACACCGCCATCAAATGTAAGTCCACATGATTCTAACAACAAAATAACAAAGTTAGCAAGTGTTTGCTCATATTAATGGTAAATGATGAACAACATGATATAACAATTAATAAAAACAGCGATGTCTCACTGACCACAGAGTCTCCTCTTCAGGTCATCTCGCAGGTCATCTCGCTCTTTAGCTGCATTGTTATATCTGGACTGTAGCTGATCCTTCTGTTCAGTTACAGTGATATATCTGGACTGTAGCTGATCCTTCTGTTCAGTTACAGTGATATATCTGGACTGTAGCAGGTCAAAACTGGACTGTAGCTGATCCTTCTGTTCAGTTACATTGTTATATCTGGACTGTAGGTTGTTTTTCTCTGTATTCAATTCAGAATCTGCAAGAAGGAGAATCAACAAACTAATGAGCTTTACTGTACATACAACTTTGTTCTGATAATCTTCAATTGGTGGTGAGACAAAGGACCCTATTTTGGGGAACCAGTGTGAAGCTCAGTGAGCGATGTGGTGGGTGGGGCGTGACAGATGTTTGGTATTTATTACACGGCTTGGTTGGATGCTTGATCCTGATCAATCACTAAATTCAACAGTCTGTTATTTTTCTATAATGACCACTGCTATCAATAACAGACTGCTGCAGACAATTCACATGAATGGTCGTTGCCCTATTCAACAAGGCAGCTGTGCAAAACAAACACTCAATGTCATTTTACAGCTTAACAGTAGCTTCACTAAAGAATGATTTGGAAAACATTTGAGGTGAGAAATTGTCAATGCAGTGACATAATATTGACCTGTTTTACTGGACACACCTGGCATAGCTAGCAAGCAATTGAATTATTTTATAATCATTGAAATCATTTTGTTGTTACGTTTTATCAATGTATTAATTGCTTTATTAAATAGATGTGTAATAGCTGTGTAGTACGTGGAATAATTTGCGGTGAGCAGATCATTATTTTGAAATAAACCCCTTCAGGGTGATGAAGACCCTGTCTGTGTTTATTTCTCAACAATGACCTCTCACCATACATTTATATCCTGCTTATTGGGCTGGAGAAGGGAGGAGTATTCACGGTTAAGTTAGATTGTGCTGAACTGTATTATCAATGGGTTTGTTGAAGGTGGATTGAGTAACAATGACCTTTAGAGCAGGGCTGGTTGCTTAGGAATGCCACAAAAACAAAAATTCAAGTCTCCATGGGGTGACTAATCGATTGAAAAAAAGTCATTTTGGGGTGAACTATCCCTTTAAGCCCTATTTCACCGCTGAAGTGTCTTTGAGCAAGGCATTTAACCCCCAACTGCTCAGTGGCCAACAGTATAAGACTGTGATTGTTCTGGTCAGCTCCCAGGTTTAATGTGTGAGTCTGTCTGTGTCTGTCTATTTGTGTAATAGCTGTGTAATACGTGGAATAATTTGCGGTGAGCAGATCATTATTTTGAAATAAACCCCTTCAGGGTGATTAAGACCCTGTCTGTGTTTATTTCCAGTGGTGAGCTGTGGATTTTTGAACTATGGGGGCTCTATTTTATGACGTCACGCGCGCGGGCACGTGCGTGCGTGCGCTCTGCGCACGCATGTGCACATAGCCACTCAGCTCAGTGCTAGTTGAAATGCTGTATTCAACATGTGATTATTAATGTATTTATATTTCTTATTATTTTGTTGCATTGTTAATTTGTTGTTTTTATTTTTGTTTCAATTAATTAATTATTTTATTTATTTTTATTAGTTTTATATAAAAGCCCTTTACATAGATTCACCCACACATAAGTACTTAAAATAATCAGTCAACTTGTCTTTACTTGAATTACTTTTTTTTAAGACTTTGCTTTCAAAACAGTGTTTTTTAAAACAAGTAAAAAAAAAAAAAATACCCTTTTGCTACTCACCAAAACAAAGACGGTTTTGTGGAGTTGAAAGCCTACTTTACTAAATGGGAACACTGTGAGCCCCCACCTCACGTCTAAAATACACTTTTTGTCCAGAAAAGAAAATATTTCACCAGAATGAAAACCTGTTTTTGGTTACTCCACAGTGCCCTCTACAGATCAGTACTGGTCAATGGAATGTTCCTATAGAGACACACGGCCGGAAGCGGAAGGCCTACAAATCCACGCCCACTTTTGACACTCGGGGTCCGTTAGAACGATGAACTGCAGCTCTCAATGCAATCTCTATGAGAGGCATTGTAAAATACCGTCATTTCACTGGTTAACTACTGAGGCTGTAGCGATTTTTTTTGTGTTCTAATAATCTGTCCCATTTGTTTAATTTGTCCTTTTTAATGTCCCATATCTTTCATCTCGATATACTACCCACAATATACTATAATATACTCCATCAGTATATCAAAACCGCTAGCATCGGAGATCTAGAGTTTAAGTGGTCGCATGGTATATATGTCACGGAAGCATCCCTTGAGGTTTTCAATACCCAGAAAACTGGCGAAAGTGGCCGTTTTCAATAGGTTTTGGTCATTATCTCTGGAACAGAAGATCCAATCTGCTCAGTTCAAAGCTTGTTGGATGCGTGACTTTGAGGACATTAAGCACGCAATGACACATTTTCGGGTAATTTTTTTTTTTTTAGGGGAGGCGAGGTCTTAGTTGGGCAGACGACCGCCTCTCCTGCCTCTACAGTGGGTACGCCACTGGTCGGCGCTCGGCGCTCGTAAAGACAGTGATGTCACTGAAATGCCCGTCTGCTGTCTACCCTCTGCTGTGTTAGCATTATGGGTAACTCGTTAAAGTGGCAAATTAAATGTGAAACACATCAACTATTAAGAAAACAAGAAGATATGTTGACAAAGACACTCCATACATTTGGAAACATATTTTTATTTAAATCAATATCGTCTTCAGTTAATGCAGGATAATTTTTAAAGTAGGCTAACTTTCATATCCTCTCATAGGGAATGCATTGGCAGCTGCAGTTCATAGTTCTAACGGACCTCGAGTAGCGGCGCTGTCTCAAAAGTGGGCGTGAAATTTGTAGTCCCCGTGTGTCTCTATTGACCAGATTCTTCCTTCCGGTGAAATATTTTATTTTCTGGCCAAAAGGTGTATTTTAGACGTGAGGTGGGGGCTCAGAGTGTTCCCACTTAGTAGAATAGGCTTCCAACTCCATTAAACCGTCTTTGTTTTGGTGAGTACCAAAAGTGTATTTTTTTATTTTACTACAGACGAGAGGCTGCGCTACCGCGGTGCGAGGGGAAAGAATGGAAAGTACCATAACGTTAAGGAGAACTCCTTCTAACGCCATGGACCAGAGCTAGACAGGGATAACTTTGTAGCTCTTGTGTCCTCTGATAAGCGATTAAACCTTTCACACTCCATGGCTTTTCTCGAGTAGCCTAATGTTATGCAAAGCAGCCAGGTTGAGGCCATTGTTTAAGGTGTTAAAGACGGCTCGCCCCTAACGGTGCGTTGTTGTGCTAATGATTGACGGCTCGCGGGCGGCTGACGGTGTGTGCTCGCGTGTGCATGTGGAGCTCGTGCATGTGGAGCACGCGCGAGCCCCTAGCCCCCATAGTGTCAGAACTAAGGGGTCGCCGACCCCCCTAGCACCCCCTTCAGCTCACCCCTGTTTATTTCTCAACAATGGCCTCTCACCATTCATTTATATCCTGCTTATTGGGCTGGAGAAGGGAGGAGTATTCACGGTTAGGTTAGATTGTGCTGAACTGTATTTTCAATGGGTTTGTTGAAGGTGGATTGAGTAACAATGACCTTTAGAGCAGGGCTAGAGGAGCGCACTGGTTGCTTAGGAATGCCACAAAAACAAAAACAATATCCATGAATTCAAGTCTCCATGGGGTGACTAATCGATTGAAAAAAAGTCATTTTGGGGTGAACTATCCCTTTAAGCCCTATTTCACAGCTGAAGTGTCTTTGAGCAAGGCATTTAACCCCCAACTGCTCCAGTGGCCAACAGTATAAGACTGTGATTGTTTTGGTCAGCTCCCAGGTTTAATGTGTGCGTCTGTCTGTGTCTGTCTATGTGTAGAGCGTTGCTGAACTTGTGCTCAGCTACTACCCTGGGTGAATAAAAAACAAAAACAAAAGTGCGTTCTGGTCCACACTCCTTGTGCAGGAGGTGCAGAGTCAACAACAACAAACTAAAACAGTCCGCCAAGCACAGGTTATGTAAAAAGTATATTGGGAGGAAATACTACAGTTAATATGTTTGACACTGGTCCTATTTGAAGCTTTAGACACAAGTCCACTATATTCTCTTCATTAGGCTTAAAGCAATGATCATTTATGTCTGGTACATGATATGATCATACTACAAAGTATAAATCATGCATATTGAATTGGGTTTTAGTCAATCATGTGTTTTGCTTGCAAAGGTACAGTATGTCAGTGCTGTCTCCTCAGGACCCAAACTAGTGAAAATCTCCCAATGCATCACGTTGCGACACGTTGTGAGCTTGTAGATCGGCTCTTTTCACTACTTTTTATTTTTGAAAATATTTTGAAATAATGAAAAACGATTTCGTAGTAAAAAATATATATATTTTCTTTCTGTTGCTACTACTAATCTATTACCACAACTATTAATGTATTTAGTGGGGTACAGTATATGCTGGCTAATCATATATATACATATATAAAACATTAAATACATTGTTATGAAACTTGACTTACAGAGAGAGAGTCGGAGACCAATGTTGAGGAGAGCTTGAACACCACAAAGCAATCCAAAACCCATTGCGAGCATCCTGTTCCGTCTTCTGCCTGGACACACACACACACACACACACACACACACACACACACACACACACACACACACACACACACACACACACACACACACATACACACGCGCACACACACACACACACACACACACACACACACACACACACACACACACACACACACACACACACACACACACACACACACACACACACACACACACACACACACACAGTAAAGAGGGAGTGAGATCAGTTAAAATATTTCAACCTCTTGTTTAAAAAGTTAAAAAGTATACTTTTTGTGATGAGTAATAGTAGTAATATCTCTTACCAGATCGCAGCATCTTCTGTGGATGTCTCTGCTGAGCTGGAGTCTCAACATCACCACGGTTTATGCCATCTTCTTCCTCATCATCATCTTCCTCTTGTATCTCAATGCTTCCAGAATGTAAAGCCACGGCCATTTCTACCTTTATGACTTTAATTCTTCTTGTAGGTATTTCACATTGTCGTCACAACGCACACTGAAGACAAGAGAAGTGTCGTCTTTCTTTTATGAGATTATAAGTAAGTCATATCATCCACCCCTCCCCCTCCTTCCTCCCTTTGTTTCCTCGTTCAAGCAGAGGCAGCAGGGCGTTCACACCTCCACCACCATGCCTGCAGTTTAGTCCATGTGACAGGAACAAGTCAGCTGACCCCGGGGCCTGTATCTATAACATACCGTATATGAGCATTGTTTCCTCAATATAATGATCACCACTGAACATCATAAGCAGTCGTGGAAAAAGTACTCAAATTTTTTAGGTTATTGCGGCACAGGACGCGCAATAACCCCACATTTGCAACTGCTTTCGCCTGCGCACTTCACCGGGTATGGCCTAGTTTATTTAAAGTACCAAAAGTAAAAGTACTAAAATGTTTGAAAATAGCAGATCTACAAGCTCACATGTGAGCTTGTATATCGACTATTTTCAAATAGCTTGTGTATAAAACAGGGCTAAAGTGGTTATTGTACATTTTATAATATGATTTATACCTGAAAAGTAACTAGTAACTCAAGTTTTCAAATAATTGTAGTGGAGTAAAAGTACAATATTTGCCTCTGAGATGTAGTGGAGTAGAAGTAAAAGTACTGAAAATTGGAAATACTCAAGTAAAGTACAAATGCCTCAAAATTGTACTTAAGTACAGTACTTAAGTAAATGTACTTTGTTACTTTCCACCACTGATTTTAAGTTAAAAAAAAAAAAAACTTGGGGCACGGTGGCGCAGTTGGTAGCGCTGTCGCCTCACAGCTAGAAGGTCCTGGGACCGATTCCCGCCGGGGACGCTGGGGGCGCTGGGGGCGCTGGGGGCGTGTCTTCTCCTCCGCGTCATCAGCGCCCATACCCTAGGTGGGGTTGGCGAAAGGGCCTTTCTGTGTGGAGTTTGCATGTTCTCCCCGTGTCTCCTAGGGTAGTTAATACCCTCACAAAAACATGTAGTAATCCTGGTCACTATACTGCCTCCCCCTGGTCAGCCGGGGCGCCTGATGGAGGGGAAGGGAACTGGTTGGAATAACGTGTTCCTTCCACGCGCTACGTCCAACCAGGGAACCTCCTCCCTGTCAGGTGACAAGAAGGTCAGTTGGCTCTCATGCATTGAAGGAGGCATGAGCTCGGCCCTGGCCTCCCTAGGCTGGTGGGGGGAGTGTAGTGCCCAGGATCACTTAGCAAATTGGCACCGGGTGAAAAAAAGGGTTACAAAATCGAGGGATACAAATTATATATATATATATATATATATATATATATTTTTTTTTTAAAGTTTTCAGGCCTGATTGTGTCAAATATCATATTGTTGCTGTCTGGCAGAAACCTTGCATCTCCATATTTAAACTTTTTTTTTTTTTCATCACTTAATGCCCTACCCGTCGTACAAGAGTGTCAAGCTAAAGGCTATTTGTGGACATGCATGGTTTCCACCCAAAAGTACAACAGAGGAACAGAGGAAGTCAAGTGTCATCTTCAACAGGATGTGGTCTTATGCATAAGAGCAATATGTGCTTATTATTCTCATATGCACATCAACTAGAGCAGGGGTGTCAAACTCATTTTGGTGTCCGGGCAAGATTGGTCAAATGGTGACTTGAGGTGGGCAGACTGGGCACGCAGACACGGAGACACGCATGCACGCTCATGCACATTCAGTTATACATCATTGTTTTTCAGTCTGTTGTCTCAGTCACTGCTATAACTACAGCATATCACTTTAAAAAATGTTATGAAGATTATATACAAATTAATTATGAATTAATTAATTGCACGTCCCACTGGAAGGAGACCCCGGGGCAGACCAAGGACCAGATGGGGGGATTACATCTCCACACTGGCCTGGGAACGCCTCGGGATCTGTTGCCCCCGCGACCCGGCTCCGGATAAGCGTTTGAAGAATCGATGGATGGATTATAAAAAAATGATAAATATTTTCAGTAAATAGCTACAGTACACAACATTATTTTTTTTGAGGCCTACTATCAGCAATGCAACTCAGACAATGAACTCAGTTCAGTCGTTTTTATTGAACAATAACGAAAATTCAGAAAATGTCAATGAATCAAAATAATGACACTCAATGCTTTTTTTTTCGGTTTTAGAATAGAAAAGAAATAACCCTAACAGTAAAAGCTCAGGTCAAAACAACATCATTTTCTTTTTTCTTTTTTTTACAAAAAAAATATGTACCTGACATCTCTTTGCTTTAACTGACCTGTCAACATCAGGGACCAGGTTCTGAGCAGTAGTAACTTTCATAATGTAATAATTACTATAAAATCTCCATGTCTCTTCAGCTCTTTATAAACAAAAAAATGCATATTTATTTTTTCTATTATTTTGTCTTTGTTTTAGCCAAAATGTATCACTTGCACTACATTTTAAGTGACCTTTTTACTTTTGGAAAATAATATTGAAGAAACTGTTAACTGGTTAATGTGTGTACTGTCACTTTAAAAGCGCAATTTATACTTCATCGTACAACAGTGTCACGCACCAAACATGGCCGATCTCCAAGCTCACACCACGTCTGTTCGCACCACGTTGTGAGCTTGTAGATCAGCCATTTTCGGCAACGATAGACTGAGAAGACAGCGCACATTGAATATGTCACACTAGGCGACACTAGTCATTCATTCGCGTTTTTAAGAGTTTCCTAAACAGATTATTATCATTTGGATTATTTAAATTGTCAACGGAGACAGAGGACGAGTGAAACTTTTGAGCGTTTCACTCGTAACGGCCGTTATTCCACCGCACATGTAAACACAACGACGCAACCACCCGTACAAATGGAACCAAATGGACCCTTACGGTCCCCTTAAAGAAGCAATGTTACGATGTATCCAATAGTGAGCCAATAAAATTCCTCGTCCTTGTTTCCCTGGGCAGCGCTGGTTAGCAGGGATCTATACAATTTTAGACTGACATGTTTGTGCCAGCGTGGGTGATTAGATTTATTTCTTGATCTCCTCTTGTCTTGATTGTTTAGACATGACTTGGCCATTGTTCTCACAAAACAAGTTTGGCCACTATAGAGCGTCGCAGTTCCCGCCCACTTCCTGTTTTTTTTGGTGCCGGAAGAAAAAACTCAATGCATTTTTCCATTGACATTTCCAAAAATATTTATATCTATTAATTTAAGCCTCGAATCAAGCCATCACGAGATGACATGAATCATGACCATAAAACGTTTTTTTCTGTGATTTTTTTTTATTTTATATTTAATTATATGATATACTATATTTAATAAATACCCTTTGTTTTGCCGTTTTCAACAAAAAAAAAATCACAGAATCAAACGTTTATGGTCATGATTCATGTCATGTCATGATGGCTTGATTCGAGGCTTAAATTAATAGATATAAATATTTTTGGAAATGTCAATGGAAAAATGCATTGAGTTTTTTCTTCCGGCACCAAAAAAAACAGGAAGTGGGCGGGAACTGCGACGCTCTATTAGACCTTCGCAGTCAGAGGCAAGGGGGGTGGGGGGGATAACTGCCTGCCGGCTCCGCCGTTTTTTTTGTCTTTTTTTTCTCTCTCGTTTTTTTTCCATTAGAGCTAGTATGAAAAGGTGTTTTTTCAAATCACTTCGCGGACCGCAATGGACCTTTCCGCGGGCCGCAAAATGCCCGCGGGCCGCGAGTTTGACAAGCCTGAACTAGAGTATCATTATGCAGTTCTAACTCACAAATCGTTATACTTTGTATAGCAATATAGTTCTAATGACTGAACAACATTCTTTCCATGTGGTCATAGTCATTTAGTATTGAAGATGCTGTCTACGTAGGCTGTAGGAAAACACACTGCACCACATGTCTAACTTCCAAAAGAAAAAAAAAACTGTCCAAAGAAATCAAACAATGGAGCCGTACATCGGCTGCTATGAACAAGTATTTGATACAGTCAGACTATTGTCTATCATTGAAATGAATTTGGGGTTGGTTGGCTGTGGTCCCCCCCCCCTTTTGTTTCCTCATTCAAGCAGGCACACAGGCAGCACGGCGTTCACACCTCCACCACCAAGCCTGCAGTTTAGTCCATGTGACAGGAACCCCATGTCAGCTGACCCCCGGGGCCTGTATCTATAACATACCGTATATGAGCATTGTTTCCTCAGTATAATGATCATCACTGAACATCATAAGCAGTCGTGGAAAAAGTACTAAATTTTTTTAGGTTATTGCGCCACAGGATGCGCAATAACCCCACGTTTGCAACTACTTTCGCCTGCGCACTTCATCGGGTATGGCCTAGTTTATTTAAAGTACCAAAAGTAAAAGTACTAAAATGTTTGAAAATAGCAGATCTACAAGCTCACATGTGAGCTTGTATATCGACTATTTTCAAATAGCTTGTGTATAAAACAGGGCTAAAGTGGTTATTGTACGTTTTATAATATGATTTATACCTGAAAAGTAACTAGTAACTCAAGTTTTCAAATAATTGTAGTGGAGTAAAAGTACAATATTTGCCTCTGAGATGTAGTGGAGTAGAAGTAAAAGTACTGAAAATTGGAAATACTCAAGTAAAGTACAAATACCTCAAAATTGTACTTGAGTACAGTACTTAAGTAAATGTACTATCCACCACTGATTTTAAGTAAAACAAAAAATGAAAAAAAAAAAAAAACAGGCCTGATTGTGTCAAATATCATATTGTTGCTGTCTGGCAGAAACCTTGCATCTCCATTTTTTTTTTCATCACTTAATGCCGTACCCGTCGTACAAGAGTGTCAAGCCAAAGGCTATTTGTGGACATGCATGGTTTCCACCCAAAAGTACAACAGAGGAACAGAGGAAGTCATGTGTCATCTTCAACAGGATGTGGTCTTATGCCTATGCATAAGAGCAATATGTTCTTATTATTCTCATATGCACATCAACTAGAGTATCTTTATGCAGTTCTAACTCACAAATCGTTATACTTTTTTTAGCAATATAGTTCTTATGACTAAACAACATTCTTTCCACAATTTTGGTCATAGCCATTTAGTATTAAAGATGCTGTCTATGTAGGCTGTAGGAAAACATTTGAGAATCTGAAGAAATCAAACAATAGAGCCGTACATCGGCTGCTATGAACAAGTATCTGTTACAGTCAGATTGTCTATCAATGAAATTAATTTGGGGTTGTTTGGTTCCCCCCCCCCCCCCCCCCCCCCAGTGTTGTAGTGCCAATTGTGGAAGTGGGGGAGTGCACCTCTGAAGCCTCTGACCCCCCCCCCCCCCTCATGTATTTGACCTGTATTTGTTAAATGAGGTGAGATTAACTTTATGAACCCCACAGGGTTTTCTAAATCTCACCTGCACAACCCAATAGTATGCTGTTGTTACAAATGTGTTGCTTGATCTACAAGCTCACAACGCGTCGCATCGCGACGCGTTGTGAGCTTGTAGATCTGCTATTTTCAAACATTTTAGTACTCTCACTTTTGGTACTTTAAGTACATTTTTATACCAATACTTTTGTACTTTTACTCAAGGCAATTTTTCATTCCGGACTTTTACTTGTAACAGAGTACTCCTACATTGCATTATTGATACTTTTACTTAAGTAAAACATTTGAGTACTTTTCCCACCACTGATTGTATGCTTAAGTGACTGGCACTACTAAGCTACAGAAGAATACATATATTTTTCGTTATGAACTTCACAGACGTTTTGGACCTCAGTTGTTGAGCACACGTCAGAACTCCCTCGGCAACCAGTATCACCTAAATATAAGACATGGGCAGTAGGCCTACACTTATATTATCAATAAAATCTGAGTGTATTTCCAATTATTTGGTTTGCGAATCACTGACCTATACTCTCGCATCTTGTTTCCTAAAACGCTTCCTTGTCTCCTACCGTGTCAACTTCACGTGACCTTCCCTTTGCTGGAGCAGATAAGAGTGGGATGTGACAGGCAGACCCCATGCCTGGGACAGAGTGGAACACGATGCTTATCTCTGATAACATCTCATTTATACCCGTCCACAGTTACAGCTATAGGAGCAGATAAGGAAACATTGAGGGTGTGTAGTGCTTAAAAGCAGCAGTCCGCGACTCATTTGAATGAATAAAACCAATCTGTATGGTAGAGTAGTACAATAAATTAGTTCCTATAGGGCTGTCATCATCACAACATTTTTACTTAATTGTCAAACTTTGTAGCTTTTAAGATAACTGTCTGCAGAACCGCCCTACTGGGTAATAGGATTAAATCACTGTCTCCATATCAGCTGTACTAATGGGCTCTATTAATTAAGGAAAAAACAATGGATAGGAGTTCACTCACTTTTGAAGTCAACGGATTAGCATGCCATGTGATGCAGGTGAAGTACTAACATTTATCACTTAAAGGTAGGGTAAGTGATATTTTTTTGGTTAAAACTAAAAAAGTGTTAAAAGGTTAAAGCACTATTTTCTGATAGTAAACATATTATACAGTGCTTGTTCAGTAACAGGAGTCTGGAGGGTACGTGACAACATTTCAGCCAATCAGGAGAGAGTACCCATTTATCAGCTTCATTTGTATAGTGTTCCAGTTCCAATTTTATCTGCTCTTTTCTATGTGTCATCACTTCCCATTTCACTTGTTTAACCTGTATCCTGACTGAGTTCTCTATCCTGATTGGATACAATTGGTATCCCGACCTGAAAATGCATTTTCTGTTTAATGAAGAGCTGGAGATACTCCAGTTATTGAGCAAACTATCAGACTATAGGGCTATTTGGCACTTATTTTAACCTAAGAAAACCACTTACCCTACCTTTAAGTAAAAGTATCAATACCACAATGTAGAAATACTCTGTTACAAGTAAAAGTCTGGTATTCAAAATTTTAAAGTACAACATTTACCTCTGAGATGTAGTGGAGTAGAAGTAAAAGTATTGGAAACTGAAAATACTCAAGTAAATTACAAATACCTCAAAATTGTACTCAATTACAGTACTTGAGTACATGAGTACATGTACTTAGTTACTTTAGTGTGTGTGTGTGTGTGTGTGTGTGTGTGTGTGTGTGTGTGTGTGTGTCTCTGTGTGTGTGTGTGTGTGTGTGTGTGTGTGTGTGTGTGTGTGTGTGTGTGTGTGTGTGTGTGTGTGTGTGTGTGTGTGTGTGTGTGTGTGTGTGTGTGTGTGTGTGTGTGTGTGTGTGTGTGTGTGTGTGTGTGTGTGTGTGTGTGTGTGTGAGAGGGGGAATGTGGACTGAAGCCATGGGGTGTGATGTCACACTTATTATCACACTACTGTTCCCACAGCTCAGTAAGAGTCACAGCTTGTCTGAAGGTACACAACATGTACTGTATACGCACACACACACACACACACACACACACACACACACACACACACACACACACACACACACACACACACACACACACACACTGATGAATGTGCAGACATAGGCAACACGTGTACACTAGTCCAAATGCATACACAATTAAGAAGCATGTGAGTACAGGAACACACACACACACACACACACACACACACACACACACACACACACACACACACACACACACACACACACACAGGAAGTACATGTTATCCTCTCCCATCTGATGTTTTTTTTAAATTCCCGTGATCATTGTTATGAGAGGTGGAACATTGGCTTTTGTGTTCAAGGTGTTTGTGTGTGCGTTGGCGTGCTCGTGCGTGCGTACACTGTATGTGTGTGTGTGTGCGTGCGTATCTCCGTGTGAGTGTAGTCCCCAGCCTCCTCTTTATTTAGTGTTTGTTGTCACAAGCTGAATTTGCATGTTGATAACAAGTCATTATGATCTTTAACTGGGTTGATGAATGCAGATTAAGCATCTTGGGACTCGGATACATGCCGCCAGTGGGTGTGCACACACACACACACACACACACACACACACACACACACACACACACACACACACACACACGCACGCACACTTTAGTCTCTTGCACACTTATGTACAAACGCACACAGGTGCTGTTTTCCATCTCTCAGTATCTCTCTCTGACACACACACACACACACACACACACACACACACACACACACACACACACACACACACACACATAGGGATATGAAATGGAAACCTCATTATCTCCAAAAGTGTTACTTTTCAGGATTCAAATAAAAAATAGCAAAAATAGTTCGAAATCGCGCTACGTTTCGAGCTTGTGAATATGCTACCTTTGATGTCTTTGCGTGACACAAAAAGTTAGAATGTGGAGATAAGAGGTTTATGCCTGACAGCAATGATATGTATGTAATGTACTGTATAGTAAAGCAGTGGGGAAGAGCAGCTACAGTAGGTGAGTAGTGCTGTTGTTTTACATCTTATACAGTCCTTTTTTTTTACCATGTGGATTGCACCACTGACACTCTTAATCGTGTGTACAACGCAATGATATTATTTCATGCACCTTACTGTAAGGCTGCACTAGGTAACTTTCCTCTTCTGCCCTGGATTTGAACCTGGATCTCCTGTGAAAGTGCTGACATATTTACCATTGAGCTGATAGAGCCTGCCTGCTTGGCCAGGGGATAAATGTAATCGTCAAAATTCGTATCAAAGCAGAAACATGATTGTGTCAAAGGTCAAACCTCAAATAGAATATGTATGTGTCCAACATTTGTCAACACGTATAAAAAAGAAAGAAAACATAATGTCAAACGATTGTTTGACAGTTTTGTAGGCATATCAAAACATGATGCAAAATAGCAAATTCAACCGATTTGTAATTATTTTCGGTTGACTCATTTAGAGCTGAATTATTAGGCGTGTTTGCCGTGTGTCCACAGTTTCACCTATTGGACTTAAATGCCAACTCCAATGTCGCGCTATTAATTTATAATATTGCCAATCACATGAGCGCAGTCTTACCTTGATGAGGATGGATGAAAGCGGTGTCTATTACTCTATTTCCAATTCCGATGTAGGAGTCGGACAGTGGAGGATTCGTCCAAAGAAAGATTCCCCTAATCAATAAATATCTGATACAAATTATCGGATATTGGCGGATTCCAGAATCCATTTCAAGTTTTATTAGCCTTTGATCGTGATGGTTTAACTTTGTAAACTCATTTCTTATTCTCATCACACGTGAGAGTTGGCCATGACCTTATTAACACATCGACCGCCAGAGGTTAATCTCATAATGTACTCACCAGTGCCAAGGTGTTTTTGTTGTTTTTTTGTTTTTTTCATGTCGCCATAGATCTTGTTAAAATCCTTAAGATTGACATCCCACTGTATCTCCCAGTGAAAACCACGTGTCAAACGGGGTATCCATGTTGTAGTTAGAGCGGATTACGTTAAACAGTGAAATGCGAGGAGAAAAAACTACAGGAAGAGAATTGAGTTTCAGTTTCGTCTGTAGAACGAGGGCGGACGTGATCGTCAAAACCGGATCCCAAATAATTCCGTTTCCGGTCATCAAACCGGAAACGGAAGTGGATCAAAAAAAATCCGAAAGTGCACCCGGAAATTTTTAGCGCGAAAAGACCATGGACCGTAGGGCTACGGTCTCGGCGCTTAACAGTTGGATTTAACGGACCGTAGGACTACGTTCTTGGCGGTTAATGTGTTAACGTTCGCTTGCGCTGATCTACAAGTTGTCATGCGATGCGTCCCGCCGCGTTGTAAGCTTGTAGATTTGTCCGTCATGTTGAGTGCTGACATCATAGGACATTATCCGGTTGCCTTTTATGGTGTTAAATGGGGCGTGGAGCAACGCAAAGGATTCTCCACGTGAACGTGCCTCTGACTGTCAGACTAAAATGAGGAGCAGCTGCTAACTGAACCGTTGCACTCCTAGATTTGACCATTACGCCCATATATGGTCATGTCCAGATATGGGCATATATACTGATGACATCAGGGATCTCCATATGGGCATTACAAGGGACACAGAGAGACGGGTAGGCTACAACGGGTACTATGACAACAGGTACATATAGGGTACTGCACAACCGGGTGGGGCATGCGTTCCCCTTTCACGACTTCCATCCAGTGTTGCCAGATTCTGTGAGAGAAACAAGCAACCAGGTCTAGGAAAACTAGCCCAAAAGAAGTGACTATGGGCCACATGTGCACTTTAACATATACATCAGCTATTTGAAAATAGCAGATCTACAAGCTCACAGCGCGTCACGATGCGACGCGCTGTGAGCTTGTAGATCTGCTATTTTCAAATAAGATCTTGCGGGGGGAGTTATAATAAGCAGATCCGGCAACCCTGAGTGGGAGAGCAACATGACAAGATGAAAACCTTTCTTCTGCCTTGTATCTATCAGAGAAGAAAGTTACCATGATAAAACAAAGTAGAGAGAGAGAGAGAGAGAGAGAGAGAGAGAGAGAGAGAGAGAGAGAGAGAGAGAGAGAGAGAGAGAGAGAGAGAGAGAGAGAGAGAGAGAGAGAGAGAGAGAGAGAGAGAGAGAGAGAGAGAGAGAGAGAGAGAGAGAGAGAGAGAGAGAGAGAGAGAGAGACTGTGAGTCACAGTCCTGTGGCTCTCAATCGATTTAGAATGGCACCCTTCGCATGGCCTTTGAAACCACTCCACACCGTATTTTCTTCCATTTTCACTCCCTCTCTCTTCTCTCACTTTCTCCACTTTGCTTCTATCAAGAGGGGGGGAGAAAATGGAAGTGATGAAAAAAAGAGAAACAAGTTAGAGAAGAAATGTGAGGGAGAGAGAGAGAGAAAAAAGAGGAACTCGATATGTCTGGATGTAAATGCCGTCTTTTGTGAGGTCACTGTGCTCTGTTACCAAGCAACGGGCTAGAGAAAGTCCTGAGTCACTCTGTTTCTGCGGTGACCTCAGCGAGGCGGGGGTGAAAGGTCAACACCTCCTCCCATACCAGGAAAATATTGACAGTGACCAAAGAAAACAGTTGGAGAGGAAGAAACGACAAGGAAATGAAAACTGTCTCCACCTCCACCTCTAGCTTTGCCTGTCTGTCTGTCTGTCTGTCTGTCTGTCTGTCTGTCTGTCTGTCTGTCTGTCTGTCTGTCTGTCTGTCTGTCTGTCTCTCTCTCTCTCTCTCTCTCTCTCTCTCTCTCTCTCTCTCTCTCTCTCTCTCTCTCTCTCTCTCTCTCTCTCTCTCTCTCTCTCTCTCTCTCTCTCTCTCTCTGTGTCTCCCCCTCTGAATTCAGCTCACGTTTCAATTCAATTCAATGTTGCTTTATGGGCTTGAAAGTCAATATTAATTGTGTCAAAGCTGAAAGTTAAACATCGGCATTTAGACGTTAGAGGTCCAATTGCCTGTTATCGGTGTGTGTTTGTGCACGTGTGCGTGCGCATGTTCGTTTGCGTTTGTGTGTGTATGCGAGTACTTGAACTGTGGTGGATGTGGTTTGGAGTGTGTTTAGCTCTCATATGTTATGTTGTTAACCAATATATAATTATTTTGCTATGATTCCCTGCTTTCATATGACATGAAAAAATTAAAATGAAAAAATGCTAGATGACTGTCTCCCAGTCAAATTTGGTCACATATACCTAGACAATAGACATGCTGCTCTCTTCCTCTAGTATTGTGTGTGCATGCGTGTGTGCACGTGAGTGCGTGCACATGTGCGTGTGTGCGTTCGCACACACATGCAACGTGCATATCTCTGCCTGCCTATGTAATATTTCCTAGGGGACAGTATGCATGTATCTTTGTCAGCCTCGGTCCTATGTAGCAGCCACTGTATTTCTAAACATGCATACTTCCATCGCTGCTACAATAAAAGCTATTTCTTCTTTCTTCTGTGCATGTGTGTGTGTGTGTGTGTGTGTGTGTGTGTGTGTGTGTGTGTGTGTGTGTGTGTGTGTGTGTGTGTGTGTGTGTGTGTGTGTGTGTGTGTGTGTGTGTGCGTGCGTGTGCGTGTGCGTGCGTGCGTGTGGGTGTGTCTGTCTGTCTGTCTGTCTGTCTGTCTGTCTGTTGCGGTGACCGAGTTAACCCCATAGTGTGCGAAGCTGAATAATTCATAGATCGAGACCCCCCGAGACCCCCCTCTCTCTTTACTGTTACAAATCTGTGGTTCACTGCGGTCCCCCCCTACAGTGTGTGTCAGCATACACACTTCATGCTTTAGAGTCTCGGTGTGGTCATGTAGGAGGAGGGGCGGGTTTGTTTAATACATGTGAAACTAAAATAGCATTTGAAAGTGGCAGATCTACAAGCCCACAACGCGTCGCAACGTGACACGTTGTGGGCTTGTAGATCTGCTACTTTAAAATGCCACTTGTGTCTAGGGTTCAAAGTGGTTACATTGATTTTGATGCAATATTAACAAATTGTGATTTTTAACAAATTCAGTTTTAGTTAATTCTTGCATATAATGTCTCCATACTCCCTCCATTACCTGACATATTTCAGAAAATGTACGTACAGGACCGAATTCCAGATAATAGTCAGACAAACCAAATACCGTGTTTTGTAAAATCTTCATCATTATCTTCTTTGTCGGGTGGAAACCTCATATGTCACAAAAAGTTTAAATATGGAGATCAGAGGTTTCTGCCCGACAACAACGATAAACTGTATACGTATGTAAGTGTCACAGCTTGCTTACATGTTATGTCTTTGACACACACACATGTCAGGGTGACAGTCCGTATTATTGTAGTTTGATTCAGAGGAAAACATTATGCCCCGTTAACTCCTGCAGGGCAGAGCAGAGATCAAAGAGAGAGAGGGCTCCATCCATGGTGGTCACTTTAGTAACGATCGATCGATTTACAGTAGCCTATATATGAGCAGTTTGAAGTTGTAAGACGTGTGTCATTGATTGATTCCCAAAATATAAAGAACAAAGTGCGTCCCTTATCAGTTCAATAAAGGCAGTGGTGGAAAAAGTACTCAAGTGTTTTACTTAAGTAAAAGTATCAATACTGCAATGTAGAAGTTACAAGTAAAAGTCCGTACAAAAATGTTTGAAAATAGCAGATCTACAAGCTCACAACGCGTCGCGATGCTACGCGATGTGAGCTTGTAGATCGGCTATTTTTAAATAGCCCAGGTATAAAATAGGGCTAAAGTGGTTAATGTATGTTTTATAAAGTAATAATTTATATCTGCAAAGTAACCAGTAACTAAAGTTTTCAATAATTGTAGAGGAGTAAAAGTACAATATTTACCTCTGAGATAGTGGAGTAGAAGTAAAAGTACTGAAAATTGGAAATACTCCTGTAAAGTAAAAATACCTCAAAATTGTACTTAAGTACTGTACTTGAGTAAATGTACTTAGTTAATTTCCACCACTGAATAAGGGACACGTCTTTTCGTTTCCAAATAAAGGGACGATTCCTGTATTTCAAGAGACGGTTGGCAAACCTAACCTCCTTCTCTCTCTTCCACTATGACACTGCTACTGTACGCACCAGAGGAGTGGCAGCCATTAGCACTGTTCTTCCCAGGGGTGTGGGGGTGAGGGCATGTGCACCACGGTGTGTGGAGTATTCACATTCATCTACATCTGTGTGTGTGCGTGCTCGCTTGCTTGTGTGCGTGTGTGTTTGTATCTGTATGTGCAAGCACACACGTGCAGCTATTAGTGAGCACTTCATTCAGCCATCAAATCACCCCCCTGAGTCACATAACCAGCAAAGAGCTTCCCATAGGTTAAACATGGTGCGCACGCCCACACGCACGCGCGCACACACACACACACACACACACACACACACACACACACACACACACACACACGCACACGGCTGTCACTCTGTTCAAATTCTGGTCTGTGTGTGCGTGTTTGTGTTTGTGCGTGTGCGTGTGCGTGTGCGTGTGTGTGCGTGCGTGTGTGTGTGATGCAGCAAAGACAACCGCCTCAGCAGAGTCACGACAGACAGTTGTGTGAGTCATCCTCAGGACTCACACAAGGCTTCCTCGTCAATCAGCAAGAGTATTAAAGATCAAACGAAGATCACTGGACAGCACACATGCACATGCACATGCACATGCACATGCACATGCACATGCACATGCACAACAAAACAGAGAAGAGTCATCTACACCCACTCTCCTCACAAGTCGACTACATGACTCCTTTTCACATGTCTGCTTGAACAAAATCTGCTTTTATTCATGTAATATTGATTTAACGTATTACTCATATATATTACATAATAACTGTCTAATAAACTACTACGTACAAATTAAATAGTATGTATCACCCTGAATTTTGAAATGACAGGCACTTGTAGTGTGTGTGTGTGTGTGTGTGTGTGTGTGTGTGTGTGTGTGTGTCTGTCCTTCCACTCGCTCGTCTAGATCTTGCACACCTGCCTTCAATCAGCTCATCATCACGCCGTCGTCTCAGCTGTAGTGACAGGCTGCAGACCTCCAGGGTTTACTCATTAGTTCTTCATGTTTTGTTCCAACATTGTTTTACAGTCTCTGTCATTCCTTGAGCTCGCCATCATTCTATCGTCTGACAGTTCTCAACTTTTTCTGTATCACGGCCCACTGGAAAATGTCAAAAGCGTTCACCTGTCGGCTGCCGTGTTAAGTGGTCAGATAGGTGGGCCACGTGCATTTTCAGAGCATTTTTATTTTAACTAGAGTTCGGGCCGTTTTGCAGCCCTCACACAGTGTTGCCAGATTCTGTGAGAGAAACAAGCAACCAGGTCTAGGAAAACCAGCCCAAAAGAAGCGACTATGGGCCACATGAGCACTTTATACATCAGCTATATCAGCTACATGAGCAACATATACATCAGCTATTTGAAAATAGCAGATCGACAAGCTCACAACGTGTCGTGATGCGACGCGTTGTAGATCAGCTATTTTCAAATAAAATCTTGCGGGGAAATTATAATAAGCAGATCTGGCAACCCTGCCCTCACACCTACGTCTACGTCCGACCAATACGTCTGAGTCATA